>NC_137471.1:165808185-166208244 GCF_964235325.1 Thermobia domestica | reverse complement strand
GGAAAGTTGTGCATGATCCTAAATTTAAGAGCCGTAAACGAAAACGCGTTACTATATGGAAGTTCAGTAGATGCATTGCAAAGAGGAGAAAAGCCCCTCAAGTTATAAAAAGTAATTGGAAGAGTACTCGTAAGCGTATGAAATTGCAGGCGTACAAGTGTAACAGACATAGGTGGAAGATTAAAGTTGTAGCGTAACCCAAGCGCGAACTTTGCCCGAATTTGGACTGAATCCCGGAAAAGACGAGAAAATAAACACCGAATAAGACTTTTAGGCTTTTATAGAGAATGAAAGTAAAGATTATTACTCTTTTATTTCAATTATTCCCCACCGAATTTCGAAAGTTAGGAATTTGTTTTTCAGTTTCAAGTGTGTGCACACGGTCACCGACGCGCCCAGCCAGAGGAACCACCAGTATCCATTCATAATCAGGTACGTTCATTCAAATACCATGTTTTATTGTTTCTTTACAGTTTTTGGAGGTGAAAGATGAACGGGAAAAGCAGAGGAAGGACAGTATTGGAAATTTTAAATAGGTAATCAATTTAGATCGCGATCTCGGACTTTAAAAATTTTAACAAGGCCCCACCACTTTTGAAAACTTTGATTATCCCGTTTCAAATACGGAACTTCTGTATCGAACTTTTGTTAGGATGTCTATGTTTTGTATGTCTTATTTCTTTTCAGGTGCCTCTAGTTTTGGGAACCAAATGTCATTAATAAAATTTTACTATTTTATTTTCTTTGAGTTTTATTCATTCACCTTATATGATTATATAACATCTAGCTATCCCCATACTATTAGGCATTTAGAGAAATATTAGGCAATTGGAGATATTTGAAAACTTAATTAGAAAAATACTGATCAATACTACAATTAATTATGAAACTTTGGATTTAAAAAAAAATGTTTGTTCTTCAGTTAACGAATTTTTTCATCTGACTTTGTCATGAAGTATGTGCAAAAGTATAATGAGTTTTGTAATATAAGACTGGTTCGGCGTCGGAATACTGAAAATAGTATGGTTTTGTAAGTAATTGGAAATAATGTTGAATATAAGAAATCCGTTTACAAATTTATTCACGCATAATGTTCGTTATGTAAAGTCAGTGGGCATTTGTTACGACATTAATGAAATTTGAATTTAATTGAATTTAATCACAAAAATTGTTCTACAAGTTAAGAAGAGGTAAAAGGTTGAAAATTATAATTCAACCCTTAGAGGCGTCACTACTTTCTTTCTAAATTACAGTGACGAAATCGGTGTAGCGTCCGATTGGGCCTCAGCTAGTGTGTGAATTTGGCCTTTAGACACACACACTTCTAAATTCTATTTCGGCTTGTGACATTCTAAATCTATTTATTTAATAACAAGATATTTAATTTGACGCTTAAAATTTCACATTTTATTAGATATTCATTTTTAATTGACGAAAAGAGATCATAAATTGCGTTTATTTGGGTTTTGGCAAATAATTTTCCTCTTCTTTCCTTCTTGTAGTGCGCTTTTCGAGAAATATTACGTATAGTTATAATAATATTTCTCGAAAACTGAACTACCAATGATCATCGAAATAATTTGGTATCGATATATAAAGTGCTTGTTTTAATTAGGTAACAATTATTTATAATAAAATTGGCTCATAAAAAATGGGAAATATGTATAATATCAATTGGTTGCAAAATATTATGGAAACCAGATAATCACAACTATCATCAGCCTTGAATTCATTGATGTTGGTGAGTTAAAAAAAAAAAAAAAAAAAAAAGAGGCTTGATAAATATTGTTTTAAGTTTGAAATAAATCCATTATGGAAATAGAACATACGAGTAATAAATCAAGAATGATATTTGTCGGATGTAACGATTAATTCAGGATGTGAAAATTTTCCAATTTCAGTTCTTTTAACTTCTCTTGTATGAAAAAAGTCTGTCGGTTCTCAAGTGAACATTGTATAATTTTCAACCCACTGATTATCATGGTCGGACTTGTAGTATTGACCTTGTTGTCTTGTTTCGTTAAGGTCATTACAACTCTGTTATTTATTTTTCATTGTTCATATGAAAGAAAGATAAGCATGACATGTTTGTGCTGGATGCCGATTAGCGTTCCCTTACGCACTCATATTTCTGTCAATCTGCTGGAAAATTGTCATCTTGGATTATAGATAATCATAATCTCAAGTGTGTAAGCTAGTATTCTCGATTGTGACTTTAATCTCGGCTATGACTTATTCTCGGATGTGACGATATTACTGATGTTGATAAGTGCATTTTTGCCAGGAGGCCGGCACATTTTTTGGCTAGCGCTCTTTAAAGGAATGCAATTGTAAACCTACTAATTTTGTGGGTAGGAGCGGGCCTAAAATAACTAATAGTTATTGAATGGTTAATGATATTGAGATGCAGGGCTGTAGTATCGAACTTCCCCTCCCCAGGGTATTCTTCTTGTCCTTTTCATATTTTTTCTTCTCAATACCTTCTGTAGGTCTAGATACTGGCAGCCCAATTGGGGTTGGAAAATTTTACCCGGTTATGACATAGCTACGATGCGTAAAGCATCTAGCTGGGAGGGACAAAGGATTTCGTGCAGGAGCGATTTATCCAAATCGTCGGGGAGCTCAACGATCCCGCACACTCCAGTTATGGGAAATAGTAAGTCGGTGCCTTTTGGTCTTCGAGACCAATTCATTAACCTATATTTTTGTTTAATTAACGACTTACGACCTGAGGTGTCAACAAATGACACTCAGGATGGCACTATGTAAGGCCTAACCGCCGTTTAACTTATGTATATATATTAAAATGTCTTAAAGTTTACTAGTTATGTTATGTAATGCAAACATATAGATTGATAGTTTAACTATTGTGCATATCATGATACAATACGTATGTTAATATATAGGAAAACTTTGTCTAATTTTGAACTTTACCAGTTTTATGAATATATTTTACATATTTAGTGAGAAAATACAATTAGAATTTGGATTTTGTTCATATATCGTACTACGTTTGCATATTATGTTCGTATATCTTAATTATCCTTTTGAAAAATATATATATCAATCATCACTCTGGAAAATAGATATTTAGAAATGAAGAAGTAGTTTTAATGTGGAAAACATATTAAAAAAAAAAAAAAGTTTACTTTTGTAGTTTTTACGAGTTTATCTATTGCTCAACGACTCACATAAAGGAGAGAATACCTAATTATATTTTGTTTGTCTTAAATAATTCATACAGGTGGAAAAATTTAATTTAATTCACTTTATTAGAGTTTTATTCATGTCAATACGAGAAAAGTATTAGTTGGAACTTT
This sequence comes from Thermobia domestica, assembly GCF_964235325.1. Taxonomy (NCBI): domain Eukaryota; kingdom Metazoa; phylum Arthropoda; class Insecta; order Zygentoma; family Lepismatidae; genus Thermobia; species Thermobia domestica. The sequence goes on along the minus strand of NC_137471.1, from coordinate 166,204,924 downwards.
CGCTACATGGTTCATTTGAACAGAACGATTGTGATTAACGAAGTATTTTGTTGTTTATCCGATTATTTTTTGTGTTCGAAAGTTTAAAAGGAGAGAATATCGTTTTGAATTAGCACTTGTCAATAAACTCACGCAAGTATAACGAAAATTTAGGTTGAATTTGAGAATTTCCAGAGTTGAAAAATTTGAATAAATAAATAAATAATGGAAAGAAATTGGTTCATTGTACAATTTAATAGTAATTGATAGATTCCATTGCTTATAGTATGTTGAGGCAATTAAGTTTAAATCTGTTAGTCACGTTGATGTTAATAATGATCATCGAGCGAACAAAATGATTGTGTGCAAAGTACTTTGAGCTGTATACGTTTTTCAATCGAATGGCAATTGAGCATTACAAATAAGTTAGGGCTATTTTTGAGATGCCAAAGGCTGTATAGAGCGGCATCCTTGTATGAATTTATTGCTATTATGTACGCGTATTTTTGACGTGATGTCAAAGGCCATTAAAGGGCGACTCACGTTCGGAGATGGATACTCCTTATTATTTCCTGAATACCTAGATTGCTCCTAGATGAGTAGGGAAAGTGTTTAATGTGTTTAGAGGTGGATTGTATATCCCTCTTGTTATCTGATATGCGTTTGTGATTAATGCCCGTAAAATGGAGTTGTAGTTTGCCTTTGCCAATAAGATGCTTGTTGAAAATGAGATTCAGAAATGATTGTATCAGCCAAAGGTCGTATGTTCGCCAATGTTATACAAGTTTCGTGCACTAGTGTTGATGCTCGCATACTTATTGCAATAAATAAATAAGTAAAATAAAAGTTTACATTTGCTGTGAGTAAAGCTGATTTAAAAAAAAAAAAAAGTGAGTTGACATGTGAATCAAAATTTATTTGAAACAATTTGATGAATCTCTTGTTTGTTGTTTGAGTAATACGATTATTGAAACTTGATAGTATATTTGATTTAGATTCCTTTAGTATTTTGATGTTTAATAAGTTGAAATATAGTATTCCGAATAATTAGTATGTAATTTACTTTATGACTATTTTACGAATTTTTGCTTTGAAAACTCCTTTGGATTATTAATATTTTGCATTTATGAATATATATATTAGTTAATATAGTTATTTTGATGTTATTTTAGAAAATCTAAGTATCAATTTTGTTGTAAGAAGGTGCATATACACACATTACACTACACAAACTACATATTAGCAATTTCGATATTACCGTTCGTTACGTTGTGAGGCTACACTTTCGAAATCGGTATACACATTTTACTATTGTTTAGTAGTTAAGTATTTTCTGTATTGATGTTTATTTGTATAACTATTTGGCTTAATATATTTGAATATATTATGTGTTTCGTGAAAGACAATGAAAAATAATTGAAAGGTAAACTAAAGTACATTGAATTATGGTGAGAAACCAATGTTGAAAAAAAAATGAATAAACAAATAACAGGAACTATAAACTAAAAATATAAATAAATTAAAAATGAACAATGTATTAATGGTGGCATAAAGGTGGCTTTGTTTAAACAAAAGGTGGCTTAATCAGAATTTAAAAGTGGCTTAATTCGGACTCAAAAGTGGCTTTATATAAATAAAAGGTGGCTTTAAAGAACATAATAGGTGGCTTTAGCAAAGGTGGCTTGTCGTTATACAGGGTGAACAACCTCACAGTTAATAAGTGAAGTGCGATAGATACAGTGCAGTCCCAATGTGTCGAATTTTCATAGTGAGTCCCCAAAGATTTTCAATTTAAATACAGTGTGTCCCATAATATAGTGATCTCCTAATAACACTTCCGTACACTAGTGGAGTGAATTATATACAGTATAGTACCGATATACTGAGTCTTTATGGAGAATTTCCAGTGACAGTTGATTCATGTACAGGACGTTCCAAAATACACTGACCCTCAAGTGATATTCCAGTATGGACTATTAACCCCTCAACGGCCAGGGTTCTCTTCACAAATTGAAGCAATTTGCTCGGACACTGCTCGGGCCCCAATAGGATGTCACCGTCCTACAGCTCATTTTTTTTTTTTTGCAATTTAAAAGAAAGATTGAGAAAATAGATTTATTCTGAACTTTATTAACCAACCCTCGTATAAATCCAAATGTTCCAGAAACTCTTTGTCACTGCTTTGGAATGCCTTTTCATCTGTGTTAGTAGACTTCCGGTAGATTTCGTAACCATATATGGACATACGACGCAGAAACAACGACTCTCTTTGTGAACGTTCTCTAACTCCGGAAAATCGGGAAAGTCGCAAAACATTTTACTTCTCTTCAGTGCTCAACGCTGATTTGATTATTTAAAATGGCCGCACTTCTTCAGCCAAAGAGTGTGAACTTGTTATCATGCGTCATCATCGTAGAGCTCCACACCCGAAAACATGTATATGATAGCGAACTGGACAAAGCTCTCAGTCTGCAGTGGACAGTTTGAGGGAGCCTTCTTACTCTCAGTTTTTGCGTCGTAGTGCGCCCTCCTCCAAAGAGCAGCGTACCCTGCTGCTTAGAATGTAGCCCGTTCGTTTCGAGTTGTAGCTTGTTTGCGACAAAGAAGCCTGAACTATCAGTTTAATAATTCATACATCAGTGTTAAAAATTAAACGTTTGTTATATTATTAGTCAAGTGAAATCCTTTATTATTGTGAACGTAAGCGGAGCTTTAAAATACGACTTGATTGAGGTCATAAAGTTGACAACAAACACACAGCGTCATTCGGAATAATTAGTGGAGAAGACACGAGTGGGACTCAATCCTAAAACTTCAGCTTCAGGAGTAGTGCAGGACATCAAAGACGCAGCATCAACAGGCTAGCCGAAGAAACACGTGAGTTCATTATTTCATGCCACCTTGTCGTCTATAATCAAAGCCACGCCACTATCGCATCAATAGTATTAAATTGTTAAGGGTGAATATATTGGAAATATAAAAGCATGTAATCTTTGTGCTCTCATAGTAACATTATATTTCTTTTATCGAAAAGTGACTTTATCATTTGTTACATGTTTAATATTTAATTTTCTTTATACGTGTAGCTTAACAATAATCCTTATGTTGCTTGCATTTTCATTTACCATGTTCCCAGTCATCGTAAGTGAAATTGTAGGCATGGGAAAATAATCGTTTACGTCATGGCGTAACTGGGAATCATAATTAAGAAAAGGGGATATATGAGAAATGAAAGTTGTTCCGAAGCACGACGTAAATAACGATTACACCACTGCCCTATACTACGAACGATACGCGATGACAGGGGTTTGCAACACATGTGTGGATACACGGAACTGTGGGACGCTCCGTTCGTTGCGCCATCTCTTGTCCACCCGCACGAATTAATTCCTAGACCAAATATATTATGATAATTCAATTCCTGATTCTTTAACAAGTATACAAACACAACAAGGTAAAAGAATATTATCTAAAAAAACTAAGAAATGGTTAGCTTCTCAAGATGTTTATACATTAGATGCATCAGCTTGTGAATTTTTTGAAAGTATTATGTTAGTGCACCAAATTAAACACTACAAATGGATTTAGCAGATATTTAAAATGTTGCGAAGTATAATAATAATTTTAAATATATATTGTGTTGTATTGATCTTTTTTCACGTTATGAATATTCTGTTCCGTTACAAACAAAGGAAGGTTTTGAAATGGTGAAAGCAATAACAAAAAAAATAAAATTTTAAATTGTCCGTGTGTAACGTACAAACAGATTTAGGCGGTGAATATTTTAATTGTCATGTAAAACAACTGCTTAAAGAATATGAAATTAATCAATATAGTGTTCATTCAGAAATTAAATGTGCTTTAGCAAAACGGTTTATATGTACATTAAAAGAAAAATTTATCGTTATTTTACCGCAAAGAATTTTTATCGTTATATTAATGTATAATTAAATAATTATAATCAATCATATTATTAAAATATTAAATTGGCACCTGCTCAAGTAAATGATTCTAATGCGAATCAAGTGTGGAAACATTATACGAAAAGAAAATGAGTGAAAGCAATATAGCTCGGAACTTTAGTCCGGGTGAATATGTTCATGTTAATAAGTATAAACATATATTAGAAAAAAGATATTTACCTAAATGGTCACAAGAAATATTTATTGCTGATAAATGGATTAAATCGGATCCTGTCACTATTAAATTAAAAGATTGGAATATTGAAGAAATTAAACAAATATCTTTTGCACAAGAATTACAAAAGGTAATTATAAATTCAAAGAAAACATATCTAATTGAAAAAGTATTGAAACGGAAAAATGGGTGGATGTATGTAAAGTAGTTGGGATATCCATTAAGTATCAATTCTTGGATTAGATCAGATTTTGTTCAATCTGAAAATGAATTTGAACTTTACACACGACTTTTACGTTACTCTTCTTTCAAATGCATGTATCAAAATTTTTGATAGTAATATTACAACAAAACAACCTATTGATTTCAGTGATGGGAAAAAGGGTGTCGCATAACAAAAATTAATATTCTGTGGAGTTTTTATAATGGTGAAAATGAAGAAATTATAATAATACTGTTATGGATGAGAAAGTTGAACGTCATCATGTTCAAGTAAAACTACAATATTATTAATCGATTGAATGCATTATACAGTTGATTCCTGAAAAAGTTTCTATGTTACATTATTTACAAAATATAAAATCAAATTGTTCTTAAACATTCCTTTATATTAGATTAATGTATGATTGGTTTACACCAGGATTAAACATATTTTTGAATTTATTAGTGAAAATACACTTGATATTTAAAACGTTGTATACACAAAATTAGAAATGTTGATTTAATATTAACACGTAATAATTTCTATGTGATTCAGATTATAATATTCCCAATACAATTAATGTATGTTTTGATATTGTGAAACAACAACAAAATATAGGACCGTTAGTTCTAAAACTTAGTATATATAATGTACAACATGGCCATGTAGAAACTTTTGTATTTCGCACACCGCATTATGTTAAAGTTGAAAAGAAATATTTTGATACCATAGAAGTAATCTTAAAAGCTGAACACGTGTTAAAATTACCATTTCGTTTTGGAATTACAAACCTGACAGTTCACTTTAAATGAAAATGATTTCTGAAAGTATTGATGATAGTTTTTACATTACATTAGTAAAAAAAAAATTGTGCAGATGTGTATCCTACAAATAATCCAACACATTTTATTAATCAATTAAAAATAATATTCGTTTATCAGAATTTGATTGGCATGTAGGATTAAGTGAAGTACATATTCCATTACCAGGTTATGTTGTTACCGAAGGTGAAAATGCTATATGGTACAAATTTAAAAATGCAAATCCTATGAAAAGTAAAATTATTTTTGGGTATTATCCATTCATTTATCATTTACTAGAAGAATTAAACGCAATATCAAGTTTTATGATTTAGTTTTTCAAATATCGTACACGTTGAATGGGATGAACGTATAGACTCAGTTACATCGTCCCCTACATTAGCTTTGCAAGTAGGTTTTACTGAAAGATCGGACCTTGTTAAAGAACCTCGTGGATTCAAACAACCCTACGTAGATATCGCATGTCGACATCAATTTTTAATTTATACAAATAGTATACAATATCTGAATTTGAACGCTGATTAAATGTCTACGAGACTGCTTGCATATGTGAGCTTTTTCACTTGAGTATTACATGTGTGCAGACAGAGTTGAACTTCGATTAAACGTTACCACACTCCTAGCAAACGGAAGCATCTTCTCTATGGAATGAATATTTGCAACCAAACTTGAACGATATAAAATCCGTCACCACACTCTTAGCAAGTGTGATATTTTGCTCCTGTGTTAATTAACATGTGTGTAGCTAAACTTGGACGTCGATTGAATGCCTACCATACTCTCAGCATGTATAATCATTTTCACTTGTGTGGATTAGCATATATGTAACCAAACTTAAGTGTAGTCTAAATCCTTCACCACCCTCTTCGCACGTGTAAATTTTTCTCGTGTGTGGATTAATATGTGTAGTAACTTTGAACATTGATTAAATGCCTCAGGACACTCTTGCTATGTGTAATCCTTTTCTCCTGTGTGGATTAATATATGTGTAGCCAAACTTGAACGTAGTCTAAATCCTTTACCACACTCTTGGCAGGTGTGAGGTTTCTCTCCTGCGTGGATTAACATGTGTGTAGCCAAACTTGAACGTCGGTTAAATGCTTTACCACACTCTTGACATATGAAATCTTTTATTCCTGTGTGGATTAACATGTGGGTAACCAGACTTGAACGTTGACTAAATACCTTACCACACTCTGCGCACTTTAGAGGTTTTTCTCCTGTGTGAAATAACGTGTGTTTAGCCAAACTTGAACGTCGGTTAAATGCCTTACCACACACTTGGCATGTGTAAAGTTTTTCTCCTGTGTGGATTAACATGTGTGTAGCCAAACTTGAACGTTGATTAAATGACTTACCACACTCTTCGCATGTGTAAGGCTTCTCTCCTGTGTGGATTAACATGTGTGTAGCCAAATACGAACGTCGACTAAATGCCTTACCACACTCCTGACATGTGTAATCTTTTTCTCCTGTGTGGATTAACATATGGCTAGCCAAACTTGAACGTTTATTAAATGCCTTGCCACACCCTGCGCACTTGTGAGGTTTTTCTCCTGTGTGGATTAACATGTGTATAGCCAAACTTGACTTTTGATTAAATGCCTTACCACACTCATGGCACGTGTGAGGCTTTTCCCCTGTGTGGATTAACGTGTGTGTAGCCAAAATTGAACTTCGATTAAATGCCTTACCACACTCTTGGCACGTGTGAGTTTTTTCTCCTGTTTTGATTGACATGTGTCTAGGCAATTTTGAAGGTCGATTGAATGCCTTACCACATTCTTGGCATGTGTGATTTTTTTCTCCTGTGTGGGTTAACATGTGTGTAATCGAAGATGAACTTCGATTAAATGTATAACCACAATCTTGGCATGTGTGTAGTTTTCTTCCTGTATGAATTAACATGTGCATAGCCAAACTTGTATTTAATCTAAATTCCTTTCCACATACTCCGCATATGTAAGACTTTTCACCTTTATGAACTAACATACCACTTGTCATAGTTGAACTTTGACTAAAGCGTTTATCACTCTTTTGGTACGTATGACTTTTTTTACTTCCCTGTGTCACCATATTTTTTGTGAAACGTGATCGATGAAATCCATTGCCAGACTGCGTCGAAGTATCAGATTCCTCATATGAATGAGAAATGGCTTCATTTAATGTAATAAACGTAATCCCTTCTCCGTGGAAAGCTAATATCTTATCGCGCCTGTAACAAATTCAACAAACAAGGAAATGTGAATGGAGATAATGATTAAGTAGCAACAAAAAATGCTATGATAAAGTGATTTTATATTACATGATAAAGTTACGCTTAAAATGTTATATTATATTAAATATTTTAGAAATATGAAATAAAGTACCACAGAGAAGTATCCGTGTCACCATTGTCTCAAGATTAGTGGCTGTAGTTTGTTTCACTATATCAAATTGAACTATCATTTATATCGTGGCGGTCATAAGTCTATGACCAGGTATTGTCGGCTGCCTTGAAACAAATGCACAGTATGAGAATTAAACTTGTCTTATCTATAGTTTCATGTGGAGAAAAAACAAACTTGCGTTCCAAAGGTTTAAGAACAACTCAACGTATCAACAGAAGCTGTACCGAAGATCATTCACTTATATCATCATAAGAGGAACATGAAAGGCTTTTGAAACGAATTAAAAAATTACATAAAACTTTCCAAGCTGAGGCAGAGGAGCTTAAAGTAACAAGAAAAATACGAATCATTTACAGCGTAGTAATCGTGGTTTAGTGGTCTAGGCGCTTGAACAGTAATCTCGAGGTTCTTCGATCGAAGACACATTAAGCATAGTGATGGGCAGTGGGAATATTCCCGGTGGGAAGGAATTTAAAAATGGGAATATTCCCGGTTTTTTTCCCTGGCCTATAAATTCCCGGGAAGGAATTTATTTCCATTTATTTGCTTTATCTTCCATATTATAAGAACCATATGACTAATAACTTTATTTTAATATATTATGGATTTACTTCTAGGTTTTAAAGAATTTGAAGCTTAAAAAATTTAAATTATTTGACGGTACATTATATAACTAATAATATAATTTTTAAGTTCCATTTCCATTTGCACTGAAAATAAAGTAAATGTTTAGTATTGGGGGGCCAAAACTAGCAAAAAGTAGGATGATTTACGGAAGAAATGAGTAGATAGTGATGCTCAAGTAGTCAAAAAAGTATCGAACACCTTGTTTTTTAGGGCAGTAGGGGATTTATACAAAACGGAAAGGTCAGTGGAAGTGGTTTATGTGAGAAAAGAAAGTGAATTGTTGGTAACGAAGATAGAAAACAACGTGCCATGCGGGGCTCTAACCCGCCTTCATTCGCTAACGCTCGCTCTGCAATGCTGACTGAATTTAAAGTTGGTAACGTAATTTAACGTATGAAACCATAAAATAACCGCATCTGAATAGAATATCGCAAGAAAAGTAGGTACAGAAGCTGGCCCCCAATGCTAGACGTCGGTCTGTCTCCTCTCTCTGACTCGAATTTCTGAAGAGGTACTCGGACTTCTTTTACATATGAATTAACGTATGGAATTTCTAGAAATAGGTAGAATGAAAGGTCGTGTATGACAATGTTACGTGCTAAAATATAAAGATAAGTGAGTATCATGCAAATTTTGTCAACATAAATATATATGCGCAATTGTTGATAAATTGGTGATACATGTATCTTCTAACATTAATTCAATCTAATTGGTTTATAACATTTATAAATTTAATGTGTTCATAATATCAGTAATAGAGTCAAGTTGAGCAAATCCGCTTACATTTAAATTTAAACTGTTACTATATAATTTTTCACACATATTTAATTGATAAAATATGTTGTATATAAACATACATTTATGCGTACTTTCTAAATATATTAAAGTGTTAATAAAGTAGCACGGTACCGTTCAGAATATATATTTTAAAGAATCCTCTGTGAACAACAGTAATAATATGCTGTGATATAAAAATTAATTCAACTTTGAAATCATAATATAGTAATAGAATGCAATTTTCTTTCTGATTGTGCATAAATTCCCGGATAAATTCCCATTTTGGGAATCTTCCCGGGAATATTCCCAGGGAATATTCCCAAAAAATATCTTCCCGGGAATTTACCCATCACTAATTAAGCATCTATTTTTTACATTAGGAATTTTGATGGAAATAGATCGGCGATAACACACGCTTCATTACATTCAAATATTTGAATACTCGTTTGTTTCAGCACTTGAACTATCAAATTTTCAGGAGTAATACTAATAATAATAACAATTATCTCGAAGAATATTTAAAAATTAAAAACTTATTATCGCTCAGGTCGTACCATTAGAGAAACGTGATATTAGGCAAAAAAAATATTTCGGTTTTGTGTAATGTTGCCCATGAAAAGACGAATTTCTCATCTCGATTCTAAAACAAACCAAACAAAATCGGGATGAAACATTTTAATTCGAGACGGGACAAGGTTAACTCACACTATAGTCATGCTTTGGAGATGAGAATCAAGACGAGACCAAAACTATTGTAAACAATTCTGATCTTATCTCGATTCTAGAAATAGTGTATGCCACTCCTTAAGCAACAATTGCTCAGTAGACTGAATCTTATACATCATTTTGATAAGATTTCAGAGCTCACTGAATTATGGTCTGTTTATATATATATTTGTAGCAAAGCTTTTTTAATTACATCTGCAAACTTCACAAGTTAGTTTATTACAAGCTTTAGTTTTCAATTATATTCAGTTCTTTTTGTTTACAGTTTTTTTTTCCTGAAAACGTACAGTAGAATATATTTTACACGAAATATTAGCGGAAATCTTTCGTTTAAATTTGAGTAGCTGTAGAGGTGTCTCATGATGGTACGGAACCCCTTTCCCGAAACCCCTTCGACATCTTCTGTAGCTTAGCCAGCATAACCATTACTTAAAAACAACTGTAATTACGGCTCTTGTGAGTTCAGAATCCCTACTTTCTACACGAAAATTACCTCGAAACTTTCCGTTATAACATTTAACTTTCCTTTATAACATTTAGCTAGTTGTAGGGGAACTGTCCGTTATAACATGTAGCTAGTTGTAGGAACGTATCGAGAGGGTATGTGCTGTTGGTCCTGACACTTCTCTCAAATCCCTACTATTTTGTAACTTATGGCTTACGCTACAGGCGATTCTACAGGCTTTAATACAATGTGTCCTCATACGGGAGACCTCAATATTACGTCCTACTGCCGTAGCAAAGCTGGGATAAACGCAATAAACAAGTGACAAATCTTGGGAAAAAGACGAAAATCAATATGAAGTTTGCGATTATATTTACAATAATCTAACATCTACCAAAAAACACGATTTCAACCACATGGCGAACGTTTTCCGGATTAAATTATAGTAATCTGCCTACAACTGTTTTTACAATACCATTAGTTACACAGATCACGTGTTGAGTTTTGAATTTGATTAGCCTAGTGTCCACAGTCAATTTCCATCAGCTCCTGCGCGAACACAATTAATTAAAAATAAAGCACAGGGATAGATAAAAACAAGAAGTAAGTAATGTAGATTTTTCATGTAAGTTAGGTTAATAGGTTTTGACTTTGAGAGCGACAGAGAGATTAATGTAGCTCATAAAAAATGTTCTTGTTGATTTTTAATGCTATGTAGATGTGAGTGGATAGCAAACAGCTGATTGAGCATACACACATACATAAGGTTTTACACTATGCACCTTCATGTGCATTTATGAATAAGAGTAAATGTTTTAATACTAATACACAATAACACACTCAGCAAGGCTATGTGATAATATGTAAAAAGAAAACAGTATCACGTGACAGTTTCAACACAATAACTGTGCAAACAAAGAGAGAACATATAGAGAATGTTTCGAAAAGCAGGAATTAGGACGTACAGGAAAGGAGGAAGCAGAATAATTGAACTAGTCAGAAGAGAAAAAAGAAAAGCAATAGCCAACAAAGATACAGAGGAGTAATATATAGAGCAGGAAGCGCGGAGTGTAACAAAATTTACATAGGAAAAACAAAAAATGCAAAAAATATATTAAACAGCACCGGGATGAAGTAAGATTGAAAATGGAAAACAATGTGATATACAAGCATCAGAAAGATACAAACCACAGAATAAGTTGGGAAGGAGCAGAGGTTATAAAGATAGAGAACAGAACTTTGGTGAGAAAATGGAAGGAAGCCATGGAGATTATGAAGGCAGGAGGCAAGGTGATGAGCTGAATGCAGGATTATCGATAAATAAGGAGTGGGAGAGGATTCTGCAAACGAAGGAGAAATGAAAAGGAAGAAGAAAAAAAGAGAAACAAAATAACAAGGAAAATAAGGATAATTACAGGACAGAACGCATCCAGGAGAAAAGAAGTGAACTCTTAATTGGACACGTGTGCAGTTAAAACGTGAAAGTTAAAGCCACACAGGTGTTACTTTTTAACGAAGGGGAGGAATCTATTTAAAATTGATCTCCGGACAGTATATATAATTGATGACCAACTCCCAGCAGCCAGAAAGAGCAGAAGTCTGATGAGGACACTGTTATTGTGTTGAAACTGTCACGTGATACTCTTTTTTACCTATTATCACATAGCCTTACTCAGTGTGTTATTGTGTACTAGTTCAAAATGGAATAAAGCCTGATAGAATAGTTATAGAAAATGTTTTGTATATGGTACTAGTTTATATCTGTGTTAATTTTATATTGAAGCACTTCAGAAAGTGAAACATGAGTTGTGAAAAGAAGGATTGGTTGTTAATGGTCGTAATATCAAAATTCTTAGTGTTTCATGTTTTAAGTGCATGTTTCTTACTTTCGTATTAAACTCAGACATTTATATTTGCGTACTTTGAATTAGTTGCTCGTAATTCATATCAATATGGAGGCTAGTGTTTTAGAACAATATTGTACGTCTAGGACAAAAAAATAGATTCATCAGTAAGTGAAATCTAACAGTCTGTAACAGAAGTGATTTGGGAGCGTAGGAAAGAGCGAATTGAATTCCAAAGCAGACAGTTTACGTAATAATATCAAAGTAGCCAATAACTCCTTAACTGAGATACACACTGAATTAGTTAACGCGGCCAATCATGTTGATTCAGTAACTGCTGAATTTTAAAATAGTGTAGCGGAATGAAAGAAAAGTCTCACTGCGTTCTATGAATACATGCAAACGGCACAGCTTGAGTGTAGGCAAGCCAACAAAATACAATAGTACAAGAAAATGCAAGGGGAAAAAGAAACCGAAAATACTCTTGAATTCGAGCCGGCCCACGCTGTGAAAGATACGTGCCAAATAAACCAGAAAGTCGGTTACAGTCAGGAAAAGGAAATATGCAGTATAGAGATAGCAAAAAAGGAAGAATCGTTACGTGTACCTGTGGACAATTGTTTTTAATGTAATTGTTTTGCCGGCAGGAGATATCGATGTTTCACACATGATAAGCAGTAGCGTTGAGGTTACGCGTATCTGCCCTCTCGAAGAAGCCAGGGAATGCTTGAGAGTTCAATTGATGATTTTGTGTGATAACAAAGTTACAGTGTTGAAGGTTTTGTGTCGCAGGCAAATGGTTTAGCGCGACTTAACAAATTCTAATTTGTCTTGGTAACCGTGTATGTCAAACGTGAATTGCATTTTAGAGCTGCAAATCCATTCCGCCTTCATCAGCTTTGAGTATTGTAGAAGGAAACGACTTCAAATTCACAGTTTAGAGTGTATCCCTGCCAAGCGAATTAAGTTTTACGTAATGAACGTCTCGTACATAATATATCGCACGGAAATATTTACCGTAAACAAGCGTAAAAGTAACACTTCCAATAAAGCACACGCAGTCGAAAGTATATTTCCGTTATAGAACCGAAATGTAACACCAAGTTTAAGAAGAAAAATAAGATAGCCAATTGAGTTTTGGTAATGCATTATTAACGTAAACTCGATTTCTAGGAGCATAATCAGCAGAATTAAAATGAGCAGACGTGATCATATCAGTCATCAGATGCAACATTTATTAATTTTCAGTTGCCAAAATATTTGAATTTTCAAACTAGTACTTCACTATTGCGAAATTGTAAAGAGCGAAAATTTAAGTGTAGGGCTACTCAAAACGTAGAACAGTTGATAGCTCGTGATGATAACAAGGTTCTGCGATCTCTACGTACAGCGTATTCTCAGCGCGCACAACCATACACTAAGCGTGCAGTAAAAAATAAGTTGAGAATAAAAGGAAAATGCTTTGGTAAGCGTAATTCGCAACGAAATAAACTCGCTCAAAGACGAACTACATGCAAATTAAAGTCGAGCTTTAGGCGAGGTTATATCGAGTCAAACATGCGGAAGAAGCACACATCGACTCCGAAGAGTACTAAAAAGTTTAAGCGAAAGCACGTACGAACATTGTATAGTAAACTACATGGCAAATATAGTAATACTAAGTGCAAACATAAAAAGAAATTTATGACAGGTATCGCAATGCAGCGTAAATCCAATCGTCGTAAAGGAAGGTGAGCCATTACGTGGAAATTTTGTAAATGCCTTGTATAAAGGACAAAAGTTCCGCAAATTAAAAAGAAAAACTAACTGGAAAAGTACACACAAACGTACTAAATTACAGCTTACAAGCGTAACCCGCACAGATGGAAAATTAAAATCAGTGCGCAAAAAAAAGTGAACTTCACCCGAACTCGGACTAAACCCCGGAAGAGATGAAAAATCAGAAATACCGAATTTGACCTTTTAAACTTTTAGAGAATGAAAAAAGGATTATTGCTTATATATTTGATTATTCCTCCGAATTTCTAAGCTTACTTTTCAGAATCGAAGTGTGTACCCACCAACACTGACGCATCACTCCGTGGAACCATCAATATCGCTCTACAATCAGATACGTTCACTTAGATGTCATTTTTTATGGTTTCCTTACAGCTTTTGGAGATGAAAGATGAATGTTGAAAGGAGAGGAAGTACAGCATTGAAAATTTTAAACATGTAATTGATTTAGAACGCGATTTCGGACTTTGAAATTGTAATAATACCACACCACTTTTGAGAAGTATGGCTATCCCGTTTTGGATACGGACTTTCAGTATCGAATTTTTTTCATCAATTCTTGTTTGGGTTTTTATTCATTCTATGTTTATGTTATGTTTATAAAAACATTTAGCTGTCCCCATACAATCAAGCATTTAGAGACATGTTAGGCATATAGAGATAATTACGAACATAATTAGAGAAGTACTAGTAATAACTACAACTAATCATGAAGTTAAAATTTTAGGTAATTAAAAAATGTGCTCTTCAGATTGTGAATTTTTTCATCTCATGTTGTGATTGTATAATGGAAAAATATGCGAAATTTGTAATGTAAGATTAAGTCGCTGTCAAAGTACTGTAAATTAAACAAAATTTAATATAATATTGAAAGTAATTGACAATAACCTTGAATTTGATAAAGTTTTCGTTGATTTGTTCGTCGTTCGATATATATATGTAGTCTACTATGAAAAGTCAATGTGCATTCATTGTGACTAATGATAAATGAAGTTAATTGACTTCAGAGAAAGCGATATTATAAGTTAAGAAGAGTTGAAAGTTAAAATATAATTCATCCCTAGGGACATCACTACTTTCGTTAAAAAATTAAAGTGATGAAACCAGTGCGACGCCTTGTAGGTCCCAGCTAATGTGTAGATTCGGCAATTGACTACAATTTCAAAATTTTGTTCTAACTTTTAATGTTTGGCATAATAAGAAAAAACTATAATAGTAATAAAATTCATGTTCGGATTTTAAATTTTGATATAATATTTAGCTTTGATTTGGATTTATACAAAATAATTAGGATTTTGATTTACAGAAAGTAAATTAAATGTTACTCTTTTCGACTTTTCAAAATAACTCTTGTTTTCTTGTGCCGGAAATCATAAACCCGTCTCGAGAAACAGATAAAGGGAAGCCCGTTTTCCATTCCAAGTTACCTTTTACTACGATAAACACCGGATACTATGATGTATCGATAGTACGGAGTGCCTACGTCAGTTAGGCAGTATATGGTAAAATTAAGGTTTATGTTGTGAGAACATATTAAGATTGCTACGTACGAGTAGGCCCTGAACAACATTAATGTTTAATGAACAAGTTTAAATTACTGTTATCTTGTATTTCACGATTGTGACAAATGTTCTCGGATCTGACTTTATTCTCGATAAAGATAAGTGCAATTGATAATAGGCCACACATAAGAATTGGAAAGCGCTCTTTAAAAGTTTACATTTGTACACCTACCAATTTTGTAGGTATGAGCGGGCCTGAAGTAATGATTGATGAAACGATTCATGAATTCAAATGCGGGGCTGTAGCATTAAGTCTCTTCCCAGGGTATATTTCTTGTCGTCCTTTTCATTATATTTATTTTCTTAAAATGCCTTCTCAAGGCGCGATCATTGACAGCCCAATTAGGGTTGGGAAATTAACACGGATGTGTCATGACTTGAAGGCTGAAGGCATGCAACCAAGGTGGTATGTAAGGTCTTATGGTAGAAGCGATTCATTGGAATCGTCAGGGACACTGCAAGCTTCAACTGTAGGAGGTTGTCAGCGCCGTTGGTTTTAGGAACCTATCCATTAATCTGTATTTTTTATGAATGACTTACAACCTGTGTTGTCAACTAATGACGCACAGAATGGCGCTCCGTAGGGCTTCACCGCCGTTTAACTCATTTATTTGTATTAAAATGTTCAAACGGTTATTAGTTACGTTGTATAATGCAAGTTACATTGTATAATGTAACGAAACTGACTTAACATTGACGGAAATTCTTTTCAAATTTGGAGGTCTTTACAGTGACTGCGTTCCATACCACTACAACAACAAACCCTCCCTGTAATTAGAACTGATGCTGACCACCAACATTAACGCCAAAATAAAGTTACATGTTCTATCGTAGAGGGTAGTTGAAATTTCGTGTATACAGTTCATGGTTTAACCTACAGATGACTGTGAAACTCTTTTCATATTTTGTGGGAAGTAATGCCCGATGTGCAAAATAAGCCATTGTTAAGGTAGATAGTAACCACTGTAAGCGAAATGAAGTATCAAAATTCAGTGTGGCAAATCATAACACGGAACTATGAAAATGTTTGGGAATGAAGGGATCCATATAATTAAGAAGTTACGTCCCTAATGTATTGTGTTACTTTGGAAAGAACAAGCAAAGAAAGCATTTCAGGATGTTACCTATAAAATACTTAGGAACGTACAAGAACATATTCAACACGTAAGGCATGCAAGTCATCCTAAATATAGAATTTGGCGCTATCCTAGTTTACCCACATTCTGCGTAATGTCCTAATCTACATAGCAATCTTATTTTTACCGGCCATCTAGCACATGCTGGTTAGCGTAGTTTTTACAATAATTCATATATCATGTACGTTCACCAAGCGCCTAAAATGATCCCATATTGAGAAATGCAGGTCCATACTCTAAAAAAGATTCGTGGGAATGTAAAAAGTCGACTCCCTTGAAAAAACGAGTGCAGCTATGAAATGGACTGATGTATGGACCTCTAGAAATAATGAAGATCCATTGTTGGTTAAAATATTCTTTATCTTGTATTTTACTTATGGCTTTCGAAGCCCACCGGAAAAATCAGGCTATACCCATTTGAGCTAAATCCTAAATAAAATCACAAACGTCCATAGTTTATGTTCGAATATAATACAATTTTACATTTGTAAAATTTTAGGATAATTACCATTCTTATTACTTATTATTTTACATAAGTCTCTATATAACTAAAACAATGTCGTCGAGTACCCATATTTTAAATACGTGCAACAATTAGTGAGAAATGTGTAACCAATAATAAAGAAATAATTATTTTATCAAGATATGCACTACATGAGAATTGCATGGATAATATCAATTTTATTATTATTTTTATTTAGTATACAGCTAGTTTATGTGCGCTATGTCATTTCCAAATTGTAGGCTACTAACTTACGTTCATGATATCTCCCATACCTAAATATTTCTCGTGAAGTATTTCTTTTAACCAACAAAATTTCCGAAACTATGTAACCATATTATCAATCTGAGCCAATTAGTAATGCAAAATTGAACATTACCTTTCTGGCAGAACTGAATTTAAACTTTTTGTTGTTAATTGTTGGGAGTCATTAGAATACGACGCGCAAGTCTCCTGAACCACTATTTTTCTTAGCGTTTCTATATTACTTTGAAATGCAGGATCTTCTTCTAGTGCTAATTCTGGTTTAACCCTATCAACGTTTAGTCTCACATCCAAAGAGGACATAGCTGTATCCTTGTCCACTGATACCTCTCCTTCCGTTGTAGATAATATTAACTCTTTGTTGTCATTCATTAGTTCGTATGTCCACCCTTTCCCTTCGAGCGGATCTTCATGAGGTAAGTCATAAGCAATTTCTTCTTTGCACATCAATTCCAACTTAACAGACGCCTCACCAGCCATTGTGAATTGAAATATAAAAAGAATTTAACACTGTTCTTATACTCCCCTTATATTTTATGTTGCCAGTGTTAATGAAATGATTTACAAGTCCGTTCACAAAAGCAACTTTATATTTCCAATTTTCTTCTTTTTCCTCTTATACTTCTTCATCAGCCACGATTGCTTTCTCGGCAATTGATTGTTGTAGTAAGCATCACAAAAGTTTTGCATATTATCATTATCACTGTATTGAACAGGAATATCGGCAATTTAGAAAGGATCTGCCTCGTTCAAAAAAATACACGCAGATACTGAAAGTACTGTGGAAAATCTTTAAAAAGCAGGTAATGTAAGTGTGCCTAGTCCAACTCAGCGAAAATCAAATAGAATAAGAAAGGTTCCTACAAAGTATGATGAT
The DNA here is from genome assembly GCF_964235325.1 of Thermobia domestica. NCBI lineage: Eukaryota > Metazoa > Arthropoda > Insecta > Zygentoma > Lepismatidae > Thermobia > Thermobia domestica. The sequence continues at coordinate 166,186,859 of NC_137471.1, read as the reverse complement.
AATAGTTTTTTAATGCAAGTCCCAATAATATTTCCAAGCACTTAGCCAATAGAGGTAACAGTGACAATGTAATAAATGTATATTACTAGAATGTGCAAGGTCTAGCTAGCACGGAGCAAGGTAAACCTCAACATAATGCTATACAAGGGTGCACGAAAAACAATAGAAAATTGTTTACAGTCATATAATGGCACAGCAAAAGAAATTGAGCAAATAGATAATAATGAAGTTGGTCGAATTATACAATCTAACTTAACTACTCTTCTTAATGTTAGAAACATAAATTATATAATTTTAGCACAAAGTAACTCTGGTCTGTTTTCAAATATGAAAGGTGTTATAAATTCTGACTTTGAAAATATCTTGCTGTTCCACATTAACGTACAATCAATAAGAAACAAATTAATTGAAATCGAAATTTTCCTTGACTCATTTCCGTGCCCTATTCTTTGCGTTAATGAGCACTGGCTTAGAAATGAAGAAATACTTCTATACGTACCTAAAAATTATATCATGGCAGCAAGCTATTATAGAAGTAGAATTACCCATGGCGGAGTAGCAATTTATGTAAGAGATGGCTTCACCAATGACTATATTGTTATTAACGTAGATAATTTCTGCTATGAGGGGGAATTTGAAGTAGTTGTAATTTTGTTTCCTAACGCGAAAACAATTGTGGTATCAATTTATCGAACACCAGATACGGATGTCAATGTCTTTCTTGCACGCTGGGAAGACCTTACTAACTACTTAAGTAAGCATGATAAATATAAAATATTATATCTCGGGGATGTAAATATCAATGTTTTAGTTGATACTTTTTACCAAGAATAATTTTTCTGATATATTTAGATCATATAACTTTTATTTTCTAAATGATCAGCCAACAAGAAAGGAAGCTTGTTTAGATAACATTATTACAAATGTATAGGCTATAGAAATGATTTATCGTGTGGTGTAGTACAGTGCTCATTGTCAGATCACGATGGCCTATACGTGTTATACCCCTTTGTCAAACACAATAATACTAGGATGGTGACCAAGAGTTTTCGAGTACTTAGTTTAGATAATATCTGTAGTTTAAGACATAAATGAAAATAAATTGACTGGCAGCAAATATTCTTCAGATGTAAAAATGTAGTAGAAGCGTGTGAATTTTTTATGTATAATTTAACACGATGCCTAAACGAATGTTGTCCAAGAAAATTTAAACGCTATAACTTATCTACAAAGAAATTACAACAAACTTTTAGTAACTGGTACACTCCGCAACTAGCAGAGCTGCGTAAGGTTGTCATTGCTTGGTACAATAGGGCTAAATCGGGCTGTCCAGTGGGAAAAGAAAAATATATCAGAGCTAAAAGACAGTACAGAAAGGAAATAAGTGCGGCAAAAATTAAGGCAAACGACAATTTTATTGTAAACCATAGAAATAAATGTAAAGCAGAGTGGGCAATTATATGCAGGGAAATAGGGGTACGAAAAGAAAATGATTCAATATCAATATCCCCTGTCACTTTTAATGAATTCTTTGTAAGTAGTGCTAAGTATGTAAATGGTAATACAAGCAATATCTCTAACTCCGCAGAAAACGGTGTTACAGGCTTTAAAAGTATTCTAAGTTCATGTAGAAATCATACTAGTAACTTGGCATTTAAAAGGACAAACGTAACACCTGAAGCAATTTTTCAGTGGTTCGTAAGTTTAAGATATCTGGTAGCGAGGATTATTATGGGTTTACTGATAGTACAATTAAAAACATTATAGACGTAATAGTGGAACCCTTTACACACTTAATTAATTGGATATGAGTAGAAGGAGTGTTCCCAGATTGTCTTAAGATTGCAGTTACTATTCCCATACATAAAAAAGGAGACAAAAACTGTCCCACCAAATATAGACCAATATCTCTAGTTCCAATTGTATCAAAAATTATTGAACATTGCATGAAAGAACAACTAACTCTGTACTTTGAAAAATAACAATCTCGTTAACTGTGCACAATATGGGTTTTGGAAAGGTATGTCCACAATTAAAGCTGTTGAAAAAGTTGTATCTGAGATAATTGATGGCTTTGAAAACAGTTCATTTGCTTGCGCAACATTATTAGATTTCAGTAAGGCTTTTGATACTGTTTCACATGAAATATTGATTCATAAATTACAGTATTATGGGATCAGAGGAACTGAGCTCCTATTGGTCAGGTCTTATCTTGAAAGTAGAAAACAAGTTGTGGGTGTACAAAATAAACAGTCAAACGTACTTGATATATTAACAGGAGTGCCACAGGGAAGTGTCATTGGACCTTTTCTTTTTCTGGTATATATTAACGATTTACCTGACTACGTATTAGTAACCACTGTTATGTATGCCGATGACACTACATTTATAACGAAAGATAATAATATCAACGCAATACACCCGAAAAATAATAAAGCAATAGATAAATCTACTGTTTGGCTGTTCCACAATAAATTACATTTGGATCATAATAAAACAGAGAAGTTATACTTTCATCTCAGCAGCTCCACAACTGATACAAAAGAATGCCCTTCAATTTACATTAAAGCCTAGCCTCCAAGCTAATTTAACCAAATTTTCTTCCTTTTTCATTTCATCGATCCATTACCATTTATCCCTGATTTTTAGGGTTTCTTCACATTTTAACAATAAGTGTTCTAATGTTTCATCTTCTTTAAAACATAATTGACATTTTTCGTTCACTTCTTTAAATTTTTTCAATCTTACCCTAGTTTCAAGGCTTCCTGACCTGGCTTTGAAAAGTAAAGTGCTTCGTAAATCATTGTTCATATAATTTAATTTCTCATAACGCCTTTTATATGTGTATATTCCTTTCAAACTGCTCTTCTTAACAACTTCTTCATACCACTTTTCCTGCGCTTTCTCTTTAATTGTTTCTTCTGTGATTTTTTGGGGAGGAGTATGGTACAATAGGAAAAGGTCAGAATAAGGAGAGAATTTTGAACGAATAAAGGGGGCTGAAGGCCAATTTCAACAGAACAAGAGGTAGAGAAAAGTGAGGAGTGTAAGATAACTAGGAAAAAGTGTAGAAAAAAAAGAATGTATGAACGCGTAAAGGGAAAAAAGTGTGTAAGTGTAGTAAATATGTATAGAAAACCCCAAACAACTCTCGTCATCACAAAACACGATGCACTCGCCATAACGGCCACTCTACGCGATATTTCAAGGATACTCTCCCGGAAATTATAGACGCTACTTGCAATCAAATATATGATCAGTTTTTAATATGATACAGAATAATTGCTTATTGAAAAAAAATACTTCTTCTTCACACATATAAAGCCCCACCTAACAAAGACCATTGGAAATTTATAATGTGTTTAAAGCCACTGTTGTATACTTGTTGAAGGCATGAGCTACCACTGACTTCATATATTATTATTATTATTATTATTATTATTATTATTATTATTATTATTATTATTATTATTATTACCAATAATAATAATAATAATAACATGCGTAACAATGAACGAAAAGTGGTTGGTGTGTTTTCTTTGTACTTTTGTTTTGATATCATTATTGTTTTCCACCGTGAATTAAATTGCACTAGTTATTTTTTACTTTTCTTGTATTCATAAAATGTTAACTTTTACCAATATCAACTCATTCAACAGTAGTGATAGGCAGTGGGAATTTTTCCGGTGGAAAGGAAAATAAAAAACGGGAATATTCCCTGGTTGTTCTCTTGCATATCAATTTCTGGGAAGCAATTTATTTCCATTTCTTTATTTTATTTTCCAAATTATAAGAAAAATATGACAAATTACTTTATTTTCATTTATTATGATATACTTCTAGGTTTCAAAAAATTTGGAGGTTAAAAGAATTAAAATTCGTTGACTATTTTATATAACTAGTCGAATGATTTTTTTCTAACAAGGGACATGTTTCGGTTATACTTGCGATAATCGGCATAAAACTTGGTATACATATACAGGACAAAGTATTGAACACTGTATGATATGTCATTCCCGTGTAAAACTCGTTTTCCACAGACAACGCCACCTATTCTTCGAAACACTAGCAGTTAAATTCCTCGTTATAGGTGCTGAGTGATGATCAGTCTGGCGAGTCAGTGTGTCGTAGTAAGCTCGAATTAGTGTTAGGTCAGGGTGGAAAAGATGGTGCGGGCTGCTGGCATTAACCTCCTTCATGTAAGTGATCCGTTAAAAGACAACTAAGGCGCAGATTTAAGAATCAAATATTAGTTGGAGCAGAAGATGAGTCATTTGCAACACTTTGATGCAATTTAATTATCAATGAATACGAAAATTAATTAGACATGATAATACACATATCGACACTCGTCAGAGAGAGGAGACAGACTGACGTCTATGAAAAATGGCAAAATTTGATGGAAATATCTTAGAACTGTTATATATATATATATATATATATATATATATATATATATATATATATAGATAGATAGATAGATAGATAGATAGATACATAGATATAGATATATATATATGTGTGTGTGTGTGTTACTAGGGTGCTATTCACCAACTCGTGTGTGTCCATAGAGAAGAGGCACGTTAGCTGTGGTGGGTATACGTGTGCAAGATGTCGAAAAATATTCATTTGTTAAAGGTGGCCACTACAAACTAGTTTTGATTACAATTGGAAGCAGTGAACCGTTTCTATGGTTACAAGTGATCTATATAATTTCTCTTAATATTGCTGTTCCTTTCTAGCTTGACACGTTTCAGGTTGTAAGCCTGTAACAGTACCTCCGAAAAGAATGAAAAGCACTTAATCCTTGACAGTCCACAATTGCTCCTTCTGTGAAGATTACTTTGTACATAGTGTTTGTATTTTCTGTGTTAGTTCTTCACTATTACTTTTCAGCTATATCGTCGGAGTGAGGTAACTATTCTGCATACTCTTTTGTTGTGACGTGACAGATTTCGCCTGGAAATTTCCAAATACTGGAACCCTTCTTCATTTTAAGCATGTGTCATCTGATATCGTAAAATCGGTTTTATGCAGTGCGATCCATTCCTACGCGATTGCGACTCAAAGCTACTTGTTGGGACCACCTACCGCAGATTATGGGTGTGTTTCTCAAACTCTTGTCATTTTCCACATAAACCTATCATTGTCATCTCGCATACTCCTAGGATTACACCCGAGCTCAGTTCCTCAAATTCCCTTTGCTTTAAGTTGAACTAGATATAATAATAATAATAATAAAACACGTCTGGGTATCTTGCAGTCGTGTGCGTTATTTTCGCTCTTGACGTCTTCATTATATATAGCTAAGTATATATGCATGCATATTATAAATTTGCACACAATAGATACACAATACTCAAAAAAATAAGAGAACAGAACATATCAGGAGATATGCGGTGAACGTTCTGGTGCCATCATATAACCTTTGTTGTGGACATGCGCTAACCAAAGCAAATCATTATGATAATAATTCGTGAACAAATAAATTTATTGGTTTTTGGTGATCTCTTACGAATATCATGAGGCTTTCAGAGCACAACGGAATCAAGTCTTCAGAAAGCTGAGAAACCTGTTTGTAGGTACTTTTATGTACATGGTTATAACCAAAACTTTTTTATTCAAAAGTTATTTACAATATCTTCACATGAATCTACAAACAATGAAAGGAACTTCAATTAAATATCTCAAACATGAATTGCATCTGAAAGGAACAAAAACCAAAGTACTTGATTATCTTGTTCTCTCAATGCACCATGTATGACACAACAAAATTTCAAAATATTTATATGAAAAAACCTATATTGATATCTATATGGAAAATTCCAGAGAGTTCTGTATGTAGTTAATGATAGAATAATGGTAGAATTTCACTCTCCTAAGAGTAGTGTGAACAAAATAAAGCCGTCTAACATGTTAAAGCTAGCTAAAGAAACTGCAGGGTAGAATATGCATATCATGTAATGCCTCTGACCATTTATTTCACATTTTTTTTCTCATCGTCTTACTTTGCCGACGGGATAGAAGCATAGAGGGAGAATACTAAAAATGCAATACAATCAAATAAAATAATGCCATTTAAAAGGTCAAACTTCGAAGATTCAAAATAACATTTACGTACATTTCGATAGACTATTTTTTTATTTCTTTTTTTATTTTACAATCCAAACATATTTCGCATAAAACGTTCAATTTCTATGGCCTCATCATTATCATCACCACTACCAAGTTGTAATTAATGTACAATAATATATTTTGCTATGAAGCCAAGAGTGCGAATCTGTTACACGTTAATATTTTTTCAATAAGCGTATTGTTTTACTTTGCGACTAGTTTAAATCAATTTCAGTCTATAAAGTTAGTACAATGTAAAACTTTACAATTACTGTTTCTACTGATACAGACAACTCCTTCTTAAAACACGAAGATTTACTTTTCACATTCCAAATAATCAGACAGCTACATTTGTTATCCTCTTGTTAATAATGATTTATATCTCCACTAAGCCTCTCTCTCTCGGAATTAACGATGGGCGTGAGTGTTCTACACTGATACTCATAGTCACAGAATAGAGGACACCGCATCGAATCTTCTTCAAACTTTCTTTTAAAGTACTCTTTTGGAAAACTGCTGTCACGCATGTTATTGAGATACATGCAACACTGTCCATGGTATCCATTCCGAAATTCCTCACTGCGTGAAAAGAATGAAAACGATATAATTCACATTTTGAGTACAAAAATAGTATAATAGAGAATTTCATATTTTCAAAAAATTAAGTATTAGAATATTGTATCTACTTTGCATTACATCTCTTGAGATTTAATAAGGAATGTACTTCAGGCACTCCTGGAGCCACATATCAATGTTTATTCAACTACTACATTTATCACTAGAACATGGCTATGAGGGGCAGGAAAACAGAGCGGTAGAGCACTTACATCTGGTGCATAGAGTCCTTGGTTCCATCCCCGACCAAGTAACCTTGTCGTGGAGAACATCGCGTCCGTGGGTTTTTTCGGGGTACTCCAATTGCCTCCTGTAGAAACGTTTTAGTGAGGGGTATAGTAGTAGAAAATGCATTGATAAAGGGCCAAGAGAAGACCTAAAATAATTTGCTGTTATGGATCTCAAGTCCAAAGATGCAACAGAGGCATTTTTTCACTATCAGGTAGTTCAAAAGTAGCGAGCCTTTTGCACAAATGATGGTGAGTATCCAAAATCTCAGGGTATATAAGTCTCAGCAAGTGAGGCTTAACTTCATTCGTTAGCCGACGGTTGAAGCAGGTATATGGAAAATGTATGGAAATCCTCGCATTCGTGAAAATGCGTAAGATATGTCGTGAAAATATGTGTGCTTTCGGCAAAGCTGCATTACATCTTACGAATTTATTGCAATAAAGATGTAAATGCTGGGAAGGCCTGCAAAGAAATTAATGTTGTTTATGAACAAGATACGTTAAAAAACAGCAAAAACACAATTCAGTCGCTTTCGTTCCAGAAATTTTGATGTGCAGAATGCAACTCGCTGTGAGCGACCAACCACAAAAAAAGTGGATGATATTCTGAGAAAAGTCCAGAAATATGATCGGCACTAATGACATCACCAATGAGCTAATATCCATCATCAAATAGTAATAAGTCATTTGGATAAAGCTAGGTAGAAAAAAGAGCCATTTCTGATACAGTTGATCACAAGTGATGAAAAGCACATAACCTACCACATCAATATACGGGAAAGATTGAAGTCGAAGAGACCAGAAGTTCTACAATTTCTGACAAAGCATACACATCACCACGGTAGATTAAGCTGTGCGTTTGGTGGAATTGAAAGAGTATCTTGCACCACGAACTGATGATGTCGGGCAGAACGACAGACTCGGACCTGAATTGTCGACACTTAATCCGAGTGTGCCTAGGAATTCAAATTAAACGGCTGGAACTTATCAACAGCAAGAGTGTGGTAAATCAGGCTAACATCATTAGTGCGCTTACATACTTGACCTGTCAGAAACTGAGAGAACTCGATGACCATACGAGCAGAGAAAACTTGCAAACTGCATACTGTAAACTTGAGTTGGAAATCGGTAAACTTGCATCCGGCTTGGTTGGAAAGCGTTCAAGCATACCAGAAACTTGATTCCAGTAACAAAGTTGCATGGGTGCAATCTCGCATTCAGTGTCCCATTCAATCTTGACTCAAGAGTTTTACGCTGGCAGCAAGCCAATAAGCTAATGAACTACCAGTGATGCTATGACGCTCTGCGAATCATCTAAAATATTGCATGCAAGTACAACAAAAGGCAAAATGTATGAAAGCACGTGTTAATACAGCAAGCGTAGAAAGCCTAAAGCCACACACGCACCAACTGGCCGAAAGCTGTCCTGCTACCATATAGCACGGACATAGCACTGCTAGACTATTGTTTGTTTCGATGTCTGGAAAACTCCTTGAGCAGTGTAACTTAAGATTTAAAAAGAAATCTGTTGAAACCGTGTGTCACAACCGTTGAAACTACAGAAGGTCTCTAGCAACGGGATTATGGTGTTGCCGAAGAAATGACATAAGTCATTGACTAAACTGGTGCAAATATGGTTCATAATATTTTCTAATCACAACTAACATACTCTCAATTTTACCCTACAAAGCCTCGATTTTTTTAGACTACCTGACACTTGCAAGCAATTTTCTTTAGCTGTATACTTACTAACATGTTTTGAGTTCGGTGTCTACATCTGCTGCGTACACATTTTGCTCAGTAATGCATACCAACTGGATTACGTTATAACCCGACTGGGTTCGATTCTCGTCCGTTTCTGTTCGGCAAGCCATTCTTATGACCTGCCGGGTTCGGTTTACCATTTTCGGGTTGTCAATTTTACGTCTTGAAGGTGTCTTAGTGGTTAGAACTAACAAGTACTTCACTCTGCAGGTGGTAGTGGTTAGAGTAAAAATCATGCAAGCCTCCTAATTAAATCACAAACCAAAACAAATTCAAGCTGAGTTTGCGCTCGCGCAACCCCACCATACTTGGCACGCCATTCTTTATACTTACAGAGTGTACACATATACCTGTACATAATACCAACAATTCCTGTAATGATTCATGCAAGAGACTCGGAAAAGATAACTGGAAACAAAACAAATTCATAAAATAAATTTTATTTGATCAAAAGTAATTCACATACTATATTTACTTACGTGCACCCTTTTTAAATATATTTCTATTGATAAACTTGCCTTGATTTATTTTTAAAACCTTTTAGCCCATATTGATATATGTATAGTAAAAAATATAAAAATGACGAAAGATTATTTGAAAATGCTATAATGTATCATTCCTGGCTTATTTTAAGATTGGTGATACACTGCCACTTAGCACACGTTGGTTCAGTGAATACATCTCTGCACTAAACTTCAATTACAGGGGATTCAGGGGTAACTTGGTGTAATTTTGTTTAGAAGGATTTCTTGCAGCTTTGTCTTCTTAATGCGGCGATTACGAATTCATCCCTACATGCGGATTATGTTGTCTCACGCTTCATCTTTGCAGGATTTACTATGAAAATGCTTGTAATCCAATAAATTAAGATCAACTCCAATATGCTTGTGTTTCTGCGAATGTTTTCCTATACTTTCATTAATATTAAGGTTATTTACTGAAGAGATTAGTTATGTTAATTGACCATATTGGTACATAATGAACATTCAGAATGTATAATCACATATATTGTTCACACTCGATTTTATTCGTTGACTCATTCATTATACGCTACCATTTCAATTGATATTCACGATGAGAATTCTTGTGGTTTCGAAGTAAATTGTATTATTTCCCATTCATACGTTAGTTCTCACTAAAATATTAATTCCATAAGCTACACTAACTCAAAAGATTATTTATTCAATACATTTCGCCACAACGTCAAGGATTATCAACTTTTCTTTACGGATTTTCTTCAGTATCGTCCCAAACGCTTCCTAATTTTCTTCATGGCGCCGCGTGAATGCTAATCTTCGCGCTTTTAGGACAAAGCGACTGTCTTCCTACGCCAATTAATCACGAAGAACAACACCAAAATATTGAGGAAACATATGCATTTATATGTAATATACACACTAATGAGTTTTATATGTGTTTTCCATTAAAATAAAGCAATTAAAATATTAAAAACAATAGAAACGAACGTCGATGACGTCTGGTATTACTGAACTAGTTTTTCAAAGAATCACGGCCACTTCACAGCCCCTTGTCTTCTGAGCACGTAATGCAAGTCACCACGGCAAGGCGTTGCCAACAGGTTGAAAAAGACAGCACCATTATATAAGGTTTCCGTCAACGTATTGTGCAAAGAGCCTTATTCGACTTCAGATGGGGCTGACTGGGGAATTTAAACAAATGGAATGGGGGTGAGGGAGAAAACACGCTCACAACGTTAGTTGCCCTTAGGTTTGGACAGTTTTCCTTAGCTTTTAAAATAGTTCGTTACGTGATTACTATATATGCTTTGATATGTATTAAATTGAATAAAAACCCACTACTTCAAACGACGTTTACACATTGTTCTATATATAGTTTTCAACAAAAACACTTCTTTGCCAGTTACAAAAACGAACAGTCGACCAAATGTCAATTTTCTTCATCGCGAAAGTGGTGCGACCAATTTTTAGTGTAGATTACCTAAAGTTTGTAGTCTAATGCCTTATTTTATTAGTAGTCTTTAGCTATGGGCTATTACCTAACCTACTGGGTAGATGACAGAGATGGTCATCCTCCCTCATTTTGCCCTCATGAGAGCCGCCCTCACCCTCACTGCACCCTAATTTTAGTAGTTGAGGGTGAGGGCGTTGGAGGGTGAGAGTAATAAAGCAATTGAGTGTGAGTGTGAGGGAGGGTGAGTATGAGGACGTCAATGGAGGGTGAGTGTGAGGGCGTCAATAGAGGGTGAGTGTGGGGGAGCGGGAGTGTAAGGGTAAGGGTTCATAAAATTAATTATCTTGCAATTCTTCATTTCTGGAAAATATGTTAGAATATGTAATGTAGTTTTTTCTTAAAATTACTCGTCGTTCACAGAAAATCGTCATATCAATATTCCATCAGTTTCATACACTTTTCATGCGCGAGGACAAGATGTTTCTCATAGCTTTATTACTTTTCTACATTTATATATTTTCACTTTATAGAAATAATAATTACGAAATATATAAAAATATCTACTGCAAGTTTTTGGCTACCGAAAATTTCAAAGTTTAACGAAAGTAGCCCAAGTTCTCAGGAAATATTTTTTTTCATATATTTGTTCAGAAGAGAAACTAATAAATATTCATATATTTGTTCATTCTGAAATTGTAACTAAGCAAATGTTTTGTTTCTTCTTCTAAGTAAGAGAAAAATGTATATAAGAAAAGTACAAAGCTGCAAGCCGCAATAAATAACTTTATATTTAATTATCAAATAAAAAGATATTTCCTGCTTTTGGCTATATACCTAGTTTTAGACTTCCAAAAACTACGCTATGCATATGAAAGGGAAGTCTTATAGAACGGCTGTGTCCGTCTGTGTGTCTGTCTGTCAACAGGTATCACATCAAAATCGGTAACAGCTATTGACAAGCGGTTTTCGGGAATCGATGCAGCATCCCAATAATAGGGTGCATTTCCTTCAACAACCTCCTACTTAACAGGCACCCTCAAATCACCTTGGCTGTCAATCTGTTAAACCGGAAGTGATAGAAATCGGAAATTTCCGGTTTCAAATTAAAGACCACGAGTAAGAAACGGTAATAGCGATCGGCAAACGGTTTTCGGAAATAGCTCGATATGAAAGGAACCACCTTAACTCCTGCATTTCTACTAAAACTGGAAGTGGTAGGATCCACTACTGCTTCAGGTTTCAATATTTATTTTCATAAACATAAAAGGGTAAGAGCTATCGACAAACTGTTTTCGAGAATCAATTCTGCATTGCCAGAATAGGTTCCATCTTTTTCAATAATCTTACTTAAACGGGAAGTGGTAGAAGTCGACCATATCTGGTTTCAACAAACATATTCATAACTCATAAACGAATATAAAACATAGCTAGCGATAAAGAGTTTTTAGAAATCGATTTAAGGTCTTAAGGGGGCAAACCACCTGTACTCCTGTATTTCCACTAAAATCGGAAGTGGTATAAATTCACTACTACTTCTGGTTACAATATTAATTTTCCTAGACCTAAGTGCTATCGACAAGCGGTTTTAGGGAATCGATTCAGCATCCCAAGAATAGGTTCCATCTCTTTCACCAATCTTCTAGTTAAACCAGAAGCTATGTTGAACCACTTCTGGTTTCAACAATATTGGTCATAACTCAAAAAACGGTAAGAGCTATTGAGAAACGGTTTTCGGGAAACGATTCGTCGTTCCAATAATAGGTCCCATCTCCTTCGACAACCTAGTATTTAAATCGTAAGTGGTAGAAATCAACTACTTCCGGTTTCTACTATTTCCACTTTTACTAGTTTGGAAGTTTACCGTAGTTTCATACTGTGGAACGATACTCTCTTGTTCTATCATATAATTCTTGTGTTATCAAATACTAGGTTTATTACCAGGTACTCAATAATATTTATATATTTTCCCATTATAGGACCTAGAAAGTTGGAAGATTATAATTTGCTGTAATGTCATATTTCTATTCATGGATTCAATCAATATCATGGCTTAATGTGGAGTTAATACTTAATAGTGAATATTTGTTTAGAATCGAAAATTTTCAGCAATGGGAAGTTTTAAGCGGAAAATTTTCCACTTCACATCACTAGTTGCAGGGATCGTTTCAGTAGAGTAATTGTTAATATGTACATTTAATGGACGGAACAATGTAAAGGAGATTCTTTCTTCTAGGGTAGAAAATATTTCATTTGTAGCTGTACTTTATTTGAAGGAGCACCAAGTGAACTTTGTGGTGGACAAACACCGTATACGGTGGTTTTCTCGGGGTTCTTCCGTTCCCTCCCACTTTCTTCATTTCTCCATTTGATTCATTTCTCATTATTTCATTTCTCATCATTCATTTTTCATCATCTCTCTTAGTCTCGGAGCATAATCGCGGGACGTTAAACTGAATTTCTCATTTCATTTTATTTGAACGAGAACATTTCTAATCAGCGATTATCTGAAGCAGAGATCCTTGGGTTATCCGGGTTCGATTCCGTGCCGGACATAAGTTCCGCGATATTGAGAAAAGCTCAATTAAATATAAAACATAATTGTATTTATAATGATTTTCATATACAATTATAGTCCTAAATTTACACAGTTCAACTTTTTATTATTATTAAATTAAATATTTCCCTTTGTCTTTCGTGACTGGTGGCCTGTTTGCAGTGGCGTCACTAGGTCTAATTTAGGGTGTTCAAGCCTCCCCAATTTCTTACAAGCTCACCTAAATTTCACTATGTTACATACTTTTAGAAAAGAGGATACTAAGAAAATTACCGAATTTGCACCCAAATGCAACAGAAGGTGCACACACACTTTAAAATTCAGCATCTTCACAGAGTAATTGATCGTTGATTATTAATATTCTGTTACTATACGATGGCCCCCTTAAAATATAAACTATTTCACAGGGCAATTTTTAAATAGGTGACTTTTAAGGTTTGATTACTTTATAAGGTAATTAATATTTTCTTTTTTTACTGTATTCTAATATTATTACGTGCAAATAGGGATGCGCACGAGACAAGATTAGAGGTTGTCTCGCCTCGAAAATTTGTTGTGTAAAGTGATGCCTCGAAAACTGTATCTTTTTCTGTTGGAAGAACCCTGTCTCGTCTCGAATCTTGTCGAGTTATTTTGAGAAACAATAGCTTTAATTTAATAAAGAATGAAACAAACAGGACTATGTTGCTAAAAATGTGCAAGACTGAAATAGTAACCACAATTCTTTTGCCCCAAATGCTCGCAAATTGTGTTATGTTCTTGATTAAAGATATACCTAAAATACCGAAACAATGGAATTTTGGAGTGTTGGGTACCTTGGCCCCAAAATGGTTTCTCAGTCCCCTTTTAAAAAATCCTAGTTACGCCACTACTTGTTGGGTGCAAACAGTCAATGATCGATACACATGGGGCCTGAGCTTCCCTGAAATTATGAGTTTGAGAATGAATTTCGTGATGAAGAGTAATTGCCTTTATTCGTCCTTAAAGTTGCTTGTATCCGAAGTATGTTCCGTCCTTCATTTATAAATATGGTGTTATATAAAGTCATAACTTCAATATCTTCTTTGTGCATCTCCTACGTTATTTTCACCCAAAGTTGAATATCAACAAGCATTTGGCAACCATTATTTTAGATTTTTTAATCTATGTTCTTCACCAATTGTAAATCAGACATACTGAAAGAAAGGCACGAAAAGTCAAGCTTTATTTCTAAAGAAATGAAATGAAATAAAATGATATACCTAGTTTAACGTCCTACGATTTAGCGCCAAAGCTAAGGGAGACGGTGATGATGATAAATGAATGAAACTGTGTAATGAACAAAGTGGGAGGGAACGAGAGAACCCCGCAGACGGTGTTTGTTCACCACAAAGCTCACTTGGCGCGAGCTGGAATCGAATCAGGGACCCCACGCACCAGAGGTGAACACTCTACCACTGAGCCACCTCGGTCCCCTGGATATTTTGGGCACAAAGCCAAGTACGTACGCACGGGGTGGTTCCTTGAGTTTCGGACCCTCCTCGAAATCGGACTTTTTTTGTCAATTTAGTCTAATCTTAGGTACAAAGTTTAGTATAATTTAGCCTCAAATTGTGTTTGGACCCCCCCGAACAGCTTTGGACTCCTCCCGAAATAAATTCTTGCGTACGTCTCTGCGCGTAGCACTCAGAGCGGATTAAACCTTTTGGGACCCTGGAGCCGACTATTTCAAAGGGCCCTATGTTACGAATAATTCCAGCGCATAACTTCTCTTTTCTGTCATCCACAGCCTCATAGGCTTATCGAAACACCGAGGAGTATGCTTGCTCCAAGTTTACAATAATTAGTTTAATTACATTCATTATTAACAGTTAAATGCCTAAATACTTCAGTGTAACACATAAATGCCGAATACGAGCCAAATGGTCAACAGTCCCTGTAAAAACACTAATGGAGTAAAAGGAGAAAAATCAAACACAAATAGTAAACCTGTACAAGGTTACACTGTGAGAAAAGTTCCGAATTTGAAGGTCTTCTGTGTGAATGATGTTTGAATTTATTTGTTTATTCATCACATCAATCAGTTTATTTATCCACGCCCAGCGTTGCCACGAAAGTCTGATGTTTGCAGGCACGAGCCCAAGTTGGTGGAAGAAGACTCAACTCTAGCGATACCGCAAGCCTAGCGAGCGGGAAAACAAATTAGCATGGATCTAAACCCGATAATATAATAAGTTAATTGATGTATTTTAATATTAAAGAGGGGGATTTTGGGGACCCCCTGAGTCTGGGCTCCATTAGCTCGCCTTTAATGCGCTCCTGATTGCAATCCAGGTTACTTAAGTTGTCACAATACCTATAGGCCTATTCACTGGGTCTATTAAAAGCAATTGTGTCTGTCTAAAAATTATTATTAATAACATCTCCAGTCCTAGTCATCTCTGAAAGAAATACGGTTTAAACGCAAGGGAATAAGCAAAATATCTTTTTATTATCTGGGTTAATGAGTCTCTGTCGAATAACCGGGTCACTACGGGTTTTAATCCTCGACCTACCGGGAATTTTAAAAAATCCCTGAGCTTAAAATCACGTGACCTCCACCAACCAATCATAATCGAGGTACCAAAGTACTCATCAAAGAGGATACTAAATTTCATAAATCCAAGGGTCTAAGATCATGTGACCTCTATCAACCAATGAAATTCAAGGTACCAAATCACTCATCTTACCCATATAAGGAAACGAATTTTAAAATATCCCAGAGCCTAAGATCACGTGACCTCTATCAACCAATCAGCATCGTGGTACCAAAACATTCTTCTTACCCCGTAAAATTTAACGAATTTCAAATATCTCAGGACCTAAGATCACGTAACATCTGCCAGCTAATCAGAATCAGGTATCAAAGCACTCACATTACCAGTAAAAGAAACGGATTTCAAAAATCCCGGTCATAAAAGAGAATAAGGCATTTCCCCGCGGGGTGACTCATGACGTCATAACTAGTGATGGGCAGTGGGAATATTCCCGGCGGGAAGGAATTTAAAAAATGAGAATATTCCCGGGTTATTTCCCTGGCCTATAAATTTCCGGGAAGGAATTTATTTCCATTTCTCTACTTTATCTTCCAAATTATAAGAACCATATGACTAATTACTTTATTTTAATATATTATGATTTACTTCTAGGTTTTAAACAATTTGGAGGTTAAAAAATTTAAGATTATTTGACAGTACATATATAACTAATAATATGTTTTTTAAGTTCCATTTCCATTTGCACTAAAAAGTAAGGTAATTGTTTAGTATTGGGGGGCCAAAACTAGCAAAAAGTAGTATGATTTACGGAAGAAATGACTTGATAGTGATGTTCAACTTGTCAAGGAAGTATCGAACACAATTTTTTTAGGGCAGTAGGGGATTATACAAAACGGAAAGGTAAGTGGAAGTGATTTATGTGAGAAAGTGAATTGTTGGTAACGAAGATAGAAAACAACGTGTCATGCAGGGCTCTAACCCGCCTTCATTCGCTAACGCTGGCTCCGCAAAGCTGTCTGAATTTAATGTTGGTAACGTAATTTAACATATGAAACCATAAAACAACCGCATCGGAATAGAATATCTCAAAAAAGTAGGTGCAAAAACTTGCCCCCAATGCTAAAGAACAGCCAAAATTACGAAAGTACTAATTTACAAATGATGAAAAGTAGACACTTTGTAAAGTAATTTAGAATTATGTAGAAATAGAGATGAAGTACTATTAATAAACCCTGAACCACCATTAGTAATAGACATCGGTCTGTCTCCTCTCTATAACTCGAATTTCTGAAGAGGTACTCATACTTAATTTACATGTGAATTTACGTATGGAATTTCGAGAAATAGTTAGAATGAAAGTTCGTGTATGGCAATGTCACGTGCTAAAATATAAAGATAAGTAAGTATCTTGAAAATTTTGTGAACATAAATCTGTATGCGCAAATATTGATAAATTGGTGAGACATGTATCTTCTAGCATTTACCCAATCTAGTTGGTTTATAACATTTATAAATTAAATGTATTTAAAATATCAGTAATAGAGTCAATTTGAACAAATCCACTTACATATAAATTTAAACTGTTATTATATAATTTTTTCACACATATTTATTTGATAGAACATATTGTAAATAATTATCCATTTATGCGTACTCTCTAAATATAATAAAGTTTTAATAAAGTAACATAGTACCGCTCAGAATATACATTTTAAAGAATCATCTGGGGAAAACAGTAATAATATGCTGTGATATAAAAATTAATTCAACTTTGAAATCATAATATAGTAATAGAATGCAATTTTCTTTCTGACTGAACATAAATTCCCGGATAAATTCCCATTTTCGGAATCTTCCCTGGGAACATTCCCGAAAATTATCTTCCCGGGAATTTACCCATCACTAGTCATAACACATGACCTGGAAATTTCAACTTCCCGCGTGGGCGGGGCCTAAAGTCACGTGACCTCTCTCAACCAATCAGAATCGAGAAAATTTTTGCTGACTCGGCTCGATATAGTGCGGCAACTACTACTAACGTGATTAATAGCAATAAAGTGCAAGGGAGAAACATGCAGTCAAACATAGTAAACATCAACCATTGTGATGTTAATGAAGACATTGACAGCGTTTTACAAATAATAAATGTGTTACAGGAGGACATGGGGACACTAAAATCAGAAAATGAAGTATTGCAACAAAACGTGAAGTCCGTAGAATCATTTGTTGAAACTGAAAACATCTCCAACCAGTGGACGAAAGTAAGTTACGCTCAGACCCAAATATTCTAATGTGGTATCAGGTAAAACAATTGTATGCGAAAACAGATAGAGTGTGTTTGAAAACGTCGGAAGTGAAGGAGACGTGAATTCAAATGAAAACCGGTAAGAAATTCACAAAAGAAGAATAGTGCAAGAATGTAGAAGGGAAAAACTATTATGCAACCAAACGTGCCGAAAGTTACAAATAATAAAACTAATGCAAGAAGAAAGCCTAAGACAGACGCGTAAGTGTACACATATATGGTGATATTCACGGTCGTGGACTGTCCGAGAAAGTGAATATTAATTCTAAACACAAGTTGGCAGTGCAAGGAAATATCAAGCCTGGAGCTAGAGGCGTTGTTGGGTTGTCTGGTATTAATCCCAACATTGTAAATAAGGAATATAATTGTGTAGTAATATTAAGTGGAACAAATGATGTGTCCAAGAATGAAGGTAGTGAGGCGGTTAGTAGAATTTGCAAATCAACTCTCTATGTTGAATAACTGTAAAACAATTGTGATAAATATCCCTTATCGCCATGATCTTACTGAAGACTCGTGTGTTAATAAAGCTGTACAAAGCACTAACTTAAAATTAAAAACAATGTGCAATCACTTTAGGGCCATTCCATCTTCACGGGCAAGACATTAACACTACATTTTTCATGTTTTAAAGTGGTATATTTCTAAAAGTACCACATAAATTCTGCTAATTGTATGATATATGAGCAGTACAGACTTAGGAGTGTATGTAGCTGATGTTTTCAGTATTTTTTTCTGTTTAGAGTAGAAAATATTAATTCCTAAACGTCTGTCACGGGTGGGGACAAAAAAGAGAAGTGACTTTCGACACACCAAGTGAATGTTACAAAACTGTGAATTATTAGCTCAAAATGATTTTATTTAAACGGAAATGTAGAATTGATGATTTTTTTAAACAAACTTCACATAAGAGAAATTTGCCAAATATTTATTTAATGAATAAACTAAACTTTACTGTGTCACGGGCAGGACACATGGTTGTCACGGGCAGGACACCGTGTAAATCTACAAGCAACATCTCAATAAGAATGATTTCAAAAATGAATTAAAATTGAAAATAAGTCAATTTCTGCTGTTCTGTTATAGCATTTTACACAAATAATTATATATACCTTACTTGAGGCTCGCTTTTATCACATAAAAATAATAATATGTCGTACACTTATTTCTCACCACCTACACTTTAGGAAATTGACCCATTTACACCCACCCTGTAGGGAAATTCGTAGAAAACACTGCCTAACAGTATATAAAATAGGTGCTGGTATAGGAAAAGGAAAACATTAGAAACGGGATTAAGAGTTCTCAAAATTGAATATATCTCCTATAGAATACTAGTAACCTGAAACTCACAATTTGCTCCACGACTGTAAGCTTAATGTGTAATAAGAAAAGTACACACTGTTGCTTTGGGAATATATATATATATATATATATATATATATATATATATATATATATATATATATAAAAGAAAGGGTTGCAGAGGTTTGCTGGGGAATATATATATATATATATATATATATATATATATATATATATATATATATATAAGAAAAATCCACGTTTTGCGTACACTTTAAGTTCATGAAAACAGAAATAAAGACCATGCGAGTTGGCTCTGTTGAATTCCTATTCGCGAGATCATGAGTTTGTTTCCTACCGCCGGCGATCCTAACCGGGTATTCCACAGTTTCTCTCAGTCCTAGCAGGCAAATGGTGAGATGGTACCTGACAAACAGCTCTGGTCGGTCCCTTTTTGTAGTTAATGTGGTATTGTATCTAGTGTAAAATGGGGGATAATGAAGAACTGAAGTACGGATAATAAAGAATTGATGTAATCTATTGGTTCTATTTGTAGTATATCTAGTATTGTTCTGTTGATTTTACAAATTATTTTCATTTCAGGGGCTGTGAGTCTTAATGGAATAACCAGGAAACCAACAGACGAGGAAATAAAAGAAGGGATTGAGAACTGGTTCCGCTGGTGAAAAGATAGAAACGGAGGAAAAGAACGAAGACACACAGGGGGAGACTAATCGAGAAGAAGGAATGGACCCAGGAGCGTCATTTCAGATATTGCTTGGGGGGGCAAGACCCCTTGGTATTAGTAAAATTTCGCGTTTTTCACTGATTTACTACTATTCTATTGATAAAATCTATATACATCTCAAACTCAGGGGGGGCAAATGCCCCTCCCTGTCCTCCCTAAGTGACGCCCCTGAATGTACCATTCTTCAGGCTTTGCGTTCACCTGGGAAACAGGTTGCAGGATGTTCTACGAATTTTGTGAACTTTTATTCAGGTAGTAATGTTGCTAATGATGAAATTATTTAGAGTCCTTGTATAAGAAGCGCTGAAACAACTTGTATATTTACAAACAGTAATGAGAGAAGTAATGACCTAACTTCTATAGTTGCAAACTGTAGTGACAACGGAAGTACGGATGCACCACATCATTCATTCTGTGTGCTTTCAGTGAAATGTCAGTTCATCACCTGGTCTAAAATCTTTAATATACCTAATAATACAACAACGACACTTCTGAAGATTCTGAGACCTCATTTTCCTGATCTGCCTACACATGCTAGGACGCTTTTGCAAACTCCACTTAACGTCCTCACTCAAGTGTTACAGGATCGTGTTTTTTTTTAGTATATTTTGGTGTAGAAAAAGAAATAGTAAAATTAGCACATGAAGGTCTACGAAATGATCAAAAATATCCAATAATATCAACCCTAAAACCAGACGAAATATCTGACTTATTAACTCTTACCGTAAATGTAGATGGCTTACCTGTTTGCGAAAGCTCTTCAAAATCTTTCTGATCGATACTTGGGCTATTAGATCAGTCGGTTAACAAAACACCCTTTATAATTGCTCTTTACTTGGGCGATTTTAAACCTAGCAGCAGTTATGAATTTCTTCAGCCAATCGTGAATGAGTGCCTTGAATTGGAAAAAAGAGGAGTAGTTGTCAATGGTAAGGTTTATGGTTTTCGCGTAAGTTGTTTTGTAATCGATGCTCCGGTAAGGGCATATGTGAAGTGTATAGTGTCTCATAATAAATTTCATGGATGTGAGAAATGTGAAAAAGAGGGAGTCAGCTATGACATACATCATGGCAGTATGAAGTTAATTTGAACAAA
This sequence comes from Thermobia domestica, assembly GCF_964235325.1. Lineage (NCBI taxonomy): Eukaryota > Metazoa > Arthropoda > Insecta > Zygentoma > Lepismatidae > Thermobia > Thermobia domestica. The sequence continues at coordinate 166,165,681 of NC_137471.1, read as the reverse complement.
AGAACTGATTCCGACTTCCGTAACATGTTTTACGACGACCATCAACGCTGTGAAAGTATCTTGTCTAATCTACAGTCAGGATTATATGGATGTGGGTTGAAAAGGGTCCCAAACAATGCTGACTGAGCTCTCTTCTAACCAGGGAAGTGTCACAAAGATTGAAAAGCTTTGCCAAATTTTGTCCTAGAGAGTTTGTTCGTAAACCCAGAGTTTTAAGTGCTTCTAAATTTTGGAAAGCTCGGAGCTTAGGGCTTCCTTATTGTATTTCGGACCTATAGTTTTACGAGGGATTATACCTAACCATTTCTATGAACACTTTCTTATACTACATGTAGCAGCTTACATACTTTGTAGCAAAGTGTTCAGTGGCAACTAAGAAGTGGAGGTTATATGCAAGTCAGCTACTTTACGTTTTTGTTAGTTCTCCATGTATATTATTCTAGAAGTATTTTAACATACAATTTTCACAATTTACTTCACATTGCAGACGACGTAGCCACTTACGGGCCCTTAGATAACTTATCTGCTTTTCCCTTTGAAAATAAAATGCTGAAGATTAAATCCATGGTGCGTGGTTCCAATCGTGAGTTGACGCAGGTTGCAAACAAATTGTGCGAAATAGATTCAGTGTGTGACAATACTATGAAGAGGATCCGTCCAGTAACAATTGACAAGAAGCAAAACATACAGTTCATACGGTTGGAGAAACTTGGTGGGTGTTTGCTTTCTTGTGAATCACCGGATAATTGCTTTATGACTAAAGCGAAAGAAGTACTTTTGGTAAAATCAATTGTTCAGAATAGTACAATCTCATCCGATGAATTTCTCACAAAATGCATTGTAACTAGGGACTTCTGTAATTACTGTCTTCCTTATTGTAACATGGACCATTTTATTAGAATTATGAATTTACACATCGATGGGATATTGCTGCTACCTTATATCTGAAAAACATTCCTTCGAAAAGAGAATATGACAGTTCTAATCAGATCCGATCAGAAACTTCATCCAAGTTCGTCAGCCTTAAAGAGCAGTAAGATGGAAGATGGACGAGCGAAAGTTTCTTGGCGACCTGTTAGAGAAAGTTAGGAAGTTGCGAGCGTGAGCACGAACACTTCTCCGGCAGGGCTTTCTCTGGGTTTCCTCAGTCCTACCTGTAGAATACCCGGATGTAGAATTGTGCAAATCCAGAGCCGCACTACCTTCCCATATTCTTGTCCCTCTCCTATATCGGCCTGGGCATTGATATCTAAATGTTATATATATAGTTCAATTCCACTAGAAAAGAAATGCCACTTGGCAAGCAGGCTTGCTACACCTACACCACTGGCTGCGTCAGTGTTGTCTGGTCCTCCACAAGGTACAATGCCGTCATTCTCCTGCTGCGACCAAGGGAGCTAATATCCCCATCATCCAGTCCATGTTGGTTGAAATATCGTTGTTACCTATCGTTTGCCCAACGTGAGGCCAACGTTGATAACTGGTAGGAAGTTGATAAATGGTTGTGTCATCATTTGTATTGTTGTTCGCCCAACGTCGATCTATAGTTGATAAATGTTTGACGTTCATTAACGGTTGTGTTATCATGCGTCCTATTGTTGGCCCAACGTCGATATATGGTTGATATGTGTATAAAGTTATGTAATGGTCGTAATTACGGTTCTTTTTGTTGGGCCAAGGTTGTAAAAAAATAAACGTTGTCAAACTGTTGCGGTAACGGTTGATCTTTTGTTGGCACAACGTTGACACAAACATTAACAGTAGTTAGGATAGGTTATTCTGGCGCATTTTCCCCCTCCCAATATTTTTAACCAGCGCAGAAGGAACCAACTAACTTTCAAAGTTACAGAGCGCAAAGTATCCCCATAACTACAATGTTAAAGGGAGATTGAATATGCTTTTATGACATTTAAAATCATAAAAAGTTACATCTAAAAAACTTATAATCTAAAATCTTACATCTAAAACTACAACTCTTCTAACTTATAATGATCCCATGGTAGGGTATTGATCCCATCCTTTAAAACACATCTCTTATCATCCACACAACTTAAAGCTAACTTATTTACTTCTATACTGTACAAATCGTGCTTATAGCTTCTAATTAAATTCATCTTCTTATAATATTCTTTTTGGTTGAACAAGCAGTCTTTATAATCGTTAAATGACAGTTCTTTACTTACAACATTTTTCTTAACTCCTTTTGCTTTCATACAACATTTATCTTTTTCGAACCTGATTAAATACATTTTTGATTTTAAACCAACAAATTCTTCTATGATTGTTCCTTTAAGTTCATCTATCATCTTACCAAGTATTTTCTTATTGACCTGTGGTATTTATATCTGTTATCTTTAGAGTAATCACTCGTGTCGAAGTAATCAATATAATTTTTCATGTCCTCGTACACATCTTTTGTTTGGATATGGTATATATAACTATCGGTATCTGTATAACATACTTCTACTTTGTCTTGATATTTTGGTTTCATCACATTATAATGGAAATCGTACATTAAATAATTTGACAAATCTAGAATTGACATACCAACATAAATCGGTTTGTTAAATTGCACTTTAACCTTGTTCATGTGAACTGCTACTAAATTTTCCGTAAAAACTGTAGTACTCTTATAATTCGGTTTCGCCACAAGCTTCTCGTATTTTTTCTTATCACTTACAAGTTTAATATTAACTCTCTTTCTAATATTCTCCATAGTCTTCCCAAATACTGAATTATTCATGAGCTTATAAAAGTCTTTTTCAAAATCATTTGTTGCTTTATTTCTCATTTGTGTGTTTAAATCAATATATTTCTTTAACCAATCTGATTGTTCGAACTCTATTACTCGATGTATCTTGTTAAGTTTTAATCCAAGTGAAAGACATTGTTTTAGGTTTCGATAGTGAATTACATATTTTTCTTTGTCATATAGGGTTGTTAATAGCTTTGATTGTTTTGAACCAGGCGGGCATATATTTTGAGGAGCTAATGGATAGTCTTTGTGATAGTCATGTAATTCTTTAGGATATTCAAGATCAACTTCTAATATGTAGCCAGTATCAGAATCATCAGGTATATTTGTGAAATCTATTTCTTCAATCTCATCTTCACTTAACCATCTAAATCTTATATATAAAAGAGAACGCACAAATCCTTTGTTCCCTCATCACGCTAATACGGCTGAACCAATTTCTTTCATTTTTGGGGGGTTATTAGGATTTGGACCCTAGATGGTTTTTATCATATCACTTTAATTTTTAATTACCAGTGTCTTGAGATAATTGACCATTCAAGTGTCCATAACGTACAAATCCTTTGTTAGTTCATCATAGGTAAAAATAAACGTATTTATATGCAACCCGCATGACCGTGTCACTCGGCGGGTTAACATAAATGACAGGCGATATAATGTTAACATTTACTGCAATCTACTATGGTTTTTATCATATCACTTGAAAGCGAAAAAGTAAAAATTATCTAAGTAACAAAGTTTATTGCGTTCCGGGGTGACCCCAGCGAAGCGGGGTGAACGCTGCTAGTCCCTTATACGGTAGATATTGACTCATTGCCCACCCATACAAGTTATTGGCGTCTAGATACATTAAGTAAGAATCTTCTTTAACCTTATCGTAATCTTCCATATACTTATTGTTTGCTTTCACATATCCTTTTGAACATTGACTAATCCCACCTCTTATACCTTTCTCTACCATTAACACCATATCATAATCCCACAACAATTCTAATTTTATATTTGTCATCTTTAACATTGCATCCGAAGCTAAACCTGGTGCCGTCATATACCAAGCAGGATCAAGATCATAAGCTTTAAGACATGTTTCTCTAAAGTTCTCAAACACATCTGCTAACAATAATACATCTGTTTTCAAATATAAATCATGGTATTGTCCGAGATTCTTAATGTCAAATGTTTTCCATACTTTCTTTGCATGTTCATAATCTTCATCACTTATATGTGTATTCATAAGCTTGTTGAAGAATGCTTCCTTTATCGGTAATTTTCTTTCTCTAAACCTATCCCAATTGTTAACATAATCATATGGGTAAACACCTTTTCTTATTACAAGTTGAAACTGTTCTTGATTAGGATAAAAGTGTTGGCTATGTATCATTTGCTCAGGTTTCAAGTTCGATGACAATTTGTCTAAACTAGAAGCCATAAATGTAAATGAATCTACAATTTTCAATTTAATAGTTCCAACCTTTTACTGAATGATATGTATCTTTCTTCATTATTGGGTATTAGATCTATTTCTTCTTTATTACATTCAAGCTCTTTTATAAACAAGTTTGAGTCATATCCTGTCAAGTTATGTATGCTCACTGGTACAAACTTTGGTACCTTGACTTTTAAATTGCAGTTATTACATAGAGGTGCTACAAATTTTCCTGTTATATGATCGTGGTGCTTAACTTTATAATTTTCTTTCGTATACTCCTGCTTACAGTAACAACATTTAGATTCATTGAACTCTTTTATCTGACTTTTTGTTAATGGCAATTCGTTATTTTGTTTGTATATGTTCGATATGTGTTTGGCTTCTTTTGTTAACAACCTTATAAATTTAGTAGCAGCGTTCTTACCTCTATACAAAACAGAATTAGTTTTACTTCCATCGCTCTTTACTACATAATAACAAAATCCAGATGGCTTATGTTGCTGATATTTCTTTGTATATGGCTCGTTATCTGGATAACATTCTTTACAACCCATAACTTTATGTAACAAACATTCAAAATCAGCATAAATCACAAATGGCATTTTCATTATGTATTGGTAGTTTTTAAATTCAAAACATTTACCTTCTTCAGGCATTATTATTTTTACTGGCTCATTTAACGAACAATCTTGCTCATGTTTATTTAAAGCGTTTTGAGAGTAAAAGTATAACAAACATCTGTCACATAAATATTTTCGAGCTCTCTTTTTAGTTAATTGTGTACATACTAGTCTGCTTAAATCCTTAATCCAACAATAGTGTGTTTTAACTTGGTCTTCATTTTGTTCTTTTATATATAATAAATTGACATGATTTTCTTGCTTCTTTTGTGTGTGATGTAGTATATAGATTGAATAGTCTTTATCATATGCATAAACATTTATAGAAATAATAAGTAATTTTTCAGCTCTTGGAATATCGCATAGTTTTACAGGAAAATGAATAATTTTTAATTTTTCTTGTAAGTATTTGACAGCTTGCTTGTACTTGGAAGGTCGTTGTGGATCTTTATTAACTGGGTATAGTGCAGAACAAATTGAATATAAGAAATATTTTTCATCTTCATTCTTTACATTGATTACTGCCTTTTGGTTTTGAATTTGTTTAGGTAATTCTATGTATGTTGATCCTCTATATGGTGTATATTTGACGATTGCTAGTTGTAAAAAGTTAATGTTTATAAGAGCCCAGCCAGAACCTCTAGCTTGGAGCTCATCCATTCTTGTTCTTAATCTTTGTTTCATCTTAGTTATTTCTTCTTTTAAATTACTTGATCGATATATTTCTTGGTTTTCAGTGTTAAAATAGAAGTTTTGAGTTTCTTCACCTTTCTTATATGTACAACTTATATAAAGATTAGCTTTCAATGAACTATGTTTACTTAAGCCAATTTGTAATCTGTTTAATATAGCTTTAGATGTTGCAGTAATATATTGTTCAAGTGGATCTTGTGGTTTGTAATCTGTTGTAAATCTCCATGTTTCTAATCTTGATTTTAATGCAATGTTGTGACGTTTTACATCGATTGGTATTGATTCAACTTTGATTCTGGGTTCTTCAAATACTTCTTGTTTAAATGGGAATATATTTCTAATCTGTCTTCTGCTTTGTTCATCGTCATATTGTTTAAGAAGGTCTATCAGTTCTGCTTTTCTTAATCGGGAATATCTTCTGATTCCCCTCTCTTTACATTGTCGCCTTAACTCTACTACGGTAAATTTACTATAATTACTCATCTTATTTATTATATAGAAAATCTTTATTACTCTTCAATTTTTATCTTCACCGGATTATTTCAGTTCATTTTCATTTGTCCTAATACAACGCTTAACATTGTACACTCCTGCCATTGTCTACATATTACGCGTTGTATTAGAACACTGCTTTGATGAGAATACCCCACCAAAGTCACATATGCACATATTAAAATTAAATCATTTTTGTAAACTCACTCATCATCTTCGTCATAATCATCACTACCATATTTATATTCATCATCACTACTCAAATCAGATGTTTTTTGTTGCATTATTAATAATTCTTTTTCCTTTAACAGTATTTGCTTTTCTAGTAGTGCTGCTAAGAGTTTAAGATCATGATGAATTAGTTTAAGTCTATCATGTAATAAATCAAATTCTTTCTCCATATTTGTTATATAGAAAACCAACAAAAATGAAATAAATTTAAAAATCTAAGAATAAAAACGAACATGACTAGTGCTAAGGAAATATTATCTTACAAACCTATATTTGATTGTGTATGTAAACATTTAGATATTGGTGGTTATAATGATGAAGACAAAATAAATTTTAGCGTGTCCATAGGTATGTTAGATCATTTGTTCAAGAAAGCTACTAAAGAAAACAACTCATTTCTTATACAAAACATTCTGTATGCAAACGTTATGAATTTGTCTGATGAGATATTAGATTCACTGACTGATGAACAATGGTTATCTATAGGTTATGATGATTAAGAGGGGGAATATAACTATGATCACATTACAGAAGACTTCATACGCAAATATCTGCAGAAAGTTAATTTGAGTGAAATATGTTTATGGAAAAAGTTATCAGAAGAGTTTATAAGAGAATTAGCTGATAAAGTTGATTGGGAGATTATTTCAGGAAGCCAAGACTTATCAGAAGACTTTATAAGAGAATTTGCAGATAGAGTTGATTGGAAAGAAGTATCGTATAATCAAAACCTATCTGAAGAATTTATTAATGAGTTTATACATAAAGTTGATTTTCATGCGATATCTTACAAAAACAAACTCTCTGAAGCCTTTATACGAGAACATGCAGATAGAGTTAATTGGTGGTGCTTATCTGGAACTCATCAATTATCAGAAAACCTTATAAGAGATTACGCTGACAAAGTAGATTGGGAAATGATTTCAATGTCTCAAAATTTAACAGAAGAATTTATTGCAGAGTTCGAAAGCAGAGTTCATTGGGTTAACATTTCAATTTCTCAAAACCTATCTATAGAGTTTATATATGCATATAGATATTACGTAGATTGGAGAGCTATAATAAGAAAATATCATAATCATCCGATTTAGGTGATATGTTGAATTTAGCATTCGATGTTGCAGCAGATATTTTTTAATGTTTAACTAATTATCTTTTATGGCTATTATACCATAAAAGTTGTAATAAGAATCAGTAGAGACCGGGGTCGTTAATAAAAACAGTTTGAGAATGAACCGTAAGGCGAGCGTTTTGCTCACCTTTAAAAATCTTGATGAAAATTGTATGAGGTTGTATGTTTGAAAGGGGTCCAGTGCTGGTGGCCCCCTTGTTGTAAACTTAATTATCAGATAATAACCTATCATACAAGCGATCAATTTCTTTAACCAAGTCTTCTTCTGATAGTGATGTCCAAACTCATTGTCTTTTACCTTTTTTACGCCTATTCATCTTTTAACTCCAATCCTTTTAATTTTTCGATTACTTCATCATCTTGAATTTCTTCTAAAACTTCTTTGATCGTGTTGAGTTCACACTTGAAAAATTCACCTTTATATTTAAATTCATCTAATTGTTTATGCACAAGTGACTCTAACTTTTTAGCATGATTTGCCTTATACGTTTCTTCATAATAAAATAGCTCGAAGTCAAGTCTAAACTCATTAAACTGACCTAGGCGTTGTTCAAGGTTTTTTGTATAACCCACTTTATATATACTCTTCTCTTGGTGCTGTTTGGTAGTTGCTATATAAACAGAACCTGACTTATCATTATCTTTTTTCAATTAAAACCATCTTTTTATTTCTTGGAACAAGTCTGGATGAACATATGTGCCACTGATTATTGTTCTTCTTCCTCCACTAACCACGTAATATATTTTTTGAGATTGATGCTTTTCTTCTAATCTTTTTATTAGTGTCGTTGATTCTTTATTTCTTATCCAACTTTTAAACGGCTTACCTCCATCATGACACAGTTTAGTAGCTTTAAAGTAGACAGTTTTCTTATCGATAATCAATCTAAAATCACCAAACAAACCATACCAGTAATCATCTTTAATCTGTTCATAGCAAATATCGTTTAAACTAGGAGAATTATCCATAGTACTCATATTTATTATAAAAAAATGTTCATTTAATCATTTTCGAAATCGTTACACCCTTACATAATCATCTAACACAGAGAGTAACGGTTCGCTAGCCTTTTATGGAATAATAACCATAAAAGACAAACATTTATATTTACACTGCACTAAGGAATACAGACTAGACTCGCTGATCAAGACTGTATGTTGTTGCAGATTAACGTGGGTCCACGTTTTCGGGACCCGCATTTGTTTGTATGTAACTTTGTCTTGGAGCAATTCCTCGTATATGAGGAGTTGCTTATTTTATGATCGTAGTATCTTATCAATTCCTTTGATTCTTTGTTCCTTAACCAATTATCAAATTAGTAAGTCATCCCTGCGAATTCGGTGCGATGACTTTATATAAGAAATTAACTCTTTAGATTGTTTATTTCGTTACCAGCTAGTTTTACTGTGTAAGACGAGTTTCTGAAGTTCCTAGCTTCGGAGGAATTTTGAAGTTTGTTGTAGTCATAGCATTTGTCATAAAAGTCCTGTGAAATCCAAAAAGCAATAGCAAGGAATATTTTCCTGTAGACATATGTTCCTGAGATGATTGATGTTGTTTCTTTATCCCCTCCTTTTATTAGATATGTAGATCAACAGAGCGAAAGTGCTCCATTGCTTTTTTTCTCATTATGTTGTTAATTTTTGATAATTTCTAGACCCGGATTGCCGGATCTGGAAATGTATGCTATGAGCTCTTTTGATCCTTTATTTTCTAACCAGTGATCAAACCTTTTTCCACCATCTTGACACAATTTAGTAGCGTTAAAGTATCTTGTGCTCTTATCTATAATCAATTTAAAATCACCAAACAAACCATACCAGTAATCATCTTTAATTTGTTCGTAGCAAATATCATTTAAACTAAGAGAACTATCCATAGTACCCATATTTATTATATAGAAAATCTTTGATCACTGTTTGTACCTTTTGGCTCTATATAATACTTTGAGTTTTGCTGGCTTGGATGATAAGTAGAGCGTCGTTTTGCAGCACCCGGAAAACTGGGAAGCTAGGTTTCTCTTATAATAATCCAATAAATCTTTTCAGTGTTTGTTTTCTAACCAATGATCAAATCTTTTTCTGCATTCTTTACACAACTTAGTAGGCTGATGATGGTCACCGGTTTTCCGGGAGCCATACTTTTTCTCATAATATTCAACTCGTCTCTTCAGAGCGACTCCTCGTATATGAGGAGTCGGTTATTTTTTGATCGTAGTATCTTATCCAAACTATCCTTTTATGGAATAATAGCCATAAAAGACAAACATCTATATTTACACTACAACATTAATTTTATCTCCCCAACTATTATGCGAATCATCAAACCCTAGCCATTTAACCTATACTTTATCACCTTTCTTTCTCAACACTTTCTCCACCAAGTATTCATCCTTATGTTTCGTCTTTAATAATTCTGGTTCGTAAAAACTACCTTGCACATCCTCTTCTTCTAAATTTTTAATTCTATATGTAGGCGGATTGGATGGAATAACTTCACTAATAACAAATACTTCTGTTGACCAATTAGGTGTCTATCCTTTCTCAAATAACCCTTTCGACTTACTTATACGAACATGATCACCTAACTTGTATTTGGGCTTAACACGCTTATATTCTTCCTTATACACTTTCTCCAATATTGTTCGCTCATTCTTCTTATTAACTTCTATAGTTTTTAAACCAATTGTTCTATGAATTTGATGATTATACTCTTTAACTAGTGTTGGTAATATCTCTATCCATTTGTAATTCCCTTGTGTTGTTAACCTTTCCCACATGTTCTGTTTAAGTGTTCGATTAAATCTCTCAACAACAGAAGCTTTATTACCACTATAGGTTTAGTAATGATTAATCTTATTTTCTTCCATTAACTTCTTAAACTCTTTATTGTAAAACTCTTTACCTTGATCAGTTTGTAAGTTACTAGGTTTTCTCGTTCTTAATATGGATTCCAATGCTTTTGTAACATTCTTACCACTTTTATCTTTAACAGGAATAGCAAACGCATATTTCGAGAACACATCTATAATCGTTAGCAAATACTTATAACCTTTATTTAATTTGGAAACACTTTTTATTACTCCACTATCCATTTCAACAAGATCAGCTTGCCAAAGATAATCGATACCTTTTATAACTACACTTAATCTGTCAAAGTTTTTTCTAGATGGTTTGTGAATTTCTTCTATAATGTCTTCTCTAACACCTTTACCTTCTTCTAGTCAATCAGGCTTTTTAACGAATTGAGTTTTAGTAACACCACATACAGAACAAATACCTTTCTTTAGATATCTTCCATTCTTTGTTTGTTCTATCCTAATGGTATCTTTCTCCGTATCTGTCAATTTCTTACACTTAACACAATACATCATAATTATTTATTGTATAGAAAATCAACAAACTTCGAAGTTCTCGGGATTCCGGGAACTTCAAAAACTCATCTTACACGGTAAAACTAGAGCACAAGTGAATATAGGCCAGACTCGTTGATAAAAACTGTTTGAGGATGAACGTTCTGTAAGGGGGGAGTAAAACTCCCCCTTGTCCAAGCAAACGTCCTTAGGAAACCCTCTCTTTCTATATACATTACAACAACCAATAATTGTCCTTCTTCCATAGCTGAATTTTTATTTGGTTTAATCGTAATTATATCATTCTTGTTAAAGCTAAAAGGTATATTTTCAATCAAAGTATAACCTAAATATATGTCTAAAAAGTATTTATCCATACTTAATTCCATGTGCATTATTTTCCCATTATAAAGAAATGTGTAACCATTAGAAAGATTGAATATTTTAAAGATTGGCTCCTTAACATTCTTAATTCTCAATCGGCATAAAAAGGGTACAGTTTCTTTTTGCATAATCAATTTAGTAGTATCCATCCTAACCTTTTCAATATATTCTTTCTTTATGTATGTGTCTTGTAACGTTTCTAATGCATCTTCAAATTGTTTTCTATCGTTCTTTAATTGGGCTCCTATTGATCTAAGTTGACTTCGCTAACAATATCATTTAAATTCTCCAACAATTTTAATTTCTCTTCACTAATATCAACATTATCTTTTCTATCTTTAACATTACCAAATATATCCATACTCATTTATTATACAGAAAATGCCCATCCTAATTTTTCAAAACACTTCTTTAACATCTCTATTTGTCTAGGCGAGTGTTTAAAATCAATATCAACCTGAACATCATGCCTTTTCAACAGATAGTACAATACACATTTTAAGTTAATAAACAATGCTCTTTCCGGATACAGCTCCCTAAAGACCTCGTGTAAGTTTTCGAACTCATTTATAAGTGTTTCCTCCATATGTTGTAATTTTAATGGTTTTTGATCGGTAAGGTGATAGTGTATTAAATAGACATCATCATAATATTTTGTGTATTTGTTTTTCTTTAGTACTTCTAGAACATCTTTTGTTGATATTAAATCTTTTGGTATATCTCGAAATTCATCATTTAACACTTTGAACACATCTTTGGGAATAATTCTATCCTGTAAAGCTTGCAAACGAGATAACTGTAACTTAAATCTTTTTATAGTATCATACCATGGTTTTCGTACGCAAGTAGCTTTCGTTTCTTCACAAGTACTGTAAACCCAACCACTCTCTGCAGAACAATCATCACAAATGTATCTACTCATACCTTTTGTTAATGACTTACTACCACAATTACTGCATTGTAATGGTCTAGATTTATAATTTGACCACAAGTCCTTTAAGGTAATTATTGGACGTAACTTTTCCAACTCTTCTTCTGTGTACAAAACTTTTGGTATTAACATTTTCCATAAATCAATAATATTATATACGTTCTTTTATCTTTTAAGTCTATCTGAACATTCTTAAAATACTGATAAAAATTATATCTATCTAGTGCATCTAGTTCATCCTCATGCTTCTCAAAATAATCTAAAAATCTATTGTGCATAGCTTCCATATATATCTTAAAAGAAAACTTTTATGGATACAAACCATAAAAGCACTTAATCATTTTTAATCATATACATAACGTCACCCTTGATTTAGAATACCCTTGATTTAGAAGATTTAAAACCTTAACACAAAGATGACCACATATAACTGAATTAAAGTATTGTATTCGTTCGTCATTGTAAAATAAGTTTTCAGTACCAAGATATTGTACCAGTTGTTTAGGAGGAACACCACCATAAGAATCGAACACGTACTTTATGTTGTTATCTTTCCAATAGCATATCCAATGAGTACCAATGTTTTCTGATTTATAAAGGTTAACTACACCACACTCATTTATATAGGGTTTTTGTGGAATTTCATCACTCATAAATAAACCTCTAAATCGTTTTATCTTTAATTCTTTAACCAACCTCTCTATATCGAAGTTGGTCAATGGTTTTAGTTTTTTGACTTCTTTGGTTTACCTGCTCCTTGCTTTTCTTCCATAGCCATATTGTGCCTCTTTTGTTCTTCAAGTTCTTCTTAGCATCCAGTACAGTTTTAGTAATCGCTGCTGCACCACCTGCTAATGAGCCAACTGCTCCTAAGGCTGCTAAAATGGCTGGAATTGTAAAAATAAAGCCACCCATATGCTCTTTCTTAATCTTTTTCATTTGTGCAGTAGTTAAAGTTAAATCCATTCCTTTACCTTCTTTAATTTTCTTAGATTTATCACTAAGTTGTATCTTTGTTAATACATGATCGATATTTAAATCCTTTAGTTCGTTGTAAGGAACACTAAACAAACATCCTTTAATAGAACACATCTTCCTATTTATTTAAGAGAAAATCTTAGTTTGTAAAAAATACAGTTGTTGTTGCTCCACCAAAATCAATTAAGGAATCATTCTCATCTGTTATCCTTATCTCAAAATTGTCAACCTTGTCTTTGGATATAGGGAAAAATAATGGAAAAGTAGGCTCGTAAATAATACTATGTTTGAACTCAGCATCTGTTTTAAATGATGCAATAATTCCTGTTTCTCTATGTGTGTATTTTGTATCTTTAACAAACATGCCATCTGCTATATTACAGTGAACATTTATAGTATCAAACGGATGAAACTTCGGCAACTTACTTCCAATATGTGTTTTTTTTTTCTAAAACTTCAAGAACATTAAACCCAAGGACAGTGCCTATACCTCCAATTGTAACATCATTACTATCAGTTTCTATTTTAACTCTATTTCTTAAATGATCTTCTGATAATGTTATGTTGATGGATTGAGATTTTAAATACTCATTAAGACTGTTTAAGCTGTATTGTCCATTTGGTATATGAACAAATTCACCTCCATACTTAAACCACGCATTATGTGTAACGTTTGGTGTCAGATATGTACTGTAAAACCCAACTAGTCCTATACTTAAATTGTTGTTACTGTTGTCTAATTCGTAATGGAGTTTCTTCTTTAAAACAGAAGTATCACTCGTTAGGTTAAATACCTTAGCTATTTATTATATAATAAATGAATGAGTTTGATTTACCTAGAGATATTCCAAGAGAGAAAGTAATCAAGTTAATAGAAGATGTCATTCAAAAGTTAGAATACAGTTTAAAGAAGAAAAAGAGAAAACTACGAATTGTTAGATATGCATACTACACTTTGATCACGTTGTCGGTTATACTTTCTGCAACAACTGGGTTTATTAATATTTTTATACCTGTAACAATTTACTCGATATTAACAACGTCTCTTGCAACTGGAATTGCTATAATAACAGGTTTGTCTTCTAAGTTAAACATAAGCAAACGAAAAGACGAATATAAAACCATTGTCACTTGTATTAACTCATTTAAATAACAGTTAGAGATGATAATAACATTAAATGGTGAAATGGATAACGAATATATAAAAGATACGTTGCATAAGATCAGAGAACAACTTAAAGATATAAGATCATAGGTGAGCGTTTTGCTCACCTTCAGATTTTCTCTATAATAAATGAGTAAGAAAACTATTAATTGGGATATAAAAGAGAAGATAAAAGAAACAACAGCTAAGAAAAGAAATGGAGAGCTTATACCTGATGATGTTCGATGCCTTATAGTGGGTCCGTCTGGGTGTGGTAAGACGTTTTTGCTATTTAACTTTTTATTACAGCCAGGTTGGTTAAACAATAATTACTTCTACATATATTCTAAAAGCATGAATCAGCCAAAGTATGAGCAATTAAAAGATCGATTTGAAAAAGCAGAACTAAAGTTCAATAAACAAATAGCAACGTTCTTTAGCGGTAATGATTGTATTGTACCTATTGATGACTGTGAAAAATACTCTGTTGTTGTGTTTGATGATTACATTTTGGAGAATCAAGATACTGTTAGAAATTACTTTACAAGAGGTAGGCATAGACATTTAGACTGTTTTTATCTTGCACAAACATATTCGAAAGTACCTAAACAGTTTATAAGAGATAACGTTAACTTCCTATGCATATTCAGGCAAGATGATACTAATCTTAAACATGTGTATAATGAGTTTGTTGGAGGAGATATGTCTTATGATAAATTTAAAGAGATACGTTCAAAATGTTGGCAAGAAGGTTATGGTTTTATAGTAATTGATATGACAAGGAAGGTAAACAATGGTAAGTATAGGAACAAGATGAAACACTTTATAAAAGTTTGATGTTTTTTGATGTTTGACGTTTTAACGTTTGACGTTTTTCACGTTTATTGACGTTTTTTCACGTTTATTGACGTTTGTTCGTTTTCTATACAATAAATGGATGAGAAAGAAATTGATAAGAATAGTAAGTTAAAAGAGTTCTTGATAAAGGGCTTCAAATCTTGGAAGAAAGAAAGAGCAGGTATATACGATAAATTTTAAAACAAGAGCAACCTGCAATTGATGCTATTCAAAACTTGGGAAGTGAGATCAAAGAAGTAGCAGAACAAAATAAAAATCTAATAACTGAACTTGTTCCAGTTGCACATAAGTCGGCTTCAATAGATCCTAGTCTACTAGAAACACCTAAAAAGATAACTTATGATAGTTCTCCAAGTAGTAGTGATACACCTATAACGGGGAAAATAAAACAAATGACAAAACAAATTAAAGACAGAGTGGAAGGAGTAGAACCTTTAACAACAGCACAGTCATTTGGTAAGATTGCAACGAAATATTATAGTAAAAGAAATGATAGTGTATTTGCAATAAGAACTGTAGAAGAAGATGGAAAAATAATAAATAAGATAGGAAATTCTGAAGTTAAAGTGAATGGTGATGATTTGATAATTAATGGTAAAACTTATAAAGGAACAGAAGGTCTATGGGAATTGTTAACGGCGAATACTAATAAAACCATCGAAGATTATGACGATGATGATTTTGAACAGTACAAGGAAATAATAATAGAATCAGATGCTGCCTTCCAAAAATATAAGCGAGATAAAAAGGTAGCATCTAGTAGAGATTCTAAGTACATTAATATTATCAAGCCTATTTGGGATAATTATATTAAACCATCTTTACCTCCAACACCACCAAGAAAAAAACACCAAAGTCTGGGGAAGGAATTAAACAATATACCGAGATACCTAAAGAATATGTTTGGATGGATGACGTGAGAAAGCTTATAAATAGGTTAATAGTTATAGATGGAGAAGAAAAGCCTGGAAATGATAACTTTTACAATGAGAAAGTAGGTATAGTGAGTATGATTAATAATAAGCTTTCACAGTTTATTCCTAATGATCCAAAAGGTTATTTGATTAAGATCTTAAATACATTACCACCACGATTCTGGAATGATGACAACCTTGGAAAAGAATTAGTAAATAATTTGATTAATAAACTTCCAGTTGAATTACATATTCCAGGTTTTAGATTTTGCGGGCCTGGGACTAAGCTCCAAGAAAGATTAGAAAGAGGTGATGAAGGTATTAACCCATTAGATGAGGCTTGTAAAGAACACGATATATACTACAGAGACAACAAAGATACAGAGTCAAGACATATTGCAGATAAGGAACTAGAAACTAAAGCACGGAAAAGAGCATTTAGTAGTGATGCGTCAATTGGTGAACGATTAGCTGCTTTTGGGGTTGGTACTGCTATGAATGCTAAGGTTAAGTTAGGATGGGGGTTATAAGTTTTTAAATGTTATTATGTATGATTCCTTTATGGGTATATCCCATCAAAGCGTTGTTTCAAGATTTTCTTTATAATAAATGGATAGTGTGGAGAGTTACGAGTTACAGAGCTTTAAAGCTAACACAAGAACATTTAATAATTTGAATGAAGATAACAAAGATATTGAGTTTGATTTTGATGTAGGCGATGGATTCATACATCCACACAAAGCAGATTGTCATATGACTTTTGATGTTGTTGGTGCATCAGTCGGAGGAACATTTGGTGCAAACGATACTATAAAACTTGTAGATAACTTCTTACAATTTTTCTTTCCTCAAATTGAGGTTAGAAAGCATGGAGTTGTTATAGATAAGATTGAACTACCTGGAATAACATCTACAGCTATTGGAATATTAAAGATTTCCAAACCAGAAGTTGAATATCTAAAACAAGCAGGATTTGAAACAGTTGATAAACTTGGTCTAAGGAAGGACTTTAGTGTTTTGTATCCATTAAGATTAATTCCAGGCTTCTTAAGTGATTATAAAGAGGTTATGTGGAAAGGTGGATTGAGAATAACATTTACAAAAGCTAACAACAATAACGATGTTTTGTACAAATGGGCTGGATCAGGAGCAGCTCCTCATGATTGAAAAATAACAATAAAAAGTATGGAGATAAGAATGCCTATTGTTGAATACGAATCTAATTATGAAAACAAGTTAAAGTTGAATATTCTTAAAGAACCTAAAATCATGTTTTCATTCCATACTTATCAATGTGTTCAAAAGACTGTTACAGGTTCTTTCTTGGAGTTTGATGTTACTACTCAATTTAATTCTGGACAATTTGATATGCCTGATTTCGTAGTTGTAATGTTCCAAACTGATAGAAGTGGTAAACAAACAGCAGATGCAAGTAAGTTTGATCATTGTAAGGTAAAGAAATTCTATCTTAAGAATGGGAGGAATGAGGTATTTACAAAAGAATCAAGAAACTTAGATATTGCTAACAAGGATTATTTTAAGATGTACGAAGATTATACTGCATTTAAGAGAATAACATGTGGCAATACCGAAGTGTACTATGGCCCTAAAGAGTTTATAGATAACAGACCAATGTATGTGATTAATTGTAGTAAGAGGAAAAATGTATCGGCAAATGAGAGAACAAATATAAATATTGTAGTAGACTTTGCAGAAGCTGTGGCTGCTAATACTATATGTTATGCGATTTTAATTGGACAAAAGAACTTCTCATATGATCCTAAGAATGAGAAAGTAGTAGAAGAGTTTTAGATAGTTAAATGCATGTTTGTATTGTTTTATGGAAGTTTTTCCATAAAACGAAATTGATAAAAAATGATGAAGATTAAATATTGTTTCGGATTAACGTGGGTCCCGTTTTCCGGGACTCGTATTTGTTTGTATGTAACTTTGTCTTCTTCATCTACGTGTCTTCCAATGGCGTTTGAGGTCTTCAGACCAAAGTTTCAGAGTAGATTTGAAGACCTGGAAACTACGAGTGTCCAAAATACTGACACATTATTATCGACCGTGCACCCTCACACATCCTTCATCAACGAACCGGGCCTGTACTCTCTAGTCATGAAGTCAAAAAAGAAAGAGGAAGATAAAAATTGAAGAGTGTTCATTAATTTTCCATATAATAAATACGATGTCGAGTCATATTGAGCTTTTAAATAAACTTGGAAGTCTTGAACAAAATCAGGTTATTGGATTAAGAGAATTAGAATTAAATACATAATATAAGATTATGAAAATGGAAAAGATTAAAACTAAGTTTGGAAAGAGCATTTTAGTTGAATGTTAAGAGTTTAAGTTATTTCTTCCACCTAGATTTACAAAACACTTAACAGATAAAATGATTGATGAGATCCTTAAAGATGGAATAAAATTCAAATACACTGGTTTAAAAGATAATTATCCAACTGTCGAGTTCTGTATGTAAATTTCAAATGAGGGTCGGTTTTGCGAATCCAAAAAATAACAAAAATGAACAAAAATATGTCATCAGAAGTAAAAAATGGAGTGGTTAGAAGTGGATCCCCAAAAGAAGTTCATTCTCACTAATAATTTCAATGTAATTGTGAAAAATGTGCAGACCGAAGTTCAAGTTGTTTTTGATATTAACGGTTGTCTATTCAGCTTGAATTATGATCAGTGGACGGAGTTTAAGAAGTCATTGTTTCTTATAGAGAACGAGGTTAACAGAAGATTCCATTATTAATATCCGAACTTGTAATTTTAAGTATGTTTAAGTGTATAAGTGTTTTTATAGTATCAAGACTATAAAAACTATGAGTTTTTTGTAAGTATGTCCTTAGAGTTATGCAATTTATGACATTCAATAGATAGGAAATTTAATGTCTATTGATTACCGTTTGAATTTTGAAAATCGGTTAATATTTGATGATGTTATAGCAAATTCGAAATTTCGGGAATTTTTACGGGCTTATTTTTGAGTTTTCGGGAAAACTTTATTCTTTAAAAATGTTTTAGAATTTTATTGTGATTAAGGTAGTATTTTTTATTTTTCAAAAGTAACAATAATTAGTGAAATTATTAAAAATTAGAATCGTATCCTTAAAGGTAGGCAACCAGTTATACATGAAAAATAGTACTTATAAGTCTCTATCGACTGTCGTTTGAATTTTGAAAATCGGTTAATAAATAAGAATGGTATAAGCATCTTTCGTTTTGCCCCTGAAATTTCAGAAGTTATGCAATCCCGCAAGACTTGCCCCCGTAAGTATGCAACCAGCAATACATATAGGGTTATCCAAAAATGCAATCAGATTGCCAAAATATTCAATAGGAGCCAAGATATAGATAATCTTATTGTTATATATTTTGAATTTACCGCTTCTTTACTCATGCTCTCTCTAAAGAATTGTATGATGTATTCTCCCGGAAGGAGACTACGTCACGGATTCAATGACGTCATGTACGATGTATTCTCCCCGAAGGAGACTACGTCATTGATATACAGCGCCATCTCGCCATTGCTAGTTAAAAGTTCTGTTGAAGGAAGAGAGGCTAATGTGTATATATGTATGTTGATGTGATGAGAAGGAAAGAGAATTGGATTGGAAGGTCCTGTGCTGGTACTGGAATCGTTCAAAATGAATCAGTGACAGATCACCTGTTCTGGAGTTGTATGTACTCCTTCTCATTGAGTTTTTAAAGCTAATTATTAACGGATTTTCATGATTCAAGTGTCAATTGAAAGCTTATAAACTGGAGATTAAGATGCAACAAATTTTGTGTAGGATTCCATTGTAATATTTTAGATGTAAGTTTTTATGATTTTAAATGTCATAAAAGCATATTCAATCTCACTTTAACATTGTAGTTATGGGAATACTATGCGCTGTGTAAGTTTGTATAATTAGTTGGTTCCTTCTGCGCTGGTTAAAGATATTGGGAGGAGGAAATGCGCCAGAAGTAACCTATCCTAACTACTATTAACGGATAAAACGTGGTTGAACAAATGGTTGAAGTGATATCAACGGTTGTGAAATTGTTAAAAAACTGTTGTTTTCTTCGTGGACCCAACGTTGGGAAGTGGAGCGTTGGCCCAACAATTGCAAAGCGGACATGCCAACCATCGTTTCAACGGTTGATAACACTAGTCAATAAGATTTGTAGGGCCCGTTGAAAAAATATAGTAGAGTAGGGTAAGGGAAAGTAGAGTAAGATATAAATAAGTAGGGTAGGGGTTAGCTTAAGGTTAGGTAAGTTTTGATTAATTTTCGTAAAATTATTAATGTGAAATTTCTCCTTTCTGAGAGAGTACCTGCTGGAGCGGGCGTAGTAAATTAACCCGTGCATAAAACACAAACCAGTTTGTGCTAGGTGGCCACTGAAAAGCGCGAGTGCTATCTAACTGAGTCAGGGCAGCAGTGCAGCACGAAATCCCGAGTGATAAGGGTGCGCCCGTAGGGAGCAGGCGCGTCAGCGACGGGGGTTACGCGCATAAACGATGATAGTGGAATAGCACACTAACAGGTATTTATTCCGAAGTTGGTCGTCTACTTTTAGCCTACTTTTTGGCTAAAAGTGTAATAATTGGTTTCTTTCTTTACCAAAGTTTTACATTTAATTCACATAATAATGCCGAGTGAGCGTTAGCGAGTGGAGACGGGTTAGTGCCCCGCAGGACACGTTCTTTTCTGTTTTTATTACAGCTAAATGGGAAGACGGGCCTGTGTTCTAGAAGACTGCTGCCTTCTTGGTTATGACACTAACTGTTACAGTAAACAATATAACTTTTTCCGCATTTCTTTATATTAGTATATAATATTAGTATATATCAGGGTTGGCAAAAACCATGTTTTTTATTGAAGAAACAAAAAAACCGTTTTTTTTGTTTTAAATCAGGTTTTTTGGTTTAAATAATTTGCTCTATATATTCATATCATATATGGACAGAAATAAGTTTGTTTCATCTTGATGTTATTATGCAACAACCGGGTTATGCTGGAAGGGGTCACATAAGCTTAAAGCGGAATAAAAACCGCTTCTCGAGTTACATCCGAGAGAAATTGTCCTTCATTTGAACTCGGAACCAGGACTAATTGGCCACAAATGCGATACGCCTGCCGACTCAGTCGCGAAGGAATCCTGATAAAAATACGTTGAAGTGATCTTTACATGCTTCTTGATATAATTGTCAAGAGTAATTTCGAAAGAGCAAAAAGATAAACAGTTGCATAAGTGAAACTATTATACAGAATTACATATCGACAATTTCAAAGTACTACGGAGTACAGAAGAACTAACTTAGTTCAAGTTAGTTAACAATGTCTTTTATTGGTCCAAATTAAAGAAATACAACGACTTAATTTGCATATCAGTAAGAAAAGTGAATAAAGATACGAATTGTTTGAGTCCACTTTGGCTCAGACTCATTTATACATAAATAGATACCAAAAATACTTCTCATTTCACTAAATGCCTCTCGTGGGGTCTGTATGACCCCCCCCCACACACACACAAAGTACGGCATGCATTTTTGCCGATCCCAAACGTTTCAGCATTCTTGCCAATTTGATGTCGAGAACATAATCCAAACAACCCCTGCGGGGCTTCTAACCCGTTCCTACTACTACAACTACTACTACATTAGCTGTGGATCTATATAGTACAAGGGCAAACGTACTACTACTACTACATTTGCTGTGAATCTATATAGTACAAGGGCAAACTTATTTTAATGAAAGAAGTTTAATGAAAATTTTAAAACAATGATCGTTAAATCACTTTTTGAATATTATTTTTAATCTTATTTTAACGAAAGAAGTATTATAAACATTTTTAAAAGTAGTAAAAAAACTGTCCGTAGGCAGGATTCGAACCCTCGCCAAAAACACTTTCGTTACTAGCATGTTACGCTAGACCACTCGGCTACCAGAGCCGACAATAATACTCGTTTACTTTGTGCTATATGTACTTCATGTCTTGTGATATCGCATCTGTATCGACCAATCAGATCAGAGGATATGCTGAAACGTTTGGGATCCGCAAATATGCGTACGGCATTTCGAAGTATTTTATCAATAGTAAACATTGAAACGAAACAATATTCAGAATTTTTCTTTGATTGCAATTACATAATAATAATAACAACTACAAATAAATCACAAACATTTATAAACTTAAAAAAATTGCTTTTGTAGTATAATCTTTTTGAGTAATGAATGGGGAATTT
This sequence comes from Thermobia domestica, assembly GCF_964235325.1. Lineage (NCBI taxonomy): Eukaryota > Metazoa > Arthropoda > Insecta > Zygentoma > Lepismatidae > Thermobia > Thermobia domestica. The sequence goes on along the minus strand of NC_137471.1, from coordinate 166,143,520 downwards.
ATGTCTGAATATAACACGAATAATATATGGGAGTGAAACGTGATAACGCACAAATGTGTGTTCATCAAAATTTTACAAACACTTACACTTTTACGAACATATTTCGTATTTTTGTTTAAACCAGTTGTCTTTTTTTATGAAAAAAAGCAGCTGGTTTAAGCTACCTTGGTTCAAACCAGCCAACCCTGGTATATATATAGGGTGTAAAACATTTAAAGCATCAAACCTACAGAGGTGATTTATCACATCAGAGCAAAGAAATAGTTCATATGGACCTGTGGTCAAAAGTCCATACTTTCGAAGCTATAGACTGTCGAAGACATAAGAAAATAAACTTTAAAAATTTATAGCTTCAGTGTGGGACCGAGCGCAGTCAAGGAAGACATCACTTAAGAACTAGTATGTGCCCTATTCAAATACCCATGTTTCAGAATTCTGCAGTGCTTGCGTATCAATGGACAGTTTATGAGTATTCTTCAACTGGCTCTATAAAAATTAATGTGTAAGTGCCGCAAGATTCTGAAATATGGATATTTGGATAGGGCACGTACTAGCTCTTAAGTAATATGTTGACTCGACTGGGATTGGTCTCACAGTAATGGAACTCTGGAACTCTAAATTTCCTTTTCCCACGTTTTCGGCAGCCTGTAACTATGGACGTTTGACAACGGGTCCATATGAACTTTTTTTTTCTTTCGTGTGCAGAGTAAGAATTAAATGATAACTTAGCTGCTGGTAGTCGAATTTTGGTCAAAACTACGCTAGAAATCGTGTAGCAGAATAGTATCCGAACAGTACTCAGTGAAACTACACTTTGCCTTTTCCTGGATTACTATAGTACGGAAGGTATAACGTCGTTGCTTTCCCGTGAAAAGTTGTAGTGACGTTTATGGGGAGTTGCCATTTTGGTTACTCGTGGCTCGCTGAGCGCAGTGAATAGTGGCTTTGATTTGCTATAGTCTTACCAAACCCCCAGTGACGAGCAGGTCTAAGTGCGGGAAGCCAACGACGCTATTCCTTCTGACCTTTAGTTACCAAGAAAATTGTCAAAAGGTGTTAACCAACTTACTTGGTTACATTAAGCAAAAGGAATAACAGCTCTACAGTTTTGCGGTAAAAATAGCCGTCTCGACTTTGTAATTGCTCAATGCACTTAATTATTGCCGGTACTTGGGCTGTTATAGACAATTAGTTATTTTAACCCCTCTTCCTTGGTTGCAGGACTCAGTTATTCAGGAGGGGTCGCGGTGGCTCAGTGGTAGAGCGTTCACCTCTGGTGCTTGGGGTCCCGGGTTCGATCCCAGCCCCCGCCAAGTAAACTTTGTGGTGGACAAACACCGTGTGCGTGGGTTTTCTCGGGGTTCTCCCGTTTCCTCCCACTTTCTTTATTCCACCATTTCACTCATCTCTCATCTTCACAGTCTCCTTTAGCCTAACCGGCATAACCGTGGGACGTAAAACTTAAAGATTTCATTTCATTTTTTCAGTTATTCAGGATAAATTAACACGTTCACGAGGAATGTCTATAAACCGTGAGAGTTGAATTTTGATGAAAATTAGTGACAAGACTCAGTTCGAGATGCTAAGTAACGTAGTAATAGTCACTCAGTGCACAAATGCTTCGTTGAGCTGCTAGACCGACGCCATCTTGAATTCCAATAGGCAATGTCCAAGAATACCCTTTTGGCATAAAAACGAAAAAGTTTTTGGTAGATCTGACTTCAACATTGTAAACCGGGATAGAGCATCTATATGTGGGATTACTTCCAGTGCATGACCGCCATCTTAAAAGGCGCCATATTGAATCCCGGTCAAATATGATAAATGGCAAGTGGGTCATGTGGGGTATCAAATAGCACTGGAATTTACTCTTGAATTCATTTCCGTAACCAATGTTCACATATCTGTTTTCAGTTTAGAGTTAGGAGCTCTCTAACCTACAGGAACATATAAAAACTGTTCGAGTTAGATTTGTGTTATGAAACATGGTCGTGCGAGTAAATGCAGGGTTTTACCAAATGCAGTAGTAGTCATTTATCCACAAGGGCCACTATACCAATAAGATCTTGAGCCTAGCGAGAGAAATCATTAATTAAATTGAAATGCCTGTAGTGAAAAATGGAATAGCAGCACTGTAATAAATTATACCTATTTCAAAGTGTGATGGAATGGACTGGTGGTCGATGAAACACTTGTTTAATAGTGCTGAAGAGCAGAGAATACGAAGGAGACTGTTCAGATATATATATATATATATATATATATATATATATATATATATATATATATATATATATATATACATGTATTAGAAAATCCACTATAATCAGTAGGTCCAGGTCTCCCTTAGCGTAGCGGGCATAAGTGTGGGACGTTAAACTGAATCAAACCAAAATTCTATTTTAGGCAGTTTTACATGGTCCATTATATTGTGTTTCCTTCTCCAAACTTAAAACCTTACGCAAATTCCCTCATTGCTGCAGAATATTGCGTTCCTTTCCAATACTCATATTTGACAACCTATAATTTACCGTGCATATTACTAGGTTAAAATTCTTTAATGCATTTATTGTCAGTTTGTCTCAATAAAATCGATTTATCGCTGACGCATTGAACAATGAAGGGAATTTAAATTCAGTTCACAGTATTCTTAGAATATACACCTGAAAACTTAGAATTCACTTTTTCTTGTGCCTGTTGGCTGTTCTGCTATTAGTGATAAGATAATGCATACACACCTGCTAAGAAGAGTCGCTATAAAGGTTATTACAAGATTCAATATCAAGCTGCAATCCATAAAGAGATCATCTTCTTGCTTTTTCCTTTAATATTAAATAATTAAATATATGCATCTTTCCACCTTTAACGATAAAACACTAGCTTATAATAAGGGCAAGACTAGTTTTATATCAAAACTGTGATAAATAACTAATTGTAGCAGGTGTTTCGAGGATTTATTTATTATTTAAATCACGTACTTGACAACTCAAGAAATTCATTTTGGGATTTGTTTATTCATGTGCTTTAACACTCACAGTGATATATATGGTTCTTTTTTGTGTTTGAAATACTATATGGGAATGTGCTGAATTTCCCCAATATTTTACTTCGTACTATTAAAAACGAACAAAGTGGACTTATTAGTTCTCTTGACTTTAGACTATTGTTTAAGGTATTAAGACATAGCACGCAGAATTTAGAGAGTTTTCCTACAAGCAATAATTGCAACATGGGTGTGCAGTGCGGTGTATGGTGTCTGTCTCCGAATGACAAACGGTAGTAGTACAGCAATTTTGGTGCGGGCAGGCGTGTGACGTCCGGTACGAACGTATTTGTTGGACCAGTGAAACATTCGTTCCGTGCATAAAATGCGAACAATTAATCCAATAAACGTAGTCAACATTTTAAATCAAGCAGTGGTGGAAAAGTATAGTGTCATGAGTGAGAATGGGGTAGAAGATAAGACATTTGCAGGTACATTGCTTGCAATGATAACAAGCAAATATGATGGTAACATTTCTCTAACTGTGAGTGACACATTAGATGTAGACACTGACACAGAGTGAGCGTAAAGATTCGACAAACGAAATGGATTTGGAACAGATAACTAGTCCATCAATTAGTGAAAGTGAGCCTTGGACGAGCGAGTATGAGATGTCATCTCCAAGCCGAACAAAATCTGTACGTGTAAACGAAGCTGTCGTTAAAAATACGAACAAATTCAGGAGCATGTTGCATTGTTGAAAAAGAATGGGAAGCGTATCACAGTTGCAGCTGCAGCGAAGAAATTCAAATACAATACGGCGTTTGTGTATAAGGCTTTGAAATTCCGTAACAAACCTCCTCGGTCTCATGTCATGTCACTACTAAAATACGAAGTACTAAAATCATTCAACATTTATAGCACTAAAGCACTTACGGTACATGATTATCATTTAAAAGCGTGGATGTTGCTGACAGCGAGGAAATTGAACTATCCATTCCGTGCTTCTCATGGTTTCGTTAACAAATTTTAAAAAGCACAGGATTCGCTCACGAAGGATTACTCAATTTGTAACGAAGAAAGATGTTGAAAACGAAGGTAAATTACTTGATAATGCCCAAGATTTTGTGATTAAAATTAATAAAATAATACATGAAAAACCGTACAACAGTGAATGCATCTTTAATACTGATCAGTCTAGGTTCGAGTAAAATGACCTCTGGTAGAATTCTGTCAGAAATAAGTGAAAAACATACCACAGCAGTCGTTCAGTCTTTGGCCTCAGTGTCCCACGCATATACCATCCAAATTCACATTTCCCCAGTACGGCTAGGCATATATATATATATATATATATATATATATATATATATATATATATATATATATATATATGTTTCCAGGAGCCTAAAGGCGTGTTCGGACCCAAAGTGAAACAACAATTAGATAGACAGACACCTTTCAACATTGTTATTGATGCGAACAAATCCGGCAAACTCACTCGCGAACACGTCAAACGGTGGCTAAGAGACGTGTTTATTCCTGATCTGAAAGAGGATTCCCTGCTGTTGCTTGACTCGTGGAGTGGACAGACGAGTGAAGACGTGCGAGAATTGTTACATGAGAAAAACATTCGTGCTGAAGTTATACCCCAATGACCACCAAATTTATTCAGCCTCTTGATGTATACTTTTTTCGGCAATATAAACTGGTAATTCGGAGACTTGAGGATTATTTTCGACATAAATTCATTGTTTCTGGTACATTGAACAAGTTATATGACAGAATTTTCATAATGAAAATGCATTCTGTTGTGTATCATCAATTTTGTGCGCCAGTCCTAAAGGACATGCTTGCATATGCATGGCAAAAATGTGGGTACGTCAACAGATCAATAGTTGGTTCATTTACAAATGCTCTGGAAACTATGTTGCAAGTAGAAAATAATGTCTGTGGTTATGAAGATTGTGACGAAAGTGCATTTGCTAAGTGTTTGTACTGCTCCATGATGCTGTGTGCTAATCACTTCGTTATGGATCTCCATCATCACAACTGAAGAGCAAAAGGTCAGTAGGTTAATATCTGCTTATGTGCACCAGTTTATATTATTTTTCTGATAATTTATCTATTAATTTCTAATAACTTCAACACATATCCTTGTAAAATAACATAATAACATGTGCCGTTGCACCTAACTTATATTACAACATATAAGTGCTTATAATTTTTTACAGTGCTGCTATTCCATTTTTCACTAGCGGCATTTCAATTTAATTAATGATTTCTCACACTAGGCTCAAGATCTTATTGATATAGTGGCTATTGTAGATCAAGTGACTACTACCCTGCAGGCATTAGTTAAAACCCTGCAACTCCTCGCATGACCGTGTTCCATAACACAAATTTAACTTGTACAGTGTTTATATGTTCCTGTGGGTAAGAGAGCTCTTAACTCTGAACTGAAAACATATATGTAACCATTGGTTACGGAAATTAATTCAGGAGTAAATTCCAGTGCTATTTGGTACCCCACATGACCCACTTGCCATTTATCATATTTGACCGGGATTCAATATGGCGATCATGCACTGGAAGTATTCCCACATATAGATGCCCTATCCCGGTTTACAATGTTGAAGTCAGATCTACCAAAAACTTTTTCATTTTTATGCCAAAAGGATATTCTTGGACATTGCCTATTGGAATTCAAGATGGCGTCGGTTTAGCAGCTCAACGAAGCATTTGCGCATCGAGTGACTATTACTACATTACTTAGCATCTCGAACTGAGTCTTGTCACTAATTTTCATCAAAATTCAACTCTCACGGTTTATGGACCTTCCTCGTCAGTCGATCTTTCTTTTCGAGTATCGAAATTCTTATATAATATTAAATTAGCTGCAGTATGGGATATTTCGAAGTAAATTTTTCTGGTCACAGTATGAAACATCCTCAGATATGCTAGTTGTCATTGTCGTGTATGCGATGCACTAACCAATTAAAGTATTGTATTACGGCTCTCGATAAATATATTCATCTTTATTAAAAATTAGTTGCTATATAGATGTATATGTAGTATATAAGCGAATTTTAAAGGGAAATGTAGACATAGTATCTCCCACAGGATTTTTTTACAGGGGGGAGTGGGCAAAAGGACCGACATACAAGCAAAGTCGCGGATACAAATACCTAGAACCACATAATATTTAATGTAAAAAAAAAACAATTATTACAACTCATTGCTAACTTCACTAACTGTTGTGTGTGAATAAAAAATTAGCATATTTTAATACTAGTTAGGAAAATCCATTGTTAAAACAAGTGCTCCTTGCAGCGGGCGGCTATGGTTACAGAATACAGTTTTAGTGTTATTGATACTTCGTAAGTGGTTAGTTGGGTGAGGAATCTAGAATACGATAGTGCTATGATAAAGAAAAGAGTAAGTTTTTTATATTTTAGGTATGTTTTGTATTTGTAACTTGTTCTTCTTTCCGAAAGTATATTATCCTTTAGAACAACTTAACTTGTGCTTCAGAAGTGCAGAAGTACAACTCTTATGTAAATCAGGCGCAAATATATATGTATTGAAAATTGAAAGTAAAGATTACCATGAAAAAAAGCAATGATGGAACGACAGTGCGAAAAATACGAACCAACCAGTGCTAGATAGCCAATGAAAAGCACGAATATTATTAACAGAGTGATCACAAGGGCGTAGCAGGATGAGCTTGGTGTGCTTCCGTATGGAGCGGGCATGTCAGCGATGGTGGATATGCACGTAACCGAGGGTAGTGTAAAAATTTTATATCCCATACAACTATGCCTTACATCCAATATAGCTTTACTTCACTCCTGTGGTTCTGCATCATCACTTTACATAATGCCTTGAGTTCATAATAGTTTCCTTACAGAGTACTATGCATTACGTATTACGTATTTCTACCTAAGATAAATATTATAATAGATATAAGGTTCCGATATATAGTTACATGTAGATTGCTATTGCAAAATGAATCAACATATAAGTAACATAAATAATGGTTTGCGCCTTCCATTTCAACTTAGCCACAAAAAAAAGTACCATCACCATCTCAGATATTGTTGATTTTTTTTTATAGCAACTAGACATGTTTTTTAAATGACCCGTATTTTTTGTTGTCGGAAAAGATTTTCCGGCCAAGTAATGGGTCATCAAAACGGGAAGTACAATTTACGAATTTTAGAGGACGTGGAAAATGGTAAACTTCGTAGCCTCACCATTCAGCTATGGAGACAGATAGTTATAATTCTTGTTGTGGTATGTGCACTCATGACAAAAATTATTGTCACATGTCTATAAATATGATGTTGTAGGAATATAATTTGATAACGAATTCGTCCGGTATTTCTTATAATGTTAGTATGTGTATAATCGGGAAAGACGATGTATATGGCAAATTTCATGTCTAAAGAGCAGTAATTAAGAACAATAAAACGAAAATAAAACTTTCTTGTCCATTTAGCAACATTTTGTTTTACTCATTCTAATTTTCGTGTTTATAATTCTTTTCTTCTGAAATTTACTACTAATATACATTTCCCGATTATACATGTAGTATCAGTATCAATGGTACCCTGCAAAATCATTATCAAATTATATTTTTACAAGAAGACAGTTATAGATATGCGACAATCATTTCGGACAAGAGTGTACACAGGGATATAAATAAAATATATTTTATTATAGTTCGGTATGCGCATGCGTATCTTTTGGTACATAAATTAACAAATGAACGTAAGTTTATCTAAAAAGTCAAAGTTTGCGTCGAACACTTCCGGTTCGAATTTTAAAATTCTATTTTACGGTTGGTAAGACCTAGTTACCCGCTTCTCGAAAAAAAAATTGTATTGCTTGTGTGTGCAACCGTTTTGTCGCAAACAATTCGAGAAACCGTCAAATTTTCAAAAATCACCTTTCTCGAAATCACCATAATTTAAAATCCTGAAATGTTGTCAAATTGTTCAACTTTACATGAATAATAAACACACCAAATAGCATTCTCGACCAATGCTTCATGAATGAAATACAGCCTCTTGAAGTTAGCGAAGTTTCATTAACTTCAATATCAGCGTTGGCAACACTGAAAACAATGACATTGCAACAATTTGATGATGTTTGTGGTTCACATTCATTAAATAAAGAATAAAAGTTTTTCCCGGCTCCTTTTTATTATTTTGATCAAAAAGGCTCTCTGAAATAATAAGATGAGCCTCCCCCTACTCCGTTTTCTTAAACCGATGTAACCTGAGGTGAAAATTACGATTACGAAAAAAAAATTTTAAACTTACTTAAAATGGTTTTCGGAAACAAAGTTTCACTGATTTTTTCCACTCTGAAGTAATTATTTGCTTGCTTAGTGTCTTCTTCGCTAATAGCATGTAACCATGGCAGATGCTCCAATAGGTGTTGGTGCACTCACAACTCGCAGCACGTTGTCTATAGTCACAAAACACTTATATTATCTTCTCTTATTCTCTTCTGGAAACCTGTACCCTGTTGAAGGTCCATGTGGAAACAAAGAGAAAACAATGAAATGAAATCTTGGGAGTTTTACGTCCCACGTTTTTGCCGGTTTGGCTAAAGGAGACAGTTGATTATGAGAAACGAGTGTTATGGTGGAATGAAGAAGGTGGTTATCATATATGTATGTAACAAAAGTTCATTTTTGTAGATTTCTTAAATCTACACTTTGAATTGAAGAAGCTCGATTGTGGGGAAAGCATGAAGTTAGTCCAATGTGACCCGTTACTGCCAAAAAAGCCAAAGACGACTTCGGCAAATACCAGTTACCGGTCGAAAACTTTCCCACTTTTTTTCCTTTTTAATTCGAATTCGTTTTTTGTCAACAAGACGAGAGTAATACCCGGAGTTGGTACTTGCACTATACTCACGAATTTTTCTGCAGTTTTAATACTGTGAATCTGTTTTTCGTTTTCCCGTGTTGCCACATTCTTGTCACCCCCTCTCCCCAATATGTCGCAGAGACCCTTACCACGGCCGGTTTCACTGAAAAGCCACTGCTTTATCGGACCTGTCTGCATCTTGGATATCTGAAAGCAATTTTTGAAGTGGAATGCAGCACCATCAGAAATCACTGAAACGGTTTATTAAATTGTAGACACTTATTTTCACGCATTCGAACCTTTTTCTATAACTTATATTTTCGCTTTTCTTCGAGTATTTTTAGAATCTTATTCATGGCTATGAGTACGAGCCGAATCGTGTGTTTTGTCGTCGCTTATTACATGAAAACTCTCAGTTGTTTCATAATAATATATCACTCCCGTAAAGAAGGAGATTTGCTCGATTTTCCAGTGATCACTCTGAACTTCCCTTTGCAGAATAACAGTCCAATTTAAGCGAAGTCCACATGCAGTAAAATAGAATTTGTATCTTGAAATTTTACACGATGCTTTGCGGTAGCATTTTTATACAGTTTCATTGTTTTCATTGTTGCCAACTGTGACTTCAAAGTTAACGAAAGTTCGCTAACTTAAACAGGCTGTAGTTCATTCAAGAAGCATTGGTCGAGAATGCTATTTGGTGTGTTTATTATTCATGTACAGTTGAACCATCTGACAAAATGTAAGAATTTTAAATTATGATATTTTCGAGAAAATGACGACTTTTGAAAATTTGACGATTTCTCGAATTTTTTCCGATAAAACGGTTCCACACAGAAACGATACTTTTTTTGGGGGGGAAGCGGGTAATTATGTCGTGAAAACGGAATTTAAAATTCGAACCGGAAGTGCTCGAAAAAAACATAAACTTCGACTTTTCACATAAACTTACGTTCATTTGTTAATTTATGTACAGAAAAATACGTATGCGCAAACCAAACTATAATAAAATATAGTTTATTCATATCCCTATGTGCATACCACAACAAAAATTATAACTCTACATGTCTCCATTGCTGAATTGTGAGGCTCCGAATTTAACCATTTTCCACGTTTTCTGCAATTTATGAATTGTACTCCCCGTCCTTGATGGCCCATTACTTGGTGGGATTTTTTTTCGACAATAAAAAAACGGGTCCCTTAAAAACATGTCTAGTTCCTATTTAAAAAAAAGTTTGAACAATATCTGAGATGGTGATGGTACAATTTTATTTTTTATTTCTTTATTTATTTTTGCCTCAATTGAAATGGAAGGCACCAGATATCTAATTTAAGTTAAAAACAATGTACGTTTCTCATTAATTTTTAGTTACTGTAAAGATGTGACTTAAAATTTGTAAAATACTGTACATATTTTTCTTTCTTTCTTTTTTTTTTTTGCATTTTCTTTTTCTATAACAGATTATTAAAACATAAGAAATGTTTATTAAGTACTCACCTGTTCCGAGAGATCAGAAAAAATGAATACAAGCTGGTTTTGGAATGAAAATGGTGTTCTTTATGCTATGTATTGGGTAGTTCAGGAAGTGAGTATTTATTGAATGTTTTATTATTATTATTATTATTCGATATACCCATTAAACTATTAGTTGAGACTCTATTGTATTGATAGAAAGTTGAGACACTATAATATTAATAAATTTTCATAGAAATAGGCACTAACTATACATTTAAATTGGAAGAATGGGTCAAATAGAATTTACTGTAGGCAGCCAATGACACCCCAAAATAAACAAACTTCTGTTCTTTATAATATATCGAACGTAAAGAAACGACATTGGTTGATTTGAGCTTTATTGATGCATTTCGAAGGAAAAAAGACAAGCAGGACACGAGGCAATGCTTCGAGAAGACGATCCGCTCAAGAAAAGAAGAAAATTCCCCACGAGAGCTCACGTCGTGGTTCGGATTCCACGTTAATCAGTAGGTTCACGTTTCGTATAGCCTCGCTGTTCACGGGACGTTAAGGTGGATCACTACCCGGAAGTCAGTATATGCATTAGTTCATTGTCTTAACCAACACGTAAAGAAATGGCACATATTATAAGTATTACACTATAAAATAGAGTTATGCGTCAGCTACAACATGAGATACTATTTTCTGTGCTTATGTATTCTGTTAGCTAAAAAAGTAACATATAAGAGGAAAACTTAATCAGTTTTAAGATGAGTACGCAAGATGGCGCTTGCTGTTAGATTTTGCTACTCCAGTGCTCAGTTTTATGAAATTTTTACTTACAAGCATACACTATTTTGCAGGTAGTTGTCTCATTACGAAATATGGATATTATATTACCATTTTTCGTGTTATGTTTTACATTTTATCTAAATATTATTTTGTATTTACGGAAATAGTTTTAGCGGCTGAATCTCATGCTTACGCAGGACGCCATAATGCTTCGTTGCCAAACTTACATGTGTACTGTTGCAGCCACAGTAGTAGGGCAATTCCTTTTTAGCGTTTGAAGTCCAGAGGCGAGATGAAAGTAAAAGATCGAACAGCCAAAGGAAGCAAAGAGAAAGAAAGAATAAACTGAAGAAACAGCTAAGCGCTTTTCAATTTTTAACTGTTTGTTTCTACGTAATACAAATATAGTTTATTTTGATGATCATTTTGAACGTTAAATATGTAGCCTAATATGTGTTATTTCTTTTTTCTTCTTTTCTTTCTTTCTTTATTTTTGCTGAAACTTAATTTGGTTAGGTAAAATAATATATATCTTCTTGAAAATAATATATATATATGTTTTTTGAGTTTTCATACATACACGAATAGTTGCCTGAACCCGCTAGTGGAAAATAGTAATTAATTCCAATTACTAGGGAAGGTCGTGGGTCGTGTTACTCTGACTTCATATTGATACGACTCCTTTTTACATATGAAACAATTAGGCAACCGGAGAAATCCTCGATCGCAAGCTTGTTCGAATTATGAACGTTAAAATTTCAAAATTGAAGAAATTTTGAAAAAAGTTTTAAAAAAATCATTTTTTGAGATACACGCTTCATTTTTGGTACTGGAGTGTTTTCTTGGGTACTCGACGGAATGGTGAAGTCAAAACATAATGGAACTTATTGCAAGATAATGGAACTTATTGGAAAAGGGGTGAAGGGTAATGGCGTCTTACAACTTGCAAATTGCATCCTATTTGTCAGAAAGGATAAATAGGCTAATAAAATTTATTTGAAACCAACTGTATTGTCATTCAAATGTCAGTTTCTGTGTGGCAACCTAAACATTAAAGAATGACATTTGTCTCCGAAACGCTTTGCCGCGGGACTAACTTCAACGTGACTCCCAACCCAGCCGGCCTCTGTGCATTGTGGAAAAAATTAAAATGAAATTAAATGAAATCTTTAAGTTTTACGTCCCACGGTTATGCCGGTTAGGCTAAAGGAGACGGTGATGATGAGAGATGAGTGAAATGGAATGAAGAAAGTGGGAGGTAACGGGAGAACCCTGAGAAAACCCACGTGCACGGTGTTTTCGTCCACCTGTGGAAAAATGAAATATTTCAGTTTAACATCCGATGATTATACCCTTTAAGCTAAGGAAGACGATGATTAAGGCAAGTGAATGATGATGGAAGAATTGATGGAATGAAAAGAAGGGAGGAAACAGGAGTACCCCGAGAAGATCCATGGACATGATGGTATCCATTGTGGAAGACGGTGTTTCAATATTTCATCGCTAGCCATTTTTTAAAAAAAATTCAACGGATTTCAATGGCGATTGTTTGAAAATAGTGGCCAAACTTCAGACAATATTTTACGGTATTTCGCGAGAAATGTGACCAAAAAACAAACAATCGGATAGAGATGATGTATGCAAACAGCGGTTTTCTCGAGAATATAAGTCACCTGGTTCACACCTTAGAGCGCACATTCCCGCTAACCATTTTTCTTCTTTAAATTTTTCGGTCTATTTTCTCGTTGAATATCTTAAAATATTTCCTGGAGTTTGACCAATATTTTCCCATAATCGTCATTCCAATTGTTGAAAACTAAACACATGGCTAGCGATGATGTATTAGAACACCGTATTCTGCGATGCATAAGCATAGGCCGACAGGGCAAGCCTGTCTGGCGCTGCTCGAGATGAACATTTTAGGAGAGCAGTAAAAATATAGGGGGAGCCCGGCCCCCTAGACTCCCCGGGGATACGGGCCTGGGAAGAACACAACAATATAGATCATCACAAGTTTAATTATGAATATCACGTCGTTCTTCATTGAATTTTGCACGCCTGGCAAAGCGTTTCCAATACAAATGTAATTGTTCAATTTGAAGGTGGCCACACAAGAAAGTGATATTTGAATAACAATATAGTCAAATAGGGGTATCAAATACATTTTATTAGCCTATTGGCCCCAGGTGTAAAAGTGAAGGAGAATGCGGGGACGCTGTGGCCCCACCTCGAAAAAAATTAAGGCGTCCCCCAAGTTCCGAAAAAAAACTATAATGGGTATAGATAGGCAGGGAACGGCGTGGCGTCATGCCGCTACCTTCCGTCCCCCCACCTTTTCAGATCCACTTTTACCATTGGTTGGCCCAGAATGTCAAATGGGAGGCAATTTGCATGGTGTAAGACGCCATTACCCTTCACACCATTCCAAATGATTGCCCTTATCTTGCAAAATGCATACGTTTTGATCTTACTACTGTGTTGGGTATCCAGGAGAACTCCCTGATATCAAAACTGAAGCGCCTATCTCAAGAAATGGTACTTCAAACTTTCTGCAAAATCTGTTCAATTTTGAACTTTTAACGCTCATAATTCGAACACGCTTGCGATCGAGGATTTCTCCGGTTACCTGATTGTTTCATATGTAAAAAGGCGTCGACTGAGCATAATATCGGAACGAAGTCAGAGTAATATCCCGCGACATTCTCTAGTTAGTATTTAAAAATTCGTAAAACCGCAAAGCTTGAATTTTTTTCCTATAATGAAAAGAAAGTATTGAGACCCTACAGCTTCACTTGAGAAATGCAATTCCTTTTCCTACTCCGGAGCTGCAGTGACTCCGTGGTAGAGCATTGACATCTTGTATGCGGGGTCACTGGTTCGATCCCAGCTTTGCGAGGTGAGCTTTTTGGTGGACACACACCATGTGTGTGTGTGTGGATTTTCTCAGAGTTTCTCTTTGTGGTCCTACTTTCTCATTCTACCATTTAATTCATTCTTATCATCACCGTCTCGTTAAGCCTATATGGCATAACTGAGAGACATGATTTTTTTTTTGTAACGTCCTATCATTGTGCTTCGAAGGAAAGATAGGAGGTGATGATGACAACGAATGAAATGGTTGAATGAAAGAAAGGGAGGGACCCGGAGGAAACTCCACTCATGGTTTGTCCACCACAAAGCTCACTTGGCGCGAGCTGGGATCCAGCCAGAAACCTGACCCACCAGAAGTGAGTGATCTATGTCTAGCTCTTATTGATCCAATATTCTGACGAATATTGTTCGTGAATTCCGAATTGTAAGTGATACGTTTACCGCTTGCGATTTCAACATAAGAATAAGGAGCGGAGATGGAACCCATGCTTGGGACGCTGAATCTATATCAACAAATAATTTCTTGTTATCGCTTACCGTTTTGCTCTATGTAAATTGAAAGTGTGATAAGGGACAATGCAGAGTGACTGGATGAAGTAGCTATAATCATTGGCATAAGTCACTGTTCAATCTGTAACATTATCCACTCTGTGCTCAGATTTCGGAATGTGTGTGCCAGGATGGTATCACACCAGTTGATAAACGAACTGAACAGCGATGTGTTGATGTGTTACGAGATTTTGCCACGCCGTAAGCGGGAAGGTAGTGACTTTCAGAAGAGATTCGTTACTGGGTATGAAACATGGGTGCACTATTCCATTCTGGAAGTAAGAAAGCGAGCATGCAATGGTAGTATCCATTATCGGACACAACCATCTACAGAGAAGTTAGTACTTTCTTCTGGGACCAAAAGGGTGACATTTTGGAGCCTTACAGCATAGGGAACGCATAGTCAATAATATCTTGTATTCCGATCTCCGAAAAGGTCCTAAACCTACTATACGAAGTAACACGGACTTCTGAAAACAAATTTCCTCTATAACAGAACAATACTCGGCCTTACTACTGCCTGTGCAATGGATGCGATCATTGAAAATCTTCATTTCATCCTCCTTTCGTATCGAATCTCGCCTCAGTGGTGAAAGGCACTAAAGATAAAGAAGTTGCAATTTGATGAAGAGGTGCAAAGAATGGTGTATGACTGATTGCGTATCCAATAAATAAATAAATAAATAAATAAATAAATAAATAAATAAATAAATAAATAAAAAAGATCTTTAGAGGCATTGGGACACTTCGTAAGTAATGGGAAACTTATATTGAGCGTAGAGTTGATTGTGTAGAAAAATGAAATTCACTTGTTCCATGCTCAATATTTCCTTTAAAAAAAAAAAAAAAAGTTTTAAAGATTTTTTGACACCTCGTAACACTAGAAAATGTTGTTTCCGTAAGTACCGGATATGGAAGTGGAGATACAATTTTAACAACCGGTTCCAAGAACCTGAGAAATTTTAATAACCGGTTCGGGCGAACTAGGTGAATGACACCATTGAGTAAAGCAATAGACCCCTATGCTCTGTCAACGATCAGGCCATGAGCGTCCGCAGCGGAGGCAAGGGGACAATCTCTTTACCCTGAATTTTCGAAAGGTGTTTGGTTCTTTCAAAACACTTTTACCCAGAAATACACACGAAGGAACATTATATTTATTTGGTTACACCTACTAGAATATTTAATATAAACCTATTTAGTGTAGTCCACGAAGATATGCAATATGCCTCAATAATAACTGTTTTGCATCATGCTTTATGCGCATCAATGTATGTCGGGCTTTTGCCCCTCCCCCGACCTTAGAAAAATCCTGCGGGTGTTTCTGGGTAAAAGTGTTCTTATTGGGAACTGTTATTATCTTCAAGTATGAACCAGTACTAAAAGATAGCGTGAACTTGTTTTGAATATATGCCACTGTAAACAAGAATCACAAAATTCATACTTGTTATTATTGTTGAAGTTCATGTGATATATGAAGTACAGCAATCAAGGTGCAAGAGCAAGTACTCGCAAAACATTTGGAGAAATGAAGTAGGTTAAATATACTAGTAGATTTTAATAAAAGTAGCTGTAAATAGCTTGGTAGATAGATCACCTCTGGCGCATGAGATCGACGGTTCGATCCCACTTTTCGCCAGGAAGACTTTCTGCAGAACCCATAGTGTGCGTGGATTTCTCGGTGTTTTCCCACTTCCTTCAGTCCAACATTTCGATAATCATCATCACTTCTCCTTTTAGATTCGGATTATAATCGTGGAATACTAAACTAGAAAATTTCAAATAGCGCCTTCGGCACTTTAACACCCGTGCTAATCGCGTAGTTTTACTCGCTGCGGGAACTTATGCAGAGTCATTCTGATTCGTGATTACTAAAGAGTTCGACTAACATATGTTTCCTGCAGTAGTCAGACCTTTAGTATGACGCTAATCATACGTCAAAACTACTCTGCATAAAGCAATATCTCAGATTCCTCATTTCACCTGTATTGTGGAACAAACTTGCTTAGTAAGTAAGCAACCTAGTAAAAGTTGGTGATAGTTTTCATTTAACGTAGCCATATTTGGTCCAGAAAACGCTGGAATTTTAGCCATAATGATTATCATCCCGGTAGCCTCTCCAAAATTGTAGGGGGACCCGGCTGAAGTTAGACGGGGCTCGATCCAACAATATTATAGTTTATCACCATATTATAGTCCATTTGCAAGCCTACCGTGAAAATTTTAGGGGAGCCCGCCCCGTCTAGAGCCCCCTGGATGCGGGCTTGATGATTATGTTATCTAAAGTAAAGTTACACTAAGACATTCAACTTACAAAATATATGCACTGGGGAACACTGCATATATTTACAAAATACCTGCACGGGAATACAACTGACAAAATACCACGCTTGAAGGAACTAAGTCTGTTTTGTTGAAAAGATCAGATTTGTGCAATGGTTTTGTATTTGTATACTTATTCTTAATTTGCACCTTTGAGACATCTAGTTAAAGATAAACGTATATCCTTGTAATTTGCAGAGAAAATTTTACCATAAAAGTAGTTTTCGTTACCCCTAAATGTAGTTTGAGTCGAATTTTGCCCAGAAAATGCTGGAAAGTTAGTCATGATATTTAATGTACACATATCCTACACATGCCCCTAATGTACACATATCCTTAATCTGCACCGTAGAGACATCTAATTATAAATAAATGTATAACGTTTAACTGCCGTTTTCTAAGAAACTATTGCCATAGAAATGATATAATTTTCCCCTAAATGCAAATTTAGTTGCCCTTTGACCAGAAAACAATGGAATTTTAGCCATAATATATTAAATCTCTAAAGTAGAGATAGGTTTTACACCAAGGATCACAACTACGCTTATAAAACACAATTTTTGAGCGTACTGAGAGTCTGTTTTGTCCAAAGGATGCAATTTATGTAATGATTTTGTATTATAATGTCTATACTAATACAAAATAGGCATTCTTAATCTGCACCGTAAAGACATCTAGTTTGAGAGATACGCATAACGTTTCACGAGTTAAAAAAAAAAAAAAAAAACTTTTGATCAAAGAATATAGTTAATTCACATTTTAAAGCAGGCAGTATTGAGTAAAATGGAAATAAAAGCTCTCATTTCTCTTTGTTGTAAATCATGTATAAAATGCGATCGTGTCTGAATACCTTTCTATCCGTAACTCGTGTGGCAACATCGCATGTATCGCAATGTGGTCTGCCATCTAGTGAGAAAGTTTTACCCTAAAGATGACTAGCGATCCAGCTTAAACTCAAAATCAACTGAAGTGGAAGAAGAAAATATATTCAAGCTGATGAAAGAATTCGCCGTACAGAATTTTGAAACTGTTGACATTGCAGAATAATGCTGGATTTGGCCCATAATTCCGTCATGGAATGTTAATGTCATGGTAATTATAACATAAGACAAAGTAAATTATTCAATAGGTATATTAGATTTCACTGTTGTTTCCTTTCCAATTATCTGTGTTGCAAATACGTAGTAATAAGCAGTAATGCAATGTTATGAATTGCTATGAAGTTATGAATATC
Source organism: Thermobia domestica (assembly GCF_964235325.1). Classification (NCBI taxonomy): domain Eukaryota; kingdom Metazoa; phylum Arthropoda; class Insecta; order Zygentoma; family Lepismatidae; genus Thermobia; species Thermobia domestica. The sequence goes on along the minus strand of NC_137471.1, from coordinate 166,125,431 downwards.
CTTTACGTTAGAAATATTGTAAAGATAACTTCACAGAAGTTTACTTTGGGGTGTTGTAGGATGCCTACAGCAAATTTTATTTTAGCCCAATATAGATTCATGCTGAAAAAAATTTCTGCAGGTCATTGTCTCCGATTTTCCTGAAACTAGGATACATCATTCTAAAAACAAAATAATTAGATCCATTTTTTTCTGCATTATACAAAAAAAATATTAGAACTAAATTATGCATTTGTTGCAACTGAGACTTTCAGTGACTGTTTGCCATGGCATTTTAAAGAAAACGTGGATCAAATTTAACCTTTCCGAACTTCTTAATTTTAGGTTGTGCAGTTATTTTTTGAGTTTTAGTGATATTAATGCCTATTTTTAAGGCTTTTAGTACGTAATCATCCGGTTTCTATTTTTGAAGTACATTATAACCCATTTAAGTAGATTAACCTATATAGATATACGGCTTTGCGTCCAAACGTCTCGCGCCCAAACGTCCTCCTCCGGTATCACAGAGTGGTATAGGAGCAGAGGGCTGGTGTTGTTTATCTCTAGCCTTTAAGATATATATATATATATATATATATAAGTGAGCATAGTGAGAAGGAGCACATATACTTCTACATTATTAATTTATACAATATGGCGCTAAACTCGGTGATTCCTGAGGGGTGAGAAGTGATTCCTGAGAGTAAAAAAAGTTCCAATAAACATAGGGCGAAAACCCAATCGTTTATGTTTTATAGGCTGCTGAAAGCATGAAAAAATGAGCTTTAAAGGTACATAGCTCCAAAACTATGGGACCTACCTTGGTCCGGTCAAGACTTCACTTAGAATCTAGTATGTCCCATATCCAAAAATGCGTGTTTCAGAATCCTGAGGTGCTTCCACAACAATGTTTATAGAGGGAGTTTGACTACGGGCCTATGATATAAAGTACTCTCCAACTACCTCCATAAAAATTGTTGCGTGAGTACCTTAGGATTCTAAAACATGAATTTTTGGATAGAGCACATATTAGTTCCTAAGTGAAGTCTTGACCCGACTTTGGCAGGTCCCATAGTTTTGGAGCTATGGACCTTTAGAATTGATTTTTTCATGTTTTCGGCAGCCTATAACACGTGAACGATGGGCTTTTCGCCCTAAGTTTATTGGAACTTTTTTGTTTGTTTTACTCTCAGGAAACACTCCTCTGCTTTTGTACGACGAATTTAGCGCCATACTGTAGGTATCGTTAAAAAAATGTAAATATTAAGCTAGGCTTAATCTGCACTTTCTAAAAAAAGTTTATATCTCTATTATTTTATGGCAGGCGTGCATATAGCGGAGTTGGGATTTGGGCGCCAGAGTCCAGCGGGCAAGCTCTGTGTCGGTTTTCTACATTATTTATTTACAAATACTGAACAAAAATTCAGAATAAATTAAATCTTTTAAAAGTTTTTTTTTTCTTTCTAACTCTTTTTAAAGCGAGCTTATCTTCTTTATCTTTTAAGTCGAAGCAGGAAATATAAACCACCGAACGATTTCTGTGTATGAACTCTGTCAAACTCGTAACCCAGCTGTGTTACTTTCCTTCATTCGCTCAGTAATACTCATGCATCTACAGTTTCCATTTTCATCCTAAGTTAAGTTTATTGTGTTCTGTAATATCATTATTTTAAGTTTGGATCGTAGTTTCAATTCTATATCTACACTATAACTTTATTCAGCGTACCAAATTTGAGTGATAGTTATTAAGATATTTAGTATATAACTTCCAAAAGTATAGGAAACAATGTTCTAGTATTTTGGATAGCCTGAGGTAATATTAAAAAAAAACGCATAAAACGCTTCGTTTAACTTAACCTTGATTCTGAGATATCTTTCGTTTTTAAATTTTGCCACACATGCTACAAATAGTAGTTTTACAACAATTGCTTTATTTTAGGAGTCCACTGTGTTTGGGGGCTATCAACCGAGATGATTTCAAGGTACGCCGCACACAGGTACTACATAGACGGTACCAAATTTGACCGTAAGTAAGGATGAATCCCAGAAAAAGGAAGAAAGTGTTGTGACTCACCTAGCATTTCAAAGTGTCTTCCTATGTGATGAACAATCATCAGCCTCCCATCATTAGCGCGCGGCTTGCTCAATTTGCAGATTCGGCGAAAAACGTTTTATATATATAGTTTGGCATAGAGACATTTAGTATAGGAAGCCCAAAATTCATAGCGTCAACATAACACCAATTTAAAAATATAGACTGAAGATCTAATTAATTCTTATTGACTGTAATTTTTTTTATTGGCGTAGCTGGCTTCGTGTGATGTGTATGGTACTCATTTAAGCTAATTTACGTGCATATTGTGCTCAGTTTTAATTTATTGCAGTTAAATCACACTTCAGATTCTAAAGTAATGTATAATATACCTACTTCGTATCGTTAAATATATTCTTAGATGAAGGTGACAAAGAACTTTTCAAGAAATAGTTTAACTTATTTTTTGTGTGTTGAGGGGAGGGGGGACGTAAGTAAACGCATGATTCTGCTGCTTGGTTTTCGGTGATTGGTACAGTCATCTTCTGAACTACAATACTAAAGTGTGGGGAAGAGTTTGTAAGGTGCAACTCTGTTCGAGCTTTTTTTACAAAGTAAGTGTTTTTTTAAATGTTATATAACACTTGTTAAAATTGATACACTGATGAGGTGTATATACTTTTTAAACTATTATAATGTAGGTATGCAATTAGTAGACTTAAATTAATATAGACTTTTTGTTTATGTATTCACATTAAATATTTTGTGTACTACAAATGTATACTTAATGTAAAATTAAGTAATTATTACTGTAATTATTCTCAATAAATCTACAGGATTTTATTTTATGTATTGTCTTTTAAAAGTTCATTCCTTTATTTGGCTTTCGGTTTGTTATGTAATCATAAGTAATGTAGGATGGTGGAATTTAGATCATTTTAAGGATCGGTACACGAGGAGCGGTAAAGTTCACGAGGAGCGAGTGTGAGCAAAGGCAGGAGCGATCTATACCAAATTCCACGCCAATTCGACACACAAGCCGAGACATGGAGACCACCAGTCGACGTCCAGGAACTGAGGTACGGAATACACATCCAAGGTCCTAAAAGGCCCAAACAACCTTCCTTTTCTTTCTTCCTAAACAAACTCTCGACTCTCTCTCTTTTTTAAAATATTTGTTTTTATTTACTTCTACCAACATGCCCTATAAGCTAAAAACTATTTGGTGCCACAATTATCTGAAGCTCAGATGCGAGCCCGTGAACAGAATGAATCAGAATCTGTTCTAGAGTATGTTTATGCGAAGCAGGATTTGATTTTACGCGCAGACCCGACTGCCGATGAAAAGAAACAATTACAATTCATTGTGGAGGGACTTTTACCCGATTACTTTAAAGTTGTAGTACGAAAGGAGTACAACACGGTCAGTGACCTTCTGAACGACCTAATTATCGAGGAAAGGACTAAATTGTTATTGAAGCGTAAGGAATTAGAGAAATTCTTGAAAAAGAAATCTGCTGTTTTGCAGTCGTCTTTATTTTCTCCAGCTAGCATAGATGCTAATACTCAGAAAAATGCTGAAGTAAGGGTTCAAAGTCCGATTACTGTTCAATCATATAATATACAGGCAGCATACTTGCAAAACCAGCAGAATCAACAGAACCAACTTGTAATCGACCCGTTGACTGACATACAGCAACAACTGTCAAAGTTGACGCTGCAGATTTCAGCCTTAGCTCTTTCAACAAATTGTGAAAGAAGCGATGATTTTCAATATAGGAAAAAGCAATTTAATGAGCCGAAAAATGTAGGTCAGGATTACCAACGAAAACGGAACTGTAATCAAAACAACAGAAGTCAGAATAATAATGCTGATACTAATAAAAAGTCTAGCAGTGATTTTGCGTCCTCAAGTAATAGTAATTCTTCGCCAGGTCAGAGTTCGACTCCGGATAGAGGCCAAATTATTTGTTACAAATGCAAATTACCCAATCATATTGCGAGATATTGTCGTATGCCTTCTTTAAACACGCAAACAGAGTAGATGGTCGGGACGAATCTACTCAAGGTTGCGTTACAGTCCCTATAGTGTCCTTTAACGAATTGCCTCATGTGTCAGCTTTTATGAACGGGAAAGACGTAGAACTGATGATTGACAGCGGCAGCCAGATCAGTTGTCTGGGGGAAAATTTGGTCCCGGAAAATGCTAAACGTTTCCGTATTAATACTAGACTTCGGGGAGTAACAGGGAAGTCTATACAAGTTTCTGAGATAGCTTTATTAAAATTTAGGATTGGTAAAAAATGGTTTACTCATGTATTCAGAGTTATTCCAAATTTTGATTATAGGCCTTTGATTGGCGCCGATTTTTTGGAAAAGCACAGGGCTGTTTTAGATTACAATAAGCAAAATTTAACTCTCTTTCTATTCGGACGCCCTCCTTCGAAAACGTTACCTCCGAGAAATTTAGAAGTCAATTTGTCAAAAGTCTTAACATCCAGGCTTGCACAGGGATCTCGGGCTATTTTTAGAGTATTGGAAAACACGAGTATTTACCACCTCGCTCGCATACTCTGGTGAAGCTACGCAGTTGTTTGGATATTTCAGGGAAGAAGTTATTATTGTCACCCTCTCGCCGGGTAGAAGAAATACTGGACATTTTTATTCCATGTGCGATAGTGAATGGAGGATGCCCCGTGGTGTATGTTACGAATCCCACCATTAAGGAGATCAAACTGCGACAAGGTACACATCTTGGGGATGCTGAAGATTTTTAGGAGGTCCCAGAGGAGCCTGAGGAGAGGAGTCTTTCGTCGGTAGAAGAAAGCCTACCGTCCCCGGAGAAGATGGAGCTGTCCAGGCGACTTTGTGATCCTAGTCGTGTCGTCGTCAACCCCGAGCTATCTCCAGAAGACAAAGAAAGATTCTACAGTCTCATACGAGAATTTCCTGATGTTTGGAGTTGGTCTGAGGAGGACATAGGACTCGCACGAGGCTACCTTCATGAAATTCGTCTATCCGATCCTACACCCGTGAATAAGACGCCTTACTCAGTGCCTTATCATCTCCATGGAATACTCAAGCAGCAGTTAGACACGATGCTTCGTCAAGGGATTCAAAGAGAAAAAATCTCGCCCTGGAACCACCCCGTCTTGCTGATTAGGAAGCGTAATAATCAGTTCCGATTCGTAAGTGATCTGAGGGGTCTAAATCAGCAATCCCATCCTTCGAACTTTGCGACACCGTCGGAGGATGACATAATCAATCGTATGGCAGGACATCTCCTTTATACCTCGAGCGATTTGACAAAAGGATTCTTCCAAATTCCGATTACAGAGGAGTCGAAAGAGTATACAGGCTTCTCGAAACCAGGAATGTCAAGTTATCAATATTGTGTCCTACCTATGGGACACATTTCTTCCGCAGCAGCGCTTAATAGACTGGTCAAATTGACGTTAGCAGGCGTTCCAAGTACAAATATTATGCATTATGTGGACGACTTCTACATTATCGCGTCATCTGTAGACGAGATGGTGCATTGCTGCAAGGTCCTGTTTGAAAAACTTAGAGAACGGGGACTAAGATTGTCTCCCGAGAAGACAAAGATCGCACATTATTCTTTGATAGTGTAGGGACATCGTTTATTAAAATTTGGAGTACAAGTGTTTGATCGAATGTTAGCCACGATTCAGAATTTCCAACGTCCACGCACGAAGAAGAATTTAAAAAGTTTTTAGTTGTGTGCTCCTTTTTGCGAAGGTATGTTAAGGAATTCTCGGAAATCGCTTATCCTCTTCAAACTCTGCTTCGAAAAGACCAAGATTTTAAGTGGGGAACCCAGCAACAAGAATCTTTTGAAGCTCTGAAAAAAGCAATTTTGGAAGCCCCAACATTGATGGCATACAAACCAGAGAGGGATCTACATATCTACACCGATGCGTGCAAGAAGGGCCTCGCAGCTGTAGCAAAACAACCTATTTCAGACGATCCTGAAGCTGAACTAGTACCGATGGCATATGCCAGTCGAGCAGTTGGACCTTCAGAAAAAAATTTGTCTGTGTACCATTTGTAACTCTTGGCTCTGCTGTATGCCCTGCGACCTTCCAGATATTTCGTGGTGGGTCGACATTTCTATCTTCATACGGACTCCAAAGCTATTACGTTCCTTCGCCACAGTAAAAACCTGACAGGTAAATTAGCACGCTGCATGTCTGAGATTGATTGTTACGATTTTACCATCGCCCACGTGAAAGGTTCCGACAACATAGAAGCCGACAGTTTGAGTCGCATAGTTAAACATAGTCGCGACAAGGAAGATGAAGAAGAGAGTGCCTCTGACCCGAGAATTTTCCTAATCGAAGACATGGACCTCATTGATATCGCAAAAGAACAGCGAGAAGATGCAGTACTGAAAAAATTATTGATCACTTGGAGGATCGGGAAGAAAAGTACCCAGCCTATGAAAGACTGGCATCGTATTTTGTTTTGAAGAATAATGTAGCATACAAAGTGAATAAGACACCATTGGGTAAAGTCTATTTGTTAGCAGTACCATTGAAATTGCGAGACATTGTATTTGAGAAACTGCTTTGTGGGAAACTGGGTGCGTGCCATGGTGGATTTTCGAAAACATACAACCTTTTAGTAAAGTCTGTCTATTTCCCTAATATGAAAAAAATTGTGTATGATAAGTGCCAATCTTGTGTGACTTGTCAATTACTAAAAAAGAGGAGTGGAAAGCAGTTCGGTAGTCTTCAGACACATCCTAGCGTCCATCCTTTCTTTAGAATTTATGTGGATCATGGTGGGAACTACCCTAGTAATAATATCTTACGCCACAAATTTCTAATCATAGTCATAGATGAAGGAACTCGTTTTTGTATTACTGATTCTCTACCAGATGCTTCTGCAGCTTCTATTAGTGCTTTCATATTTGACAACGTCATATTGAAGTATGGGATACCAACTCAAATCTGTTGTGATAGAGGTGTTGCATTTACCAGTCAATTATTTAAGGAGTTATGTAAAATACTGGGGACTCAACTACATTTCGCTGACGTTCAAGGGCATTTTTCTATTGGGAGCGTAGAAATCGCAGTAAGAAATATAGAACAGCAATTGAAGATCGCCTTAGACAAAACTGACCAAGTTCACGTTGGATTGAACTTTTACCAGAAGTGACCTTTGCCTATAACGTCACGTGCAATTTGAGCATGAAATATTCTCCTTTCGAACTCCTCCACGGCATATATATAAACAATTTAATTTATTAGACAGTACATACTACATGAATATGTTACTTCAAGTTATCGGGTAAAGAGAAAGATAAAATGCAGTATATGTTGGTTTCAGTTGGCTTCCGCCAAGTAAATCAGTTTTTTTTAAATATAAGAATGCTTTGCACTAAGAGTTGAAATGACGGAGGCAAGTACACTTGGAAGGAAGTTTGACAGAGATATTGCCTTTCACCAACATCTACAGGGTTTTCAAACCAACACCGACAACGTTTGGGAGATGACACCAAGATGAGACGAATAGTAGACCAACCTGGGTGCACAAATGCTTCCTTTGGAAGGCTGCCGAAAACATGAAAAAATGAACTTTAAAGGTCCATAGCTCCTAAACTACGGGACGTCCTGTAGTCGGGTCAAGACTTCACTTAGGAACTAATATGTAGCCTATTCAAATATCTATGTTTCAGAATCCTGTGGCCCTTGCGCAACAATTTTTATAGAGGTAATTGGTGAGTACTTGAACTTATATGCCTGTAACCAAACTCCCTCTATAAAAATTATTGGTTGAGTACCTTAGGATTCTGAAACATGCATTTTTGCATAGGGCACATATTAGTGCCTAAGTAAAGTCTTGAGCCGACAACGGTACGTCCCATAGTTTAGGACCTATGGAATTTTAATTTTCATTTTTTCATGTTTTCAGTAGCCTATACCTCCGAAAGGAAGCATTTGTGCACCCAAGTTGATCTATACTTTTCGTCTCATCTTGGTGTCAGAAATCACCTCTCAAACGTTATCGATGTTGTTTTGAAACACCCTATATATTTAGAAGAATCACCAAAAAAGTATTTCACCGAAGATGACATTTTCGTAGTAGCTAGTAGGCAGGAAACTTAATTATATTCGCTTTGCAAATGCTATGGCAAATAAAGTAGTGATGGTACCGAGACCAAGACTTTTATATACCGAGACAAGACAGAGACCGAGATAGACCTCTATAAATCGAGACGAGACTTAGGTCAGTCTTGAAAAATCGGTCTCGTCTCGAATATTGATAGCTATTAAAATTGCTTTTACTCAAAATTTGTTTCGTTGCTGCTAGATAATATGGGAACAGTTGACTCATGTACAGTAGCGTATTTAGAAGTCTTTATCGGACTCAACCCCCTCCTGAAATAAATTTGTGATAATTTCTTCGCATCACACTTACAACACAAATATTTTACCCGTTCCTCAAGCCTCTCTCGAAACAAAATCTACTGCTGGTGTAAATAGCATTTTTTTTCTCTCTCTCTCTATCTATCTATCTATGTATATATATATATATATATATATATATATATATATATATATATATATATATATATATACCTCAATACCGTGATTACCGCCTTTACTTGTTTCCGCACATCCTTTCCTAATGCAAGCGTTGCTTGCAATGTTTGTCATCAACATTTCTACTGGAATGAGATGTCTCATTTTGGCAAGTACATCGCTTTTTCTTGGAACTTTGTTGCCGAAGACTGACGCATGGTTGAGTGCTGTTTGAGGGATGAATTCTTGCCTTTCGCTGTTGTTCTATCAACACTACGAGGAGATTTCACTCACAGAGCTTATGAATAAATGGAGGGAGAGGAGGGAAGGTCACCTATGAGATGATCACTAATACTAGAGTTTTGGGACTGTGTTTGTTGTTCGTCTGGCAAGTCGGCAGCTGTACATTAAGAAAAGTTCGCTTTCTCCTAAGGAGACCCCTATTTCTTGAACTCTGACCCAGGCGACACATTTGCGCTTGTTCGTTGCACACCACCATCTGGAAGGCAGAGTTGAGTTGGGGAAGGGGTTGGTTCGTTATTTCCCAGTTCTTCGAAAGTGATCTTTTATCATTAACATATAGATATTTGAAATTAAGTTAGCAAGTTTTCCATCCTTATGTTCTTCTTGCATGTAGTGGCGGGTCGCGGACATAACCTCACCGAACATAAGTTCACCTATATTAATGCAAAAGCGGACAAAAGTTAAAAGGACATAAGCTCACTGTAAATATTCCGATACATCATCTCTATATTGATTTTAGAAAGGGTTACGACCCGGTTAGAAGAGAAGCATTGTACAACATTCTTACATAATTTGAACTACCGAAGAAGCTAATTAGATTAATTAAGATATGTTTAAATGAATAACAAAGTAAAGTCCGGGTAGGAAAATTTATATCCACGAGCTTTCACGTCGAGAATGGTCTGAAACAAGGAGATGCGTTGTCGCCATTATTATTCAACTTTGCAAGATAACAACCAGGGCCTAGAGTTAAATGGGATTCACCAGGTTATGGCATATGATGATGTAAATTTAATAGGGAATGATAGGAAAACAGTAGAAGGAAATGCAGAGGTCTTATTAAACGCTTACAGGGTCAAAGGTTTAGAAGTAAATGCAGAGAATACTAAATACATGGAAGTTCGTCAGTATCGTAATACGGCAACTTATGGATGGGTAAAAATATGGAATAATACTTTTAATAAAGTGAATACTTTCAAATATCTGGTATCAATATTAAGAGACGAAAACCATATTCACGAATAAATTAAATATCGATTAAAAGCAGGAAATTCGTGTTATTATTCAGATCAAAATCTCTTGTCGTCGCGAATTCTGTATATATTACTTTGAGTAATGGGCAAATAGAGGTGCGAAAATTCAATTTGGAATAAACATTATCGTCTACGGGAAAAATACGCAAATATGCAAAAATTTACTTGTTTTTTTTTTAAAAAACAGGATGTTTGAGTTTTTATTATATTTTTCAATAGTATTTAGTAAGACCTTTAGAATGAGCCTATACTCGCCTTGTGGAAATATACCATTAACGAACTACGGGTAATCAAATTTGGGCCAAGTTGATATTATAAATATAAAAGCTTATAAGAGGTTGCTTATCACATAAGACACATGTTCGAGTGGTAAACACAGTTGTACTGCTTGCCAAAGGTCTTGGGATCGAACTCTATTCCCCCCTTACGAATTGCTTGTAAAGATAAATAAACCAAATCTTTTAGAGGTTCTAGTAAAAGCCGAAAGCTTGACTAGACAATCACGACAGCTCGTCAAACTAAACGAAACGCAGTCTTGAGAATTTGTACTGTTAAGTCCAAACGAAGTGAAGCGCTTAGATGGGAATTACAAGCTACTACTTGCAAAGTCCTACTACGTTGAACATCGGTTCAATTGAAAATACGAATTCTTCATTCCTCAAGAAACCAACCATGCACATTATGGTGATTATAACCAGAAAATAAAACACATGTAGGTTTATTTGCAAACAAAAACTTAAAATATTTATTGTGCAAGTTCCGTCAACAATCCAGTTAAACCTCACCAAAAGATAAATAAATAAATAAATAAATAAATAAAATAAAATTAAAAAATACGTTGAGTTTCGCTAAATCTGAGGTAAACTTTTAAGGTTACACAGATGTAATTTGAACCTCTCATTTAAAATAAACAAATACGTATTTCAGCGTTCTTTGATTTTAGCTACGTAGAAGTGATTAAAAAAGTCAGAATGGTTCGCTAAGATATCCTTCATACGTGGTGTCGTGGAGCCATTTGCTAGTACCTTCATACTTCTTTATGCGTTTAAATTTGCTGCTCATATTATCTCTTAACCTACATGCTCTTAAACAAGTAGAAAGTACGAAATAAATTACAAAACTATTTTGAAGCTTCAAAACCGGTTTTAGTTGTGTGCAAATTGTGGAGTTTTGTGTTGAAAGATACAAGAGTTGATTTATTCTGTTTTTAAATGTTTATATATACTGTTGGTACACTTTAGAAGTTTATTATGAAGATACATACGTAATAGATATATACTTCAATTCAAACTTTCTACATCTAGAATCAAAGCAACATCTAGAATCAAAGAACTCGAAATACATCAAGTTTCTTCATTACAAAGAAATGAAGTTGTTATTTCATTTTATGAAAAAGTTTCTTTCTAAATATTAATGCTGTACTATGTAATTACTTATTTTATTTTCAAAAATACTTCACACAGAAAAAATACACTACAAGAAATTGATAATTATACACAAGTAGTGTCCAGCAACCAGATTTCTTAATAAATTTTAGTCATTCACGAAGATACAATATGAAGCTCTGAAAGTCACTTTTAGACAACTGAGCTTTTGTCCTAAAAATGCACTGATAATGAAAACAAGAACTGCTTCTTTACATATACAAATGTTTTTGTTTGCATGAAAATTTAAGATCACAAGCCTGGGAATGTCATTATTTGAAATAATGTATAAATTACATAAACTTGCCAAAATTCACCAAAAGAGAAAACTGAAATACATCTCACAGATTCATGGATATATCATACCTTTATTCTTCTTAACGACATTAGATCAAAAATAGCAAAAGCGCCTCTCCTCTGTTACAAGTTTCAATAACAATGTAACATTACTAATATTACTCTTATCTTACTTCATAATCCACTAACGTACCGTATATGCGGCGAAATAATAAAGCCCTGTGCAAATATTTCACATGCATCACATACATCAATAGAACCAAGGACTACACTCCTGTTTACTTACGCAGCGAAAAAAAAGGTGCTGTAGTTCTCACCCTGAGCTTAAACCAAAGTTTGAGATATAAGCTCCCTAAACTTATATTAATATCTGCAGCTGAAGCATTTGACATCCGTCAATACTAGTCAAACAAAAACAAATACAAACTGCATGTATATGCATTGATTCATTGAGACTGAAAGCGTTAGAAACAGTTAATTGAAATAAGAAAACGTTATGGATGGATATTATTATTTATTATGGGTTTAATTTGTACTTTATGAAAAATACCGTATTCATTCTATATTTTATACATACTTTGTCCCATGTAAACTTAAAATTCAATGCAGAAATCGACGAAATTTATCGATCTGCGACACTGCTTAAGTAGCATCAATCAAACTAAATGCTTCAAATTTCCATATTTTGCGAAAGTTATAAGTTAACGAACAATTGTAGTTTTTTTTAATGAAGCAATTTAAAAAATGTTCAGTAACATTCAATTGGAAAATAATAGAATGTTATCAAAAACTGAAGAAAGATATCAAATAATTATATTCATTCACCTAAAATTGAATGCTTTACTTACGCCAGTAACTAAACCTACATAAAATAAATCCCAAGGACAACGACTTTTATTAGATAAACGGTAGTGAATTCTATCAATTAAAAACAAGAAAGGAAACATAAAAAAATATACCGAAAGAAAACTTAAAATGGTATTGATTAATATAGCTTAAGAAAAACTATCAAACTTTCACTAAACATAAATTTTACGAGTTGAGTTTGATTGTGAAATCGTGTTTGCATATTGCATTTTAAGCGTTTGTAGCGTTTTTTAATATAACACTTAATTCACCAGTGCAACTTGTGCCAACCTATTGCGGTTTGCAAGCGAGAGTTTTTAGATTTTTGTTCAAAAATATTAATATATCTGCATTTTCAAGGAGAAGTCTAGATCTACTGGCAGTAACGATATTACCAGCAAGTGAAAATACTCGTTCAGATTCGACTGAAGTTGCTGAAATCACCATCATTTTTTTAGCAAGACATGCTAATTTTTGAAGCCGATGTTCGTTAAGTTTCCACCATTCAAGGCTGTTGCCACTTTGCGAAAGACACTGATCTGATTTATAAAGAGTAAGCTCATCTGTTACATTAGGACTTTTTGAACACGATGGAAATATTCCAAGCAAATAGTATAATGCTGATGACCCACCGGACGATTGCGGTGATAAATCATCTTCTGATCCTTCAGATTCTACGCAAATATCATGAACCCATCTATGGATATTTGTTTGCATTTTAAAATTCAGAAATGGTAATGATTTGTACTTTGGGTCCAAGAATGTTGCTAAGAGGCAACATTTCAGAACACTATTTGACAAAAAATCTGATGATTCAGAATCGGATAATGCATCGAGCTGAAGACGCTTTCCTAAGTCAACTGATATTGAAGATTTCAAGTTCTTAACAATTTCAGAATCTGAAGGACATTCCTTCAGGTGGTTAGAAATAAGACCATAGCCTAATGGTAAAGCAAAAGAAATGGAACACTTTTGATCACACATAACTGTTGTAGCCATTTGCAGTGGCTTCAGTACTCGAACGATATCTTCCATGATTTGCCACTTGTCTTCAGTTAATTGTAAATTCCTTGCACCCATAGGTTTAGTGACATTTCTATCAGAGAACACTGCAATTATTGCTTCTCTTTGTTCCAGCAACCGTTCGATCATCGAATATACACTGTTCCAGCGAGTCTTTGTATATTGAATAAGACGATGCTTTGGTAACTTTAGAATTTCTTGTTTCTTTTCAAGCGCGACTGAAGCAGTGGTGCTATGTTTGAAGTGCCCTACCACTTTGCAACAGATTGAAATTATATTTGTTACCTCGCTTTTCTCTAAACTGGTCAGTATGGATCGCTGCAATGTATGTGCCAAACATGATACATTGTAAACCGGCAACAAATGTCCAGCATTAATCATATTCGATGCATTGTCGTGAACTAATGCAACTACTTTGTCTTTGATGCACCATTCCTCCATTCACAGTTTAGTAGCATTAGCTACATTTTCAGTTGTATGTCGTTCTTCTAGTTCAATTGTCTTGAGAACAAAATCTTCTGTACAGAAGTTCCTATACAGAGCATGACATGTCACTGTAATGTAAGAATCTGTTGCTCGAGACGTCCATATATCTGTCGTTAAAGCAACTACTTCTGCTTTTTGTAGCCTCTGTTGTACTTGCTCTTTCAGTTCAGAATAAAAAAAGCTGCAAGCGTCTCCATAGTGTCCGCCTAGACGGTACGCTACAATCTGGTTCAAGAAAGGACATTAACTCCCAAAACCCTTTCCTGGGAGTAGATCTGTTACTATCATGTTTGCAATCCTTTTCGCAATTTCTTTTTCATGTTATGGTGTGCACGGCCGGCTATTTTTAAGATACTTTACTATTGATCTTTGTTCATACGTTCGCTTTTTATTGTGTGTTTGAGGAACTCTAATTACATCATCACGCGTTTCGTCATTGGTGACAGTTTCACAGGAAACTTTCACAGTAGTATCTTCTGACATATTTGTGGCCTCAACACAGTCTGATGGTCCAGGAAAATCTTCAGAACTACCCGAATAGGAAGCTTCCACAAAGGTACTGTTAAAAAAGAAAATGACACAATATTATGTTTAAGAAAAATCACAATGTAATTCTATGAACAAATAAAATATAAACTTATTTTAAAGACAAAAGCAAAGTAATTATGAATATAAGCATTGAAATTTGTTTTAGTGTATTAATATTTGACTCATCAAGCCACTAAGTGGGTATGCATGTAACAGTTGTTTTGACAAATTTGCCTCAGGAGATTTGTTCGTACTTCCGCTGTCTTGAAATTAGGGTGGTGGGAAAATGGATGGCATTCTGGTCACCAGCATCCTTGTAGTAAGTTATCAGAGAAGGAAAAATATCTTCCATAAAAAAGGAGATTCCATTCCATCTCACCTAATGATTTATCAGTCACTGATATCTCCAAGAGAAGAATGTAAGCTATTATAGGTGAGATGGGAATTCACATCTTGCCTAATCCCTTCTCGCCTAAAATGGCGGTAAGATACAAGGAGGGAATTTCTGCACTAAAGAGAGAATTCCTCTGCTAGCATTTTAGCCAGATATTTTAATCACTATTTTCAATTTCCGCCAACTACAATATAAATATTTAATAAGTACTATACAACAAGAAATAATATGGGGGGGGGACGATGAAGTGGATGTAGTTCACTTTTGGTTGGTTTTGGGAAAACTGGAAGGTGCTTAGCAGACAGGAGCTAATCAGAAACAGGATATAAATATATAGAAATATACAGTGTTTCAAAACAACACTGACAACGTTTGGGAGCAGATTCCTGACACCAAGATAAGACAAAAAGTATAGACCAACCTGGGTGTACAAATACTTCCTTTCGGTACTATGACCAGCAAAAAATCTGTCGGAAGATGCAAAAAAAAAAGCCATAACTCGAGAACAAAATGTCGGATCGAAGTTGGGGGGAAATGGAATGTTTATTATTTTTAGCCGTAGTTTCCATTAATACACAACTCCATATGGTACAGGGCGAAGGGCAAGGGTCACCCGAAAGAAATTGAAGAAATCCTGGGATATTTTATTAAACGTTGAGTATAATGACATACGGTTAAACTAACTAAAACTAAAGACGATGTTTCAACTAACAAAAGTCTTAGAACGTGGTCCAAGTTACAAGAACCTCGTTAGAATTCGAAAAAGGAAAGATAAGTATATTTGATTGATCTACTTTGTCTCAAGACAGAATTGGCTATCGAGGAAGAACTGAAATTATATGAAATCCAAAACGTTTAAATATTATGCCTTCTAGGCTAATGAAGACAGAGAAATCACTTACGGCTATGTGGGTAGCATACGGGACTTTGGCATAGGAGACCCGGCTCCGATTCCCGGCAGGAACGCAAGTGGTTTGAATTTCACGATAATTCGTAGCTCCTGACTCATATAACTTTGCTACCGAAGGAATGCTAAACTCAAATCCGATCCAATAATACAGACAGGTAATAGATGGAAGCTAATTATTGGAAAATAATTCGTGAAATGAGAATGTAAGTGAAAACAGATAATCCCGAGAAGACTCACTGGTACGATGGTATCCACCACGAACTTTTATAACCTGGGATCGAACGAGGTCCATTTTGCACCAGAAGTAAGCGCTCTATCACTAAGCCATCGTGACGCTACTTTGGAGAAAGCACTATGATTCTGACCGAAGTATCGGTCTAGAAAATATTGTGTGTGATAAACCAATGTAACTTACTAGAAGTACAAACAGTCAGAATGTGGAACTTCTTTCGTTCGGGTCGAATGGTTTTCGATAAGTACCTCACATAAAATAAATAATACAAAACAGCAGCAACGTGAGAACAGCAGCCAACAGTTCTGTTCACGAAAACCGAAATTGTTCCAATATTGGACGGAAACTGTGATGAGAATTAATTTCTTTCTATTCATTCTTTATTTGATCATATTAAACACACATATACAGTAATACCATTGAAACAAACTAAACAAATGAATAGCTATTAACAACAGGCATATGATTAACCAACTGTTACAAAAAAAAGCAAGAACAATTACTAAAGAAAGATCTATATGTATCACAGAACATTGATTATGTGCACAATTAACACAAAATGCGTGAATGTATAATTTCAGTTGACGTACAGCAGTGGTGTGGCAAAAGGAGGTGTGAAGATGCTCGAGAATCCCCTTCCTCCTCAGAGACCAATTACCGTTAAGAAAAAAATACTTGTTATCATAAGATTCCAACGTTATAACAACTTCATCTCCTCCCCCATTCAAAGGTATTGGTTATCGTAGTGGTGTACAGTGTGTATCATACGTATACCACATAGATGCTGACCTATGTACATTTTCCGTTTTTCACTATGAGGTACACTTGCTAACAAAATGAAAACAATATATATTGTTAGGGACCCTCTCAAGAAAAAGCTGGCAAAAAATAGTGGGTGTCCTAGTTAGTCTTCTACTAATTTTTTTTTGAAAATTTCAAAAAATACCAATTTTCAACCTCAAAATATTAAAAAAAATATTTTCCGACTTTTCTCTTCCTGAGAACACCTAATATCTTTTTTTCATGCAAATCAGTTGAGCCGTTTAGGAGAGCAAAAAAAAAATAATAATTTCAAATTTCCTTCCCCCCTCCTAACACCCCTCCAAAAGCGCTTGGGGGGCTGAAAGTTTTGGAAACCGAGTTTCTCATAAA
This sequence comes from Thermobia domestica, assembly GCF_964235325.1. Lineage (NCBI taxonomy): Eukaryota > Metazoa > Arthropoda > Insecta > Zygentoma > Lepismatidae > Thermobia > Thermobia domestica. The sequence goes on along the minus strand of NC_137471.1, from coordinate 166,108,303 downwards.
TGTTAATCGATACTGAAAATTGGGTGCAGATACGCTTGGGGAAGCTTTCACATCCTTATTCCGCTAAGCCCTTTTTTCCAAAGTAACTGTAACGGTAAGGCGTTAAAAAAATTCTAAGGAATATACCTAGTTTGCTTTAGTTTCTTTTGCGTTACATTTCGGACGAGTAACTATAATATGTATGGTTTTCCGGAAACAAATCCTTGTTTTCTTTCCTGTTGTAAATCTCTTAGAATGGAGCAATGGAGCATGAACTGTCAGTGACCAACAGTCACCGACACACAAAGAAACAGATAAGATCTTAGGGCCACTTGCTGGTTTCAGAAGGTGAGTATAACCTCAGGGAAATCACGTGTACTGATTGCAAGCCAAGCACCTGGAAGATTTTGTAGTAGATTTTTGCAGCTCTAAATTAATATATTCAGTGAGTGAACTGCAAGTGCAATGATAGTCTAGCTTTCCTTAACGAAAATATTTGAAAAAATAATGTTTCTTAAAAGCTGAGGATGAGGACATAATTTAAAAGTAAAATGTGTGAAGTGTACCGGCGGGAAATATTTATCAATAGGCAGAAGTTCGTCTACAAATTTGAAGAAAAATCTGAAGCTTTTTTATTATTATTATTTCTAGAGTATACCGAAACAGTACCCACACAAGCATTGCGGATAAAGCTATTGTCCAAATGTTAATAATTTATTTACACGTGCTCTTACTAATACTATATTAATACTTTCTTCAATACTTCATTCTTGTTTAGTGCTTTTCTGATTATACTTATAGAGATTTGTTTATATGGAGAGATATGGAGAAAAAAGATTTCATTTTCTCAAGAGATTAAAAAAACGAAATGTATATTGAGTGTAGATGAAGTAGGAAGTGTCGAAGTAGGTGAAGTGATATGTCGATTGGTTATCGTGACAATAATATAGTGATTTTCTACTATATACTCTTTCAACTTGAATAAGTAGGTTTTAAGTTAATCATCGAAACGTAAAAACTTTGACGTAAAAAATATTCTAAAATGTTTTATATTATATGATTATCCTTATAAATTAATAATTAAGAATCGCGGTTAATATATACAGTGGCGTATTTACGATTTTGTTTCGGGGGGCTTTGAAAATTCTGCAAGATATTACATATACTTTACTATAGTAAGTAAGATTTCAGGGGGGCTTAAGCCTGGAAGCTCCCCTAAATACGCCACTGTATATATATATATATATATATATATATATATATATATATATATATATATATATATATATATACTTTTCAAAATATTTTTATTTGTAAATAAACATGTTTACAATATGCTATAGCAACTACTAATAGTGCAACACAGACACTGTAAAAAAAATCTCACAATTTTTTGATCTAAATATCCAATATATTTAAATCGAAAATTTTCTTGTATGCCTTATATCTGGAGAACTACATGCAGTATAGACATACCCAAACTATCTCTTAACTCAGTATAATGTGCTCATTCGGTAAAAGGGGGGCCGCTGTGGCTCAGTGGTAGAGCGTTCACCTCTGGTGTTTGGGGTCCCGGGTTCGATCCCAGGAGCCCGCCAAGCGAACTTTGTGATGGACAAACACCGTGTGCGTGGGTTCTCTCGGGGTTCTCCTGTTTCCTCCCACTTTCTTCGTTCCACGATTTCATCCATTACTCATCATCACCGTCTCGTTTAGCCTAACCGGCATAACCTTGGGACGTAAAACTCAAAGATTTAATTTTTTCATTCCGTAAAAAAATACGAAAACTCGATTTAGGGCCCGTTCAAAAGTTTTGTAGGCCCTGATCCAGTTAGCCCAAAAGATCCAATATATTTCAATCAATAATTTTCTTGTATGCCTTACATCTGGAGAACTACATATAACTAACTAACTCACTCTATGGCGTATGGAACCCGGAGGTTCAATGCCGCGTTCACAAAAGCTCTCCATTGATTTTTATCCTTATCCAATTGGATCCAATTGAACACAAATTATCTCTAAACTCAGTATGTTGTGCTCATTCCGTAAAAAATACGAAAACTTAATTTAGAGTCCGTTCAAAAATTTTGTGATCCCTGATCCGAAAACTAATTATTAGCCAAGATCGCAATCCTTTGATGCATTTTTTTAATCATTCTTAAAGTTCTTGCCCAAGATCGCAATCTTTTGATCATTTTTTGGGATAATCCCTAAAAGTCATGTACGCGTAAACTGCAACGACCTTTAATTACTTCTTCTCATATATATATATATATATATATATATGCGTGCAACAGGAGTGCAATTGTGACAAAATGTGTGGGAAATGTGCAGAAACTTCCAAGGGTGCAAGGCGTGCAAATTTCTCACACGTTTTGTACACGCTTCTCACTCCTTCTGTTGCACAAATATATAAATGTAAAAGAAATGATCAAAAGTTGCAGTTTACGCATACAATTCTTTTTACAGTGCAGTACAGCATTTCAATAATAGCGCATTGTTTATTGTTGCTATTAGTGTAGATATGTTTGATCGGTGCCATAATTAACGCTCATGAACAAGTCTAAACTGTCCGCATGAAGGGGTATAGCAGCGCTACTATTATCAACCTACAGTTCTAAACATTTATTACAATCGGGAAAAAACAGAATGTGTAATAATAATAATAATAATAATAATAACCCGTAAGTACTATGGACCGTCTCTCAGACCGCTGCGACTTTTCATATCATTATATTTTCCACAGTCTTACTACTACAAGTGGATCTTTTCGTCTACCTTCCTGTCTAGCAAATGGTTACGTATCGTGAAGTTCGTGTTATAACTGATCCCCTGTAGGCGGCGCTGGGGGGGTCGAGCGGTCTCACAGACGTACTATAGTTGTTACATGAGTATTTTGCTGATCAGTTGTCTTTCGCTATCTACTGATTATTAGCAGTTTTGTGTCTTACCGTGTGGCACGTCTTGCACCACTCATCAAATAATGACCCAGAGTCTGGAAAACCTGAAATAATCACATTTTATAACATGAGTAAAGGTGGAATGGATACTCTAGACAAAAATGTACAGATTACACATCAAGTCGTCGAACAAGACGATAGCCATTGAGAATTTTCTTCATGCTGGTGGATGTTGCGTGTGGTGTCAATACTATGTCTTGCATTAAGTCTACGCTAAATCCGTAGTGATGACAAGACTTGATTTCATGAAAACGTTGGCAAAAGGACTTGTTAGGCCTCACATAGAACGTAGATTGTTCATCGGACATCTGCCACGAGAGCTGAGTTTTTCAATGAAGAGCATACTACAGCTTGAAAGTGAGTTTCCCACCATTGCGCATAAGGCGTTGAAAAGGAAAACATAGTCTTCTGTCAACTGAGTTGTAAGCGGAAAGGACAGATATTCATTCGTGTCAGCGGTGTGGGGTACCGATTTCCTTGCAGTGCAGAAAAATAAGATATAAGTGCCTCTCTGAAGAAAGTGCATGCTGTCAGAAAAGTTAGTGCGGTACTTTCTTTACCGGCAAAACGTATTTTGTTTACTTTCTCCATCATATAAGAACTAAAAATAAGTTTTATCCATTACCTTTTCACTACAAAAAATGTAAGAATACAACTACAGAGTGAATCAAAAGTCTGGACACGGTGGAATAAATCGAGAACTTAACTTCGGATCGAAAAATCAATAAACACGTGTTTAGTAATATTAAAAAATCTATCTGATGAAACCAAACTTGACCCTCTAGACCCATCCCCTGGGGGTTGGAGTGGGGTCAATTTTGAAATTTCTAATGGAAACCTCAATTTTTGATTGCAGATTTGGATTCTACGGCCCAAACTATGTAAAGTTTCATAAACACTTTTCCGTCGATGCATAACATGGCGCAGTAATCGGGGAAAATAAATGGCCCCTAAATACTCCCATTTCGTTCATGAGCTTGGTAGTATTTCCGACCTCTGTTCTCGTTCAGTGTCACTGGTTCACTTCTCTGTTCCTTCTCGTCACTGGATAGAAGCACACTACACACAGACAGAAGACACAGAGAAAGGCACACCTTCTTCATTCGGGCTTCGGGCAGTATCAGTGTTGCAAACCAGAAAATTCAAAAGCGGCGAGTAGAGGACAAAAAATAAAACAATTAAAAGTAAAAGGAAAATTGAAGAAAAGTATAGCTATTGAAGTATCTGCTTATTGCACTATGGTGTTTTTTGACTTCTCTGTCTAAGATGAAAATGTATTGATATAACTGTTTTCTAATCGCTAAAATATGACATTCATTAGAGTTGATTGTACCATTCTCTGATAAAGATAAATTATCGGAATGATCCAACCTTGTCGCGGTAGTAGATCTCATCTTACACAAAATAACACATGACCACTGCGACCAGTGTTATCTTACCTGACGATTAAAAGATATCAGGATAGTGTAGAATTGGCCCTATAACGTGCAAATGTTCGAATGGTGTGAAATTATCAAAAATAGCCTGTAACTGTCAAGCTAATTTATGTTTGAAATAACGGGTGAACCAAAAGTTTGGCCACGGTGGAGTAACTGGGAAAATACACTTCTGATCATAAAAGCGCAAAAAAACGTATTTAATATGTTTCAAGAAGCTATCCGATGATATCAAACGCAACACTCCACCCCCACCTTCTGGAAAGGAGTGGAAGGGGGGGCATTGATTTTTCAAATGGAAACTCCAATGTTTTATTGAAGATTCGGAGACTGCATCTCAAATAATGTAAGGTATAATCAAAACTTTTTCGTCGATGTGTGATATCATGCTGTAATCGGCGAAATTAGATGCTCCCCTCTTCGTTTATGAGCTTGATATTAGCTCCGACCGTCTGTACAAGGTGCAGTATTTTGAGAAATACGCGTCGGATCAACAAAGTTATTCAATGGTACCAAACACGATAGCCCACCCTACCGGTAGGTGGGGTTAGCTGAAAGATTTGAAATGGAAGCTTTTATTTCTTATTGCAGAGTCGGATTCTGCGCACAAACCTGTATAAGATTTAGTCGAAACATCGTTGTCGCTGTGTGACGTGGCGCTGTAATGGCGAAATCAGGAGAACTTCCTATATGAACTTTAATTAGCTTCAATGCTGTAGACGTGATGAAAGAAGTATACATGTGATCAAAAAACAAAAGAAAATGTGTGACTATTGGGTGTGTTAGGGTGTTTATCGTTCCTTTTCCGCAGTGGGACGAGAGAGACGAGACCTACAGTTGAAAGTGAGATCCGAATCTCTATTAGGTTTTGGAACCGAGACGTTCCCCATGAAGAATTGCCGACGAAGTTTGTCCGACCGTCGTCGATTATTGGGTGACAGCAGCGAAAAGGATGTGCTAGTGCTGGTTCAAAGGCGGCTGCCTATTTGTCGGCTTGGCAGCGAACACCGTGACGGCCCCGCCGCAGTTCAGGAACGGCAGCTATGAGACAGACGGTTGTCTTGGCCCAGCAGTGGCACGATGTCGTCCCCCGAAGCGACGGCATCATGATTTTCGCCATCATTTCGCCTGACTTTTGCGAATAGTCGGACTGCGACTCACGAGACTGCTCGCAGTCTCGCATAGTTTTAGATGTGTGAAATTATTATTGAATTCTTTCTTTATTTCTTCTTCTTTCTCTTCTTCTTCTCATTATTATTATTATTATTATTATTATTATTATTATTATTATTATAATTATTATTATTATATTTGCTAGTAGTTGTAGTTGTAGTAGTAGTAGTAGTAGTGATAGTAGTAGTAGTCTGTAAAGGGTAGCAGTCTGTAGTAGTATATTTTATTTTTATTTTTAATCCTTTCATCCTTTAATTTTTAAATGTCTATAATGTGCAGTGGCGTATTTAGGGTATAATCAAAAGCCCCCCCGAAATCTTACTTAGTAAAGTAAATGAAATATTTTGCAGAATTTTCATATTTCCAGGCAAAGCCCCCCCGAAAGTTAGCAAAGCCCCTCCCGAAACAAAATCGTAAATACGACATTAATGTGTCATCAATAAATTGATCACATCGGACCCTAGACAAGATTAGATTCTGTCGTTCCAATATAATTTCAAAACTAATGGAGTTACCACTAAAGAGCATTGTGTGAACAGAGTGCACATTTCAATACATATGAATGGTACCACCTTAATTTCTTGGCATGGATAGGGCCACGGTGGCTCAGTGGTAGAGCGTCCACCTCTGGTGCTTGGGGTCCTGGGTTCAAAACCTTCTCCCGCCAAATGAACTTTGTGGTGGACAAACACCGTATGCGTGGGTTTTCTCGGGGATCTCCCGTTTCCTCCCACTTTCTTAATTCCACCATTTCATTCATCTCTCTCATAATCACCGTCTCCTTTAGCCTAACCAGCAAAATCGTGGGACCTAAAACTCAAAAACTTCATTTCATTTTCGTGGCATGGAGTCCTCTTAAGTAGGTTGATCGAACTTTCGTTCAGGATAGACATGACGAAGGTTATAGGCGTAACCTGTAATTTGGGCATTATAGTGGAGCATTTGTACAAGAAGTGATACTTGTGTGTGTGTGTGTGTGTGTTATTCGTTTCATTATTGTTTTCTCTTCTCACATGCAACGTATGGATGTGTGAATTATAACACGTTTAGTGGCACGTGACATGGGATTGCAACATTGGGATGGCATTGCTCGTTCGTTCATTCACATGTTAAAGGGACGTTCACCTGAGCGATTCGTTTATAAGTGGCAGGTCGTTAACGGTGACGGATCTGTTGGTAACGATTCTCGGTCTAACAGCAAAATGTCTTTCTTTTTCACCCCAAACAGTTAATTTACTTTCGCCGATTATGGCGCCATATAATGCATCGACGGAAAAGTGTTGATGAAACCTTACATAGTTTTGGCCATAGAATCCAAATCTGCAATCAAAAATTGGGGTTTCCATTTGAAATTTCAAAGTTGACCCCACCCCAGCCCCCAGGGGGTGGGTCTAGAGGGTCGAGTTTGGTTTCATCAGATAGTTTTTTTAATATTACTAAACATGTGTTTTTTTGGTTTTTCGATTCAAAGTTAAGTTCTCGATTTATTCCACCGTGTCCAGACTTTTGATTCACTCTGTATAACACTACCTTCCTGTTAAGTTTAAAAAAGCTAATATTCCATGTTTTTTTCTCCGTTTTTACTATAATTTTTATTCTCAGTGCATCTATAAGAACAGTGTATTTTAAATTAGTGTTATTTTGGCTGCATAGAAACGGAGAAAAAAATGAATATTTCAACAATTACAATTTTAGAATAACAATGAAAGCATTGTTGCAAATTTTGACTATGTTCTCTTTCTCATTGTTTTAAAAATATAAAGCTTTCTTCACATCGTGAAATTACTATGTTTTACTTTTCTATAAGCAACTAAGATATGTAGGATATCATTTTTAAAAATATACAATGAAACTACTATTCCGAAAATGTGAAACAACAATGCGGTCTGACAGACCGTTCCATAGTAGTTACGTGATTACTTTCGTCCATAGTACTTAAGGGATAATAATAATAATAATAATAATAATAATAATAATAATAATAATAATAATAATAATAATAATAATAATAATAATAATAATAATAATAGTGATAGTAGTAGGAAAAATTTAATGAAAAGAATGTTTTTTGTATATGATTATATTCAAAGTTCCGGACATAAAAGTAACGCGTTACTTGTCTTGCTTTCGAAGTAGGGTAACAGTTACTTTTCTAGGGGAAGTAACGTTCCCTTACTGTTAACTGCAGTAAGGGAAAGTAAAGTAACTTATAGCGCGTTACATTTTTACAAGTAATATACCCAACACTACCTCAAAGCCTCAACAAGTCTTCGTAGGGTACCTGAAACAAGCTTTCGGAAAACTGATTTCATGCTATTTTCCAAAAGTAGATGCGACAAATGCATTCACATGAGAGTGTTTCATGCATAGTGTCAATAACATTTTGTGAGAATAGTGTTCTATAATAAAATGAGTCTTGTAACTATTTGAATGACCCTCGTCTTTGTTCCTCTCACAACTGATGATATATGCCCAAACACACACACACATACACATTGACGATTTAAGAAGAGTCTCCCCGGAGAAACTGAATAAACAACGAGTGTAAGTAGTACAGTACTACTAAAATAGTGGTTTCCCATAGGTTAAGCCCAATCAGAGAAATGCCCACGGAAATTTCGTCGTTCTGGTGCAGTATCCTCAGGCCACACCATGAAATCACTGCTCACACAATATTAAACACTAGTAGTTTAAGCAGTAACGCCCGCGGGGTTTTTCCAGGGAGGGAGGCTGACAAACAAGCAAAATTGCAAATACAAGCCCCTTGAAACACACAATATAAGTTCTACTGCATGTAAAACAATTACTTGCGCTCATGGCGTAAGTTTACTACAGTAATGTGTGTGAATAAGCAAATTTGTTTTGATATGTATTTTAAGGAATCGAACCAATTTTGATAATCCAGGGGGCAATGTCCTCCTTGACTCCCGTTGCAGGTGGGCATGAAAGTAAGGATATAATTTTTTGGTAAGGTATACGCGCAACTGTTTTCAAACATATAATGTTACCCATCATCCCCATATATGCTTCTTCTTTCGTAAAATTAAAATGGGTGAGTAATATGGTTACCAACTCTGAAAAAAAAATTACGGGCACCCGCTCAAAATTTCCTGTGATATAGGCCTAAGTAAAAAGTCTCTCTCTTCCAACCCATCCATGGGAAGGAAATGTACTATCCTGGAAAAAATGCATTAGGATTTAGATTTCTGGGCTATCGGCATTTAAGGCCATTTAGCCCTTCACGTTTTGAGGGATGACGTCCCTCGGCGAGCAAACAATCCGGGAAAAGGGAAGGAAGAAAGGATTGGGAAAGGAAGGAAGTGGCCTGGGACTTAAAGTTAGGTACCACCCTGGCATTTGCCTGGTGTGAATGAGGAAAACCCAGGAAAACCTCATTCAGGATGGCTGGCATGAAAAAGCGTTTTACACTTTTTCGACCGAGTGCCCCCACCAGGAATCGAACCCGGGAACGCTCACACCGAAGGCGAAAGCGTTAGCAACTTCGCTGCGCGGGGCCACCAAAATGCAATAGGACCCGTATTCTGCATATCCTTAATACATGCACTTATAAGCGTAATATATACATTGTGTTCTGAAGTCGTATCGATCATTTTCTTCTATTTACCAGTAACTGCTACTTCTTTAAAATTATCGAGAGATGAAAAAATAGTATCTTAATCTGTACGTGTCAATTTTGGACAAATCCTCACGCTATATTTATGCCGCACAATTATGACAAATTAAACACTTCTGTATCCAGGGGCGGATCCAGGGAAGGGGGCAATCGCCCCCCAGAAGAGAAAACTTTTTTTTATTTTATATATATAAATAAAACCCATCCCAAAGTTTGGAGCCTTTAAAAGTAGCAGTATGACAACCCACCGCCCCCCAGAAGTCGGTTCTGGATCCGCCCCTGTCTGTATCTATTGTCGAAAACAAGTTTCGCAATAAAATTTAATTATCAAATTTCTTGTTAAATAAATGAAAAGAACACTCATAAGCATCGCTGCTAAAAGGGATGTTAAACTCAAAATGAAAATCATGAAAAGAACTGTCCTAGGTTTTTAAAAAAATCACCGAATGTATAATACAATGAAAATTTGTATTTGCAAATAAGACACTGTTCAAGAATTAGGATGTTTAATGTTTTATTCTAGATTATAAATTTCAAAATAGTGGTCATAAAGAGGCTGGTGAAAAGTTTATAGTGTGTACTGGTCACCGACCTTAATAAAAATAACCGCAATATATAATAACGGGCTATTGGCAACCCTAGTTAGTATGCACAGGGCTATAACAATATAAGAAGCCTCAAACTTTTATGTACAGTAAGGAACACTTCTGTATGGTACACCCATATGGAAATTTACGGCAAAAGTGTCCCTCCCGGGGCATCCAGAAGTGTCCCTCCCGGGACTCAGCCCCGGTACTGTTTTGGTTGTCGGGGCTCAGCACCGGATCTTTTCTCGTTGCTTTTTTAAAAATTTTCTCCGCATCTGAAATAATGTTGATAAAATCCGTACTTTAACTTTCCTTTGTCACAGTTTCGGTAGCTCATATTAATTTAAAATTCAAGTGCATTATTGAGGCAACCGGGGAGTGAGAAAATAGCAGAAACAAGGTTCTTTTCTTTCCGGTCGCTGCTGGTAATTTTCTTTTTTCTATTTGTTTTTCAACAGGGGCTATAGCTGAGCTATAAAATCCTTGGGGGAGGAGGGGGCGGATAGTGACAGAAACTAAGAAGTTCTTTCTTCTACTGTCTTGTGTGAGCTTTCTAGCTTTTCAGAGTCCTTGCAAGAAAAGACTATAGCCCTACCGAAGGCAAACAAGCTCATATACAGATCAATCGAGGTGTTTAAGGCCCATAAAGAGAGAGGAGGCATATACTGGAGAGAAGTACAGAGAGCCATAAAAGAGAAATATTTTAAAGAAGTTCCCTTAAAAATGAGTGGCAGTAAAAACAACGCTTCGGAAATTAACGAAGGACAGTTCTATGAACAGAAGGTGCTTGACTGAGAAGGACACTGTGTACTCCGAAATGATGAAAATTATTTACCCTGAGTACTGTCTGGAAAGTATTAATGTTGATTATAGCGAACAAGACTTGAAAGAATTGTGTGAATTGTTTTCTTTGTGTTTTCGAGAAACTATTTAAACTTATCACGACTTTAAGGATAGTGGAGGCAGGCAGGTCTTGGGGAGAATGAAGGTACTAGTGCAGTGTGTGCAAACGATACCAGTCAGCAATGCTGAGTGTGAGAGGGGTTTCAGTGTAATGAATAATGTTGTCACGCCAACTAGAAACGCGCTATCGGTTGGAAGTGTGTCATCTTTAATGACAATAAATATGAATGGTTTGCCATTGTCCGCAACCCCTCCTGTACGTTAAGCGCTGGATATCACAAGGAAGAAACACCGCCCTCTCAAGTTGCTAGGAAAGAAATCGAGGCAGAAGAAAACAAACCGAAGGAAGCTTTATGGAAACTACTGTGACTTAACTGCATTCATTGTCTTATAAGAGGTAAATTCAGCTATTTTGATATTATTATTCACATAAACATTATGTTAAAATACTATGTTGTCATGAGATTTTTTGATTTGTGTTTGCACAAGTTTTCCCAACTCTATTTAATATGGAAGTGCCTGGAATTTTACAAGATTTGACTAAACCACACACACACACACATTATATATATATATTATATATATATATATATATATATATATATATATATATATATATATATATATATATATATATATATATATATGGTAGCCAGGAAGGGATCTGGTACTTTTTTATCACGAATTTAAACACTGCTCTTACTGTACATCCCATTATCTATTAAAGCCACTTTTAAGGTAAAATAAAATAACGAAAGTTTTGGTTTGTTTCAGTTTACCGCCCCACGGTTATGCCATGATGACTAAAGAGACTTGGACTTACTGATTATAATGGAATCTGAACCACTTTTTCCGTTCAACTGTATCCCACCGGGAACCGAATCCACGCGTGCCGTAGGCAAGCTTGTTAGCCACTAGACCAAACGGATGTCCAAAATAACGAAAGTTAAATATTAAATGAAATATTACATGATAAAACACACGACGGTATATATACCTTGAATCAAATTACATAAGAAAGAAAAGTGTTTAAATCTTCTTACCTTAACGTGATGTGTTTTGTAGAACCAGAGATTCCAGGATCGTCATCATCTTCTGATTGAGTGTTCCGTGCAATCACTTTATTAATACAATACTCCGTGACATATTGTGCTTTGCTTCACCTTAATTGCTTAACACTTAATTGCTACTTTCACCCTTATCTTGCAGGTCACTGAAATGAATATTAAATGCTTGCTCAGTGCGTTTGCGCAGTTGACCTTGACAATCGTTGCACCATATGCACCTGCAAATGTTTACTATCAAAAGCTCAACACATTATAGGCTTAAGACTTTTAGGTTCCAAAACGTTCAAATTAGAATAAAGCACATTTAAGGACGTTATACGTTATCAAAACGTTGTTTAGGATTTTGTTTTATATATTACAGAAAATGACATTTTCGTACATTTGATTACCAGTATATTTTAACAATGCTAGCTATTGTGCACATCGAAACATCTTTTAATACAACAATATTTTAGTTTTAAGCTAACAGTTTTAAGCTAACATCTCTTAAACAAAATAAAATATTAATAGAACTGTCCTTACCTGGAGTTGTTATTCAAATCCGGTACAAATAACATTGCCAAAGGGGGCCAAGGAGGCGGGCGCTACCCGTAGGCTATACCTGCACCCCAGACTGGTAGTATATATTAATATCGCGCAAATAATGTGAAATTAACCTTTTCAGTATAAGCCCCCTCAAGTAAAATGTATCCACCCTTCGATTGTGTCCCCAAGAAATTAAATCTGATACTGTAATTGGTGGTATAGCATATCATAGCCAGTTTAGAACTACAATGAACCTAATATTTTTATTTTACTTATTTATTATTTTTAATTTTCTTATTTTTAAAATCAAATGCACTTCACTTTCCTAGAATCACACTAAGGGAGAAAATAATACCTATATGAGGAAGAACATACCGCGTAGAGGGAGCCTTGTTATTCCATTGTTCAAAACTGTTTGACGATGAGAGGCTAAATCTATATTTCGTGCGTTGATATATATATATATATATATATATATATATATATATATATATATATATATATATATATATATATATATATATATATATATATATAAACGGCAACTTAGGGTATAGATTCTAAACGCGGGGGGACTCCGTCCCGACTTCGAAAAAACATGTAGGCGTCGCCCAGTTCCTAAAAAAGATACAATGGAGAAATATAGGAAGGGGGAACAAGCGTAACGTCATGCTGCTACCTACCGTCCTCCTACCTTTTCAGATCCACTTTTACCCCTTTCTATGACCCCCAAATTAGAACATTTTAGATGGTTTAAAATTCTTGTATTTTTGATCATAGCAACTTGACCTGTAAAGAAGACACAAAAATTTCTCCATTAACTGTACAGGAATGAAATAGGATCATCCTTAAGAATCTGAAGCTTCGACATAACACTCTATTTGTGATGTGTGTCACTGAATGAGACCAATGCGTGGTAGAGATTTGTGTTCATGCAAAGCAAAATGTGCGTACATCAGCACAATACAAAACTGAAAAAAGCTATTTATTAATGCTTATTTTCATTACCGCAAACTAAACGCAAATATTACGTTGTGTCGAGCTCGAAAGCCGCTAGTGAATGAGGCTTGAAAAAATTGATTTACACAATAATTTTGTACTCTGAGTCCAGGAAATGAACACCAATAGGCGTACATACATTTCAATTTCTTACTGGTAAATAGTTATCCGGACTTTCGGTATCCAGTTCTCAAACAAGCCAAAAAGTTCGCTTTAGTAGGTTAATTCAACGACGGTACTAAGAATGAGCTGTTTCTAAGAAACAATACACAGTAATTTTTGAAAAAGCGGTAGATGAGCCTCCATAGGAATGCCTGCGTCTGTCTTTATTCGTGAAGACAATAAATCAAGCAATTTTTGTACTAGTATTACCATTTCTTCTATCTACTACATAATATTACGCAATTCTATCATACAGGGCATAGTGTTTCATTTCAGTATTATCCCCATTAAATTGATCACTTGTGACTATAAATATCTATATATTAAAATGTTAGGTTTATATGTTTGTGTGCAAAGAAAAGTTTATATGTTTGTCTCCAATCCTTTTGACAATGAGATCTCGAAAACCACAAGTGCTAGAATCGTGCCATTTTTGCTGTTCGATTCCAAATTTTGTGTAGATTGGCCCAGTTCCAATTGAATATTTAAAAAACGTGGCCATTATTTCTTTAATACATATTTTAGGGTACACTGGAAGTGTTGACATTTTAAAAAATAACACATTCTATAAGTTATACACTCCAACAAAACATGTTTGTATACAGTGGTTGTATATTTCTCAGGCGTTTGTTTCATGATCAATTGATAATGGAAATCGAAGAAAACTATTTCTCGAGTGATGGAGAATCTTTAATATTTAGAATGTTTTGCTAATGAACACCAGATATCAGTGGCATTTTAATAAATTGTGTATGTAATGTATTTGCTTATTACATACTGCATGCAAGAAGGAAGAAAGCACTGATCATACATGAATTAGAAATTCCAACCAGAAGTAGGCTCAATCTTGCAAACGGTGCGAGATATTGAAAAAATAATCGAAAAAATCTCTCCTTTGTGGTACCCCTTGCCGATTTTTATCAAGACGTCTTTCATTTGTGTCTATAAGGGGACATGTACAGATGTTGTGAGGAATGACAAGGAGATTCATACTCATATGTGAATGATGCGCTGTGTAGAGAGTGCAGGTTAAGGTAGTCTAATTAAAATAAATCCAGGTTCTGAAAATCTATTGATAATAAGGAAGGTAATTGTATTCGAAACAACTAGAGATTTACAGAAGAGTGAATATTGAAACGAAGGAAAAACATGTTTTTAAGCGTAACTAATAATAATACTAATACTAATAATAATAATAATAATAATAATAATAATAAAGTACCGTTATAACAAAAATTACAACTGGGTTTTGATGAAAGTTCAAACTGGATTTAAGTAGAAGCTCAAAGGTAGTTCTTGATGAAAACGGAAGCCAATTTTGATTGAAAACTAAGCCGATTTGAAGATCTAAGACATATGTAGATTCTCAAGGAACCAATACCGGATTCGGTAAACATCGCAATGGTTTTAGTAAAAACTAAAACTCAAAACTGTTCTGGAAAACACAGAAACCTATCTGTGGAAAGGAAATAGGTTCCGGAGAACAACGAAAAATATTCTGGTCAGAAATAGAACCAGTTTTGGAAAAACTGATACAGGTTTTGATGAAAAACTGAACCGGCTTTGAAGAAAACCGAAACCGGTTTCGGTCAACCGAAGCCGTTTTGAAGAAAACCGAAACCGGGTTCTGAAGAAAACCGATACCGTTTTTTTAAAAACCGAAACCGGTTTCGGTGAAAACAGTTTTTTTGAAAATTTTGAAAAAACGGTTTAGGTTTTTCTTGGAAACCGGAAACAGAAAAACCGGTTTCTGCGCCTACCACTAGTATATACTGTATGTGTGTGTCGTCTTTTTAAGCGTATGAGTAATTGTATGTTTATCTGTTTATTTATATATTTATGTGTATTTATATATATTTATAATATTATTTAATTATTGATGCCAATTATTTGTTAGTTTAGATTAGTTGTGCCAAGATCGTCCTTTTTATGTGTGTGTGTAATTTACAACAGATAGGAAGCCTCGGTATAGGGAAATACGAATTAGAATACTTAAAGTGGATTGGCTGCTGCGAGGAGCCAATCAGAAGCAAGATATCTCAGCTCTTGTGTGTATATAAGACTGCAGGATTCTCATGTATCTCATAATGCCTGATGAAGCCAAAATGTTAGTTGGCGAAACTGTAACACGTATGTAATATTTTTATGTGAATATATTGTTTTGGTCAGCAAATATTTTGTTTGAGTTTAAGTATATATAAAACAAAGCTTCTACTTATGGAAAATATTACATGTGTAAGGATAAAATAGTATTGTAACGCCGCTAGTGGCGCATCGAGCCGGAAGCTTCATATCATGTGGAATGAGTTGATAACCGATAAATTTGCAATTAAGTTTGGGAGTGAGATGTGTTTTACTGATAAGTAATGTGTCAAATTGTTTCTCGTGTAATAGTTGTTAAAATATGAGTTTATGAGGTAAGTACAAGAGAATGTTGAGAAATAGAAATAAAAGTCATAGTCAAATAACTAGATACATGATCACTATGAAGTTAAATAGTTGTTTCGGGTGGAGATACATGAAAGTGCACGTACGAACCACTGTAAGTGTCATGAAAATCGAGGTGAAGAATGTTGCGAGCTGCGTGCTGAACGTGTTTTAATATTAATGGTTGTGCAAAAGATGAACGTTTTGAAGAGTGTGGGTGACAAATGCTAATAGTTTATGCATATAAAGAAATTGATTAGTCTTTCGAAGTCTCACCATTTCGATTTTGAACATAATGAGTCAATAGTGGTACTACAAGTTTCGGCCTGAATTCTTCTGGAGCAAGCCGAAACTTGCACTTGTAGCTGTATCTCGGAGGCGGGAATTGATACCAAGTGTTGCAGATTGGAACTTGTTGCAGATTCGGACAGTTTTCAAAGGAAAAGGAAAAGTGTGCACCTCTTTGTAGGATAACAGGTTCATAGGTTGCACCTGTTAGTAGGATGTACTTTGTTTTCTTGACAGCGTTTACCTGGGAGAGGAATTGGTCGTAATGAGCAAGATTGTTCAAATCGGCATCTCTTCTTGAAAATTAAGATTTGTTTATGCAAAAGGTCGTTATAGTATCCTGTGATGTTCTCAGAATTCGAACTATGTACGTTGGTCCCTGATTGTTGCGAATACGGATGCATTTTTAAAGGTGTATCCTACTTCAGGAAGTTTAGCCTATATATCAAGTGTTATAGATAGACGGACCCCTCGTACTACTATTGACATGGTATGTGGCTGAGGTTGCTAGTGTCGGATGTTGTTGAGAGAAGTTAAAGTCAGTTTTCCTGAACATTTCGAAATTGGATTGTCACGAATTATTTTGCGAAGTTGGCCGACTGTGATTTAATGATGAATCCATTTTTTTGTTTCTACCATTTGCGAAATATCTTTGCGTTGCCGATACTGGAAAAGTTAAAGAAGTAAAACCTTCGAACTAAAGTACTTTGTATTGTAGTTTTGCTGTAGCAAGCTGTAGACAGGCTGCAGAGGAGGATAAGCTGGTTGGAGTCAAAGTCGGAGCTCGAGATGCTATGTGCATTTGTATGCTTCTTAAATGGTGGTGAACTCGTTGATGATGCTTGGTGGTTGCCACTGATCGGAGAACGAGAAGTCTGGAAACTTGGTTCAGTGTATGCTGAGCATGAATGAAATTGTGGAATGATGAAAGTGGGAGGAAACTGGAGAACTCCGAGGAAACCCAAGCACACGGTGTTTGTCCACCACAAATTTAACTTGGCGGGAGCAGGGTTTGGACCCGAGACCCCATACATCAGAGGTGAACGCTTTACAACTGAGCCACCTCGGCAATTTTATCTTCAAAGGATGTATGAAAGACTTTCCATCGTCAATTATCATATGCGGTAAAATAACCGAACTGAAACAGTATTCAAAACTATGTGATGAGAACAGGATAAGAGTGAAAATGATCATAATGATGATTAAAAATTATACTACTTGTGTACTCCAGCCAAATTACGCTCGTGAAAACTCTCAATTTCTTGCAACCTGTCGGCTGTTAATGAATTAGCATCACTGTGCGCCCACATGAGTGCAATAAATAGAGTCTAGACTTGGCAGCTACGCCTCACTACATGTGCGCCAGCTGAGAAAGTATGTGAATGCACTACGTTTTACCGGCAAATCAAAGTGACTAGCAACCTACGAAAAGGTTACGCCCTCTGTAACGTAAGTGATGGAAAAGAATTTATTTACAAAGTGTAAGTGGAGATCTGTGCTCTATCGAAATTTTACAATTATACGGTATAAAAACTAACAAAAAATCAAAAAGAAAGTAAACATATATAACACAACTTAATATAGACAGATTGATTCAATATAAATACATTACAATTAGAGAAAATAAAAAATGTGTAAAGGAATAACGAGGACGGAGAATGAGGGGAGGTGCGAAGCAAAAGTTAACACATGTGTATTGTTAATCAGACAAATGAATGTGTCTTTTGCGTAGGGTCATCTCTATGTGATGATGGGAACCGGAGAAGCCAAACTGAGCAGAATGTGATTACTGTGCAGGGTGTGATGGATGAAAGAGTGGAAGATGCTAATGAATAACATAATCAGATATAACCTTTAGCCCCAGATTAGCCCCAATTCGTGACTTTTTTTTTGAATTATTTGTAAACAACTGCAACAACAGTTTTCTTAATTGGTATGTTAGCAACTTTGGGTGAGACACTTGTCGATTTCCGGGGAAGATGTGGATTTCGTATTTATATGCCTAAAAGACCTCCAAAATGTGGAATTAAAATTTTTATTCTTGTTGGTGAAACATTATACTACACAACAAATATAGAAGTGTATGTGAGGACACAACCAGAAGGCCCGTTCCAGATAGATAACAAACCTGAAGAAGTAGTGAAGAGATTGTATCAACAGATTCATGGTTCATCTTGCAAAGAGACCTTTTTACAATAATCGGTTTACAAGCTGCAATTTGGTTAAGTAAATGGAATGAGACAGTAAGTTAACTATTATAGGGACAATTCGTAAAAACAAGAGAGTTGCCCCCGCGTTTGTGAATGCCAAACGGAGGAAAGAATACAGTAGTGTATTTGGTTTTCATTAGAACTGCACCATTGGTTCGTATGCATCTAAGAATTATCTGTGTTTAGTGCTGATCTCAAGTATGCACAATGACGTCAAATTAGATGAGAGTACCAGAGATAAAAGGGAAGCCAGAGATCGTCACATTTTACAACGATACTAAAGGTGGGGTGAACATAGTAGACCAGATACCTACTGAATATGACGAAGAAAGAAATACTACACGATGGCAAATAACGTGGTTTTATCACTTCTAAAATGTAGAACCGACTAGTAGTAATGTTATACATTTAGCGAACACAGCAAGGTTTTTCGGATTAACTCTAGAAGATGCTTCTGTACCTAATCATGTAGGAAAGCGAGGACGATGTTACATGTATAAACACAGTAAGGCCAGATATTTTGCCAAGAGTGTTGTAAGTGGATTTGCCTAAGTCACGCAAAAATGATGTGTGGAGACTGCTGCAGAATTGAAACGTGAATATACCGCTATTAGGAGAAATCCTGGTTTACTTCTTTCTAGTTAATAAATATTTTATTTTCAGTACCGGTATTTAAGCAATAAAATAGTCACATAATTATCGAACTTAATTTTATCAAGAAAGGTATTGCCTCAATAAAAATGTATAGTTTCGCTTAAAGCGTATCCACTGTCTGGTGTTTGTATTTAATATTATAAATATAATACAAATTTAAATCCTAGTTCACATCTTATCAGACAAAAATGTTCCTGGGTCCAGGAGGCAAAATGTTACCATTCACAAAAAATTTTTTCACCTTACCACTATAAGGTTAAGAACAATGTATCTCACGAGGGTAGTGTACTGGCAGAGCGTAAACATTAGGGACAAGGAGTATGCTGATAGCGATTTGGTGTGGGGTCTAAAGTGAGGTAGTATATATTGCATGAATAAAGAGTGCTGAGTTTGGAAGCGTTTGTTGATATAGGTGATATTTACTTTTTCGATATATTAGTGTAATATGGACAAGTTATGCATTGGTATAGCTTCAGAGTGGGACTACGTAACCGGACAATGAAAGGTATGTGGAAAACTTTTGGTTAGAAGGTCAACAGTTTCTTTTATAGATTTTGAATAATGAAGTTATCCACACTGTAAATCTGTATGTTAAGTTGGGCAGTAACAAATCTTTGTATGTACTTAGGATCGTCTATGCATAAAATACAAAAAGACGGCATCAAACCGCAGAAAAGTTAAAGTTCGAGATACTGCTTCTGGAAAAAAATTTGTGCTATCTCTATGTTTTATTATTTCTATTGTTAACCCAGTAGTAAGGCAACGGCTAGAGTCTGCGTTTGACAGTTGGAGATGCAGTGAAATATCGTTATCATTTATTGGTAGAGAACACTCAATTAAAATAATTTACAATGTTCAACTCAGATGGCAAGAAAAGAGTGAGAGTGACTTGGGCAACGTGATCCCACGCTAGAGAAGTGTGCCAAATCAAATGTTTTATATTCTGCGTTTAATGTGGTGATGTACTACCATGAGCAAAATAAATGACGCGTCTCTTTATTTTGAAGTGAGAAAATATCTCCGTTTTCTTTATATGTTCGAAATTTCGGAAGGTTTCCCCAGCAGGACAGGTTAATAACAAACCCGTTTTTAATATTTGTGTTAGATATTAGCTTAAAATAAAGAAATTAGAAGCAAAAAACATTAAATCGACAGAAATCTCGAGAATTACCAACTCTGCTAAAGTGGGAAATTTTCAAGAACACGAGGGAATTCTGCATTTCAACACGAAGCAGCGACATCTATGTCATTGAGAGAAATGTGGATTAAATCTACAAACTAAACTTTTAACGAATATTTCTAGTATGTCTTATTATATGCATTATCTGCAAACTCCAAATATATGAATATATGCTAAGTATTAACATAAAGATAGAGCAAATAGTGGAAATTATCTATGGAAAAGGACAAATTGGTAGGACGATCGTAATGAAATATCGTCTTTGCCGGAACAGGCTCAGTTCACGTAAAAAAGCAAATAGCTCTGTTAGTTAAAGCAACGAGTCAGTATGCTGAAGGTAGCGGGATCGATCCCATGGAAGTGCCGTTGTCTTTTTTATCACTACACTATGGTTATTTTATTTATTTTTTTATGTGGGAAAGAATCAAATTGTAACGTATGTGTAAAACCCATGACGATACCAAAAAAAGAAAAAATGCCGTTGTCGCACTTGCATTAGCGTCCCTAATTATGTTTGCAAACAGTTTCGTAATTATTTCCCCTGTGCTCACTGCTCACCATATGCTCGCTGGCGCATAATGAATGTTTCCCAGTAAATGTTAATTCTAATTTGGAGAATTTTATAAAGTTTCACAATATTTCTCACTAGATAGTCTTCTATCTACGTGTTTGGATATTTTGATAACAGATGTCCCTATTAAATGTTTGATTTTCCCTAGATGTTTAATTACGGAAAAGTTTTACAATGTATTTGTATTGAATTGAAATTGTTTTGAATTTACTACATAAGGTAAGTAGACCGAAGGAGGAGAACTCAACTAATTGATATTCTACGTAAAAGCAACCTATTGTAGAATGATGATGCTTCTTACCTTCAGCACATAATCTTTACGTTAGAGTCAGACAGAGAAAAATCCTGGTTTTTCCTCCTCTATGACCACCCATCTTAAACCTCTACATATCATTGTTCGTCTCACAAAATTTCGGTGCTCCAAAAACATTCAAATAATAATAATAATACTGATAATAATAATAATAATAATAATAATAATAATAATAATAATAATAATAAAATAATAATCCTGAATATGCCATCCTTACATAATGTAAGGATATCTTAGTTTCCTAGTTTAAATCTTAAATATCTTAGTTTAAAATGCTTTCTTTAGTACTTATTTGAGCAACCATGTAGGAGGAGGTACGACTTTTTATTTTTCCCCTCTCATTTCAGTACCCTTCCAACAGAAAGTAATTTTTGATAAGCAGGACAGACAAAATTAATAAGAAATATATTTACAGCATCCTCTCCCCTTTCATTATTGGAATATCACGTAATATTTTTTATTCTACGAAAGATGGCCCTATGCGGTTAGGGGTAGGTAACTAAAAAAATACCTAATATATAGCGCCCCTTGATTGTAATATTACCGCTTCTTTATTTGTACGAGGGAGCCCCTACACAATCAAGGGTGACAAAAAGAATAGGAAGAATGTCTATTGATTCCAGTGGTGGATCCAGCACGAACTCCTGGGGGAGGGGAGGGGAAGTGAAACTTTCTTTTGATGATGTGAAGCTGTCACAAATTACCACTTAACTAAACTAAACAATAGTGGGGGGTACCGGAACCCCGTCAGTTTAAATTGATGTAAAAGTTTAATTTTTGGCTTCATATTAAAGTTTTGGTTTCAAATGAGAATTTCAGTCCAAGTGGTCAATGATCAAATCTCGTGGGGCTCTTCAGTGTAGGCTAATACGGCCCCCTTATAAGAAAAGGCAAAATTATTAACATGTTTATAACTTTCGAATTTTTCGTCTATTTTAAAGAAATATTTTGCTTCGTATTAAAATGTTGGTTCCAAATGACAAATTCAGTCCGAGTGGACAATGATCAAATCTGTGGGGGGGGGCTCTTCAGTATAGGGGGCTACGGCTCCCTTATGGAAAAAGGCAAAAATATGAAAATGCTTATAACTGCCGAATTTTCCGTCTATTTTAAAGAAATTATTGGCTTCAAATGACAATTTCAGTCCGTGTGGACAATGATCAAATCTCGGAGGGCTCTTCGGTGTAGGGGTTTCGGCTTCTTTATGGGATAAGATTCACGTAGTTGATATTGCAAAATTGTTTTGTATATATAAGTGGAAACTTGCACCATTTGGTTAATTTTACCTCTTATGTTTTGCAGATTCATATTCCAAGCAATAGTTACTTCGCAGAGCTAAAAGAAGGCACTTACTAGTTTCATTAAAATGAAGTGTCTTTTATGAGAGGAGCAGACGAACGAACAGGCACCCAAACGTTGGTTGAGTCGTACGGTTGAAACTCGTTAAGCTCGCTTCAATTATTATTATTATTATTATTATTATTATTATTAATAATAATAATAATAACAAAGCATTGCAGGGACCTTTCGTGCAGGGGGTCCGTGGCTCGATTCCACTTCGTGCCAAGTGAAATTTGAGGTGGACAAATACCGTGTGCATGGGTATGTGTTTTCTTGAGATTTTCCATTTTCCTCCCACTTTCTTCATTTCACCATTTCATTCATCATCATTCTCCCTTAGCGTAGGTGCATAATCGTCCAACGTTAAACTAGATATTGCAATTTCAATAATAATAATAATAAAAATTAATTCAACTGAAAGGACTGTAATTTATGTGGACAGCAATTGTCATAAATATGCAACTATTATAAAAACAATGCTTTGAGTAGAAAGATAATCCTTTCCAAGTGTTAACGAATGCGCACGAGATAAGACATGTCTCGAGAAAGAGACAAGACGCGCTTTGTGACATCCAAGATAATACGAGGCAAATGTTTTGGACACGAGATAGCTTGTAAAATGTCTCGTCTTGTCTGGAATGTCTCGAAAACAAAAGTCTAAGTTTTAAAATTATTTTTCAAGATGTATTCTCTCAGAAGTAGTTCTCTGCCTTAAAATTAATAACGACATTTGTGATTTTAAAAAAGATAAACAATGCCTAAAGTTAATAGTTAACTTTTCGAAAAGAAGCTTCATTAAGGGTGAACCTGAAAGATGTCCACAAACTTCGGGAGGTGATTCGTGACATCAAAAGGAGACAAATGGTCCTCTTACAGTTTTCGAATTCAGCTTCGTTGTCAAGATACAGAGTTACCAACTGGTCGTGTTTGAGAAACTCACTGGGAATAAATTCAAGTCCAAGAATAAACTACTACTCATATATTTTTCAGGTCAATTGACTTATACCATGTTGTAAGGTCAAATATTTATTTATGAAGTGTGTACAAAATTCGCCAGGGTCTTTTCTGAGAAAATCGTCGAGAAAAAGTCACCTCCAAGAATAAACTACCCCTCGTAAATTTTTCTAAGAGAAATATCTGATACTGCAATATAGGGTTGTTAATTAAATATTGATTAATGAAAAATAAACAAAATTGTTAAAACCATTTTTGAGAAAATAGCGTTTTTCGATTTTCGGATGTTTGTAAACCACACTTATTTTAGGTGGTAGGAAAAAATGGAAAAGCTCCTGTAAGAATACTAAGTAAACCCTAAGTTTAAAATTTGGTGTAGATAAGTTGAACGGTATGGCCTCTAGGCGAGTGCATATAAAAGTGTGCCGAACGGACGGATCGGAAGGACGGGTGTCGAAAAGTCACATTTTCGGTATGTAGACGCCATGAAACATGTAAATCCGTTGAAATCTAAATTTGATATTATTTTCACAATCACTATATTTTCTTCTCTCTTTTGTCGCTCGAAAAAGAAAAGCCTGAGTTTACCACAAAAAGCTAGGGAGTTTCTCAAAAAATATTCAATTACAGGGCCACCGCACTAAACTTTTTCAATTCAATTTCTTAACTGTGTTAGGCCGCAGTTGTTACTGAAGTGTGTATTTGGATAATACGAATAAAATTTTCGTATTATTCAAATACATCGAATGTCAGATTATCGAATAAAAAACTTCGATTGAAGAAAATCCACACTACAAAACTAACTCACACTTTGAGCACATTTTCATTAGACATATAATAGACCAATTAATGCAATCATTGTTTATGAAATATGAAAAAAATCAAATGAGTCACTTTGGGAAAGTCGTTCAAAAAGAACACGTCAGGAGTAACCTACATCTTGTGAATTGTTTCGAACAATGAGTTAAGATATACTTTTGGTTATTAATGAAATATTTATTTGCGAAATTTGAACAAAATCGCCTGTCGTTCGAGAAAATTGTCGGGGAAATAACCTTGACCCCAAAAATAAACTATCCGTTGTAATTGTTTTTCATAGAAATGACTTATACTAAAATATAGGGTTATTAATGAAATACTTATTTATGAATTATCAATAAAATTGTCCGAGTAATTTTTGAGAAAATCGTGAGGGAAAAATAACTCCCCGAATAAACTATCTCTTGAGGATTCTTTCAGGGTAAGCGAGTTATTCCATATTACTAGGTTTTTAATGAAATATTTATTTCTGAGTACGAACAAAATTGCTTGACTCATTTTTGAGAAAACCGTGGAGGAAAAACACCCCCAATAGTAAACTACCCCTCGCATATTTTTTCAGGACAAATGAGTTTTGCCATATTGTTCGGTTATTAACGAAATATTTATTTTTGAAATATGAATAAACTCTTTTGAGTCGTTTTTGAGAAAATCGCCCAGACAACACTCCACCAAGAATAAACTACCCCTCGCATTTTTTTAGGACAAACGAGTTATGCCATATTGATAAGTTATTAATGAAATCTTTATTTATGAAATATGAACGAAAACATTTGAGTCCATTTTGAGAAAATCACTGAGAAAAAACTCACCCCCTTAGTATAAACTACCCCTTGTAGATTTTTCTCCTAATTTAGTTATTTTACTTTATTATTTAACGAATATATTGAAAATTGTCAGAGACACGTATGCAGTAATTTATTTCGGGAGGGGTCCGACTTCAATATTAGGATAAATTATAATAACATTTTAAAAGATAATCCCCAAAATTAGGCTAAATTTACAGAAAAGTTGGGGTTTCAGAGGGGGTCCGGACCCCCTGGACCCACCCCTAAATGCGTCCTTATTTGTCAGTAACATTTCCTCATTTTGAAACCCTCAAAAACTTCGGATAGACTATATAAAGGAAAACGAGTTATTTTCGATGAAATATCACTTCAAGGAGACGCGTCAGTTTTATTGCACATGGTGATATCCCACGTTCACAAGGGCAAGAATTCGTTTCCTCTGATTCTCTGTCATTGTGCTCTATCGAAAGGTTAGGTTAGTAACATATTACTCCTACGAACAAGCATGACTGGCAGATAGGAATACTGAACACAACTCCAGAGAAATGCATGCCGAACTTACGTTTATAGCTACGCTTTGGTGATTTGCCCTCAAGGTCAATCGAGTGGTAATTCAGTTTCGTCTCTGTTCTTAAGCCATGTTCGTATTACTTCGAACAGTTTTGATAATGAAAAGCATGCCTCTTAATATAACAGACTTCTTTCGCGTAAGAAATCGAAACTCAGTTGGTCAGAGCAACTAGTCTGTAAGAATTAGGTTGTTAGTTAGTTAGGAGCCCAGTATGAGTAAGGGTTTTTATTACTATTGTTTTTATCTTTTTTATGTGAGGAAAAATCAAATTGTGACATCGCGATATCAAATGTATTTGATTAGGTAGCTTTGTCTTAGCTAAACTTTAAACATCAGTAACCGTCGAAATTATTTCACTAACCGATCACTTACTGAACATTTCAAACACGTCAAACCAGTGGCATAACATGAAGGTTAACCTCTCCTCCGCAGTGATTAGTTATGCGTCCGTACTTTCAAGGGCGGACTAAGGGCCGGGCGACTGCCCGGGGCGCCAGAGAAAGAGGGGCACCAAAACGAGCCTCAAAAAGTAAATTTTATAATGTGCTTTCTACTGACGTTTTTGGTTTATATTCTTGTAAAGTAGTGGCAATTATATGATCTTTTTCCATTTCACTATGGAAGAAGAGAGTTTCATAGTACTAAGGGGGCTGTATCGAAAAATTGAGAGATGGCATGTAGAATAGAGAGTGCCGGGAATTAAGTATTGTTTGTTTGTTTGCTTGAGTTTAGCGTTCCACGGTTATGCCTTAATGGGAAAGGGAGATGTGGATACTAATTATAGTGGAATCCGAACCACTTTTATCGTTCAACAGTAATCCACCGGGAATTGGACCCGATACCACAGAAGGCAGGCGTGCTAGCCTCTAGACCAGGGGGTGGGGTGGAGTTGGTATTGTTTATAGCGGGCCATATTCTTTGTGAAGTTGTCCTAGGTAATGGATTTCTTTTTGAAAATGGATTTAAAACAGGGGCGTTATTTAGGGAGGGCAGGGAGGGGCATTTGCCCCCCCTGAGCTTGAGATGTATATAGATTTTATCATTAGAATAGTAGTAAATCAGTGAAAAACGCGAAATTTTACTTATATCAAGAGGTCTTGCCCCCCCCCAAAGCAAAATCTGAAATGACGCTCCTGGTTTAAACTATTAAAAACACTATGATAAAATGTAAAATATAGGCTACTACTAGGGGAAGGGCGCCAGAAAGTCACTTTGCCCGTGTGAAAATTTGGCCTGCTCCGCCCCTGCGTACTTTCTGTATATTTTTTGGCCTTGCAGCTTGTGCGGTCCCCACGCCACATTGTTGCGGGGGCACTATTTACGCCTACCCTTCGAACGTAATTCAATAACTGTTTAAGAAATTCTACCATCAGCGTGGAAACGGGAATATATTTTTCTAATAGTCCCATAGAACTTTCACTCAGAACGCCAGATGCAATTTTTCAGAGTGGGCTCTGGCTAAGTAGAAGGAAGATCTGTTTCCTAAGTAAGTTGCTTTCAGAAAGTTTGCTATTTCTTTAACAGTGATGTAAATAAACATACTCATCGTTATTAGCTCGACACCAAACCATCCTGGACAAATCCCTCTAGAACAATGATCGGCAAAAGTTATTCTGCCTAATTTTATAAGCGACTCAAGGTTGAAACACTTGTTAACGAAAGCAATAATGAGTATATACTGCCTTGTTTCTGACAAAATATAAAGTCTTTTGTAATCTTTAGACACTTTTCCTATTCTTTTTGTCACCCTTGGTTGTGTAGGGAAGCCTCGAACAAATAAAGAAGAGGTAATATTACAGTTAAGGGGCGCTATAAATATATTAGGTATTTCTTTTGCTACCTAACCATAACGGCCTAGGGTCGTCTTCAGTAGAATAAAAAAATGCTACGTGATATTACATTCACGAAGGAGGAAAGGATGCTCTAAATATATTTCTTATTCATTTTGTCTGCCCTGCTTCTCAGAAATTATATACCTTCTGTTGGAGGGTGCTGAAAAGAGAGGAGGGGAAATAAAACGTCGTGCCCCCTTATACATTTTAAATTTTGTGACGTGGTTGCTCAAATTATTACTAAAGAAAGCACTTTAAACTAAGATGTCTGAAGTTACAACATTATGTAAGGGTGGCATATTCAGGAATAATAATAATAATAATAATAATAATAATAATAAATATGAATGTCTTTGGAGAGCCGAAATTATGTGACACGAATCATTATGGGTAGAACTTTAAGATGAGTGGTCATAGGGGAGGAAAAACAGGATTTTTCTCTCTCTCTGACTCTCTAACGTTAAGATTATGTGCTGAAGGTAAGAAACATCATCATTCTATAATAGGTTGCTTTTACGTAGAATATCTATTACTTGAGCTCTCCTCCTTCGGGCAACTTTGCTTATGTAGTAAATTCAAAACAATTTCAATTTAAGACAAATATTTATAGAGAAAATTAAACATTTAATAGGGAAATCTGTTATCAAAATATCCAAACACGTAGATAGAAGACTATGTAGTGAGAAACATTGTGAAACTATAAAATTCTCCAAATTAGAATTAACATTTACTGGAAATCATTCGTTATGCATCAGTGAGCACAGGGGAAAAAATTACGAATCTGTTTGCAAACAAAAATTAGACACACCAAAGCAAATGCGACGATATTTTCTTTTTCTTTTCTTTCTTTTCTTTTTTTTTTTTTGGTATCGTCAAGAGTTTTACACATATGTTACAATTTGATTCTTTCCCAAATAAAAAATAAATAAAATAACCTTAGTGATGAAAATGACAAAAGTACTTCCACTGGATTCGAACCGTCTACCTTCGGTATATAAACTCGTTGCTTTATCTAACTGAGCTATTTGCTTTTTTACGTAAGCTGAACCTGTTCTACAGTAAAGACGATTTTTCATTACGATTGGGCTAACAATTCGTCTTTTTCCATAGGTAATTTCCACTATTTGCACTATCTATACGTTAATACTTAGCATAGATTCATATATTTGGAGTTCGCTGATAATGCATATAATAAGACATACTAGAAATATTTCGTTAAAATTTTCGTTTGTAGATCTAATCCACGCTTCTCTCAATGACATAGATGTCGCTGCTTCGTGTTGAACTGCAGAATTGCCTCGCGTTCTTGAAAATTTCCCACTTTAGCAGAGTTGGTAACTCTCGAGATTTCTGTCGATTTAATGTTTTTTGCTTCTAATTTCTTTATTTTAAGCTAATATCTAACACAAATATTAAAAACGGGTTTGTTATTAACCTGTCCTGCTGGGGAAACCTTCCGAAATTTCGAACATATAAAGAAAACGGAGATATTTTCAAAAAACTTCAAAATAAAGAGACGCGTCATTTATTTTGCTCATAGTAGTACAGTAGAATACTGCCCAAAAGTGCAGTGAACAGAAAACCACCTTTAAAACCACTACAAAAACGTACAAAGCGTAACAAACAATTTTACAGACTCTGCCGTAAATATGGCTATTTAGTGGTGAGCGAAACATGTCTGAAAATATCAATAAGGAACAGTGGAATGTCGTTTCTCAACCAATTCTCTACATAGAAATAAGACCGCAAGACCATACAGGCGGATTGTTTGTAGTATTAAAATTAATGGGGCAGCAGAGCACAGAATGATCTCGTACGTGAGTGTGAAACTATTTGAGCAGAGGTAAGTCTGTCCAAAAACAATCTTCGTCGGGTGTTTCAGCAGACCATATAGGAACAGTGCTCTAAGTTTACTTGAAAGATGCCACGAACATTTCCAGATGTTGTCAGAAGGTGACAAAGTTGCTCATTTTGGTGACTATAACTTGAGCTTAGATATGGATCTACAATAAACGTGGGATAACGTCAGACACAAATGACATCCCTTCGTCGACTATTCTACTCAAACATCAATTTAGGATAGTACAATTTTCATAGCACGCGTAGAAATAACAGCGTAGATTATATCATCTCTATTCCTCCAACAGAATGCGACATCTCATATAAACTCTCCCCACGTGTGAGATTTTTGTCCTTTGTGGATTATCATTTACTTTGCAATATGTGAACCTTGAGTAAACGCCTTGCTAAGATCTTTGCATCTCTTTGGTGACTGACTTGTGTTCAACTGCGTTTCAACGTTTGAGCGTAGACTATATCGTCTTCCACACCTCTCACGTGTGAGGTTTTGATCTTGTGTGGCTGAACACGTATGAACGTTGAAAGAATTATATTCCAGGATTTTTGCAAGGTGAGATTTGGCTACTGTTTGGATTCACGTGTGTATAGCCAATTTCGAACGTAGATTAAATGCCTTACCACACTCTCGACATGTGTGATGTTTTACTCCTGTGTGGGTTAACATTTCTCTAGCCAAAGTTCAACGTTTATCAAATGACATACCACACTTAGGGCATATTAATATGTGTAGCCAGAGTTGAACTTTGATTAAACTTCTAACTACACTCTTAGCATACCTAACCTCTTTCTCCTGTATGGATTATCATGTGTGTAACCAAACTTAAACGATATTTAAATTCGCCGTCACACTCGTAGCATGTGTGACATTTTGTTCCTCTGAGGATTAACATGTGTGCAGCCTAACAAGGAACCTCGACAACTAAATATGAACGACGAGTAAATGCCGGACCACACTCTTGGCACGTGTGAGGTTTTCCTCCTGTGCGGACTAACATTTGTGTAGCCAAAGTCGAACGTCTAATTAATGCCTCACTATAGTTTTAGCACGTATGAGATTTTTCTCCTGTGTGGATTAACACGTGTTTAGCCAATTCTGAACTTCGATAAAATGCCTTACCACACTCTTGGCACGTGTGAGGTTTTTCTCCTGTGTGCATTAACATATGTGAAGCCAAAGTCGAACGATTATTAAATGCCTTACCACACTCATGGCAGAAGTAAGGTTTATCTCCTGTGTGGATTAAGGTGTGTGTAGCCAAATGTGAACGTCTACTAAATGCCTTACCACAATCTTGGCACGCGTGAGGTTTTTCTCCTGTGTGCATTAACATATGTGAAGCCAAAGTCGAACGATCATTAAATGCCTTACCACACTCGTGGCACAAGTAAGGTTTATCTCCTGTGTGTATTAACGTGTGTCTAGCCAAATGTGAAGTTCTACTAAATGCCTTGCCACACTCTTGGCATGTGTGAGGTTTTTCTCCTGTGTGGATTAACATGGGTGTAGCTAAATGTGAACAATGAGTAAATGCCTTACAACACTCTTGGCACGTGTGAGGGTTTTCTCCAGTGTGGATTAACATGTGTCTGGCCAAAGTCGAACATCGATTAAATGCCTTGCCACACTCCTGGCACGTGTGAGGTTTTTTTCCTGTGTGGATTAACATGTGTGTAGCCAAATTTGAACGTCGATTAAATGCCTTGCCACACTCTTGGCACGTGTGAGGTTTTTCTCCTGTGTGGATTAACATGTGTGTAGCCAAATATGAACGATGAGTAAATGCCTTACCACACTCTTGGCACGTGTGAGGTTTTTCTCCTTTGTGGATTAACATGTGTCTAGCCAAATGTGAACGTAGAATAAATGCCTTTCCACATTTTTGGCAGATGTGAGGTTTTTCTCCTGTGTGTATTAACATGTGTTTAGTTAAAGTTGAACGTTCAGTAAATGATTTACCACACTCTTGGCACGTGTGAGGTTTTTCTCCTGTGTGGATTAACATGTGTGTAGCCAAATGTGAACGATGAGTAAATGCCTTACCACACTCTTCGCACGTGTGAGGTTTTTCCCCTGTGTGGATTAACATGTGTGTAGCCAAATGTGAACGTTGATTAAATGCCTTACCACACTCTTGGCACGTGTGAGGTTTTTCTCCTGTGTGAATCACCATGTGCCTAGCCAAACTTGAACATACTCTAAACTCCTTTCCACATACTCCACATATGTGAGATTTTTCACCTGAATGCACTAACTCACCACTTGACATAGTTGAACTTTGAGTAGAGCTTTTATCACTATTTTGGGACGTATGACTTTTTTCACTTTCCTGTGTCACCATATTCTTTGTCAAACGTGATCGATGAAATTCTTTGCCAAACTGCGTCGAAGTATCAGATTCATCATAAGAATGAGAAATGGATTTATTTAATGTAGTAAACGTATTCCCTTCTCCGTGGAAAGCAAAGATGTTATCGCGCCTGTAACAAATTCAACAAACAATGAAATGTAAATGGAGATAATGATTAAGTAGCAAGCAAACATGTAATCATTCGCTATATTACATGTTTTATTACATTAAATATTGTAGAAATATGAAATGGAGTACCATATCACTATTGTCTCAAAATAAGTTGCTGTAGTTTGTTTAACTATATCAAATTAAACTATCATTTATATCGTGGCGGACATAAGCCTATGACCATGCATTGTCGGCTGTCTTGACACAAATGCACAGTATGAGAATTAAATCTGTCTTATGTGTAGATTCGTGTGGAGAAAAAACCACTTGCGATCCAAAGGTTTAAGAACAACTCAACGTACTAATAGAAACTGTACCGAAGGTAATTCACTTATATCATCATAAGAGGAACACGAAAGACGTTTTGAAACCAATTAAAAAATTACATACAACTTTCCAAGCTGAGGCAGAGAAACTTAGAGTAACAAGACTAAAGACGAATCATTTACAACGTTGTGATCGTGGTTCAGTGGTCTAGGGGCTTGACCAGTAATCTCGAAGTTTTTCGATCGAATACACGTCAAGCATTTTTTTTTATTTTAGGAATTTTGATGGAAATAGATCGGCGATAACACACGCTTCATTACATTCAAATATTTGAATACACTTTTGTTTCAGCACTTGAACTATCAAATTTTCAGGAATAATACTAACAATAATAACAATTATCTCGAAGAATATTTAAAAATTAAAAACTTATTATCGCTCAGGTCGTACCATTACAAGCAGAAACGTGATATTAGGCAAAAAAAAAAATTCGGTTTTGTGTAATGTTGCCCATGAAAAGACGAATTTCTCATCTCGATTCTAAAACAAACCAAACACAATCGGGATGAAACATTTTAATTCTAGACGGGACAAGGTTAACTCACACTATAGTCATGCTTTGGAGATGAGAATCGAGACGAGACCAAAACTATCGTATCTCATCTGATCTTGATTCTAGAAATAGTGTATGCCACTCTTTAAGCAACAATTGCTCTGTAGACTGAATCTTATACATCATTTTGATAAGATTTCAGAGCTCAATGAATTATGGCCTGTGTATATATTTTTGTACCAAAGCTTTTTTAATTAAATCTGCAAACTTCACAAGTTAGTTTATTACAAGCTTTAGTTTTCAATTATATTCAGTTCTTTTTTTTAAGTTTTTTTCCTGAAAACGTACAGTAGAATATATTCTACACGAAATATTAGCGGAAATCTTTCGTTTAAATTAGAGTAGCTGTAGAAATGTCTCATGATGGTACGGAACCTCTTTCTCGAAACGCCTTCGACTTCTTCTGTAGCTTAGCCAGCATAACCATTAGTTAAAAACAACTGTAATTACGGCTCTTGTGAGTTCAGAATCCCTACTTTCTACACCAAAATTACCTCGAAACTTTCCGTTATAACATTTAACTTTCCTTTATAACATTTAGCTAGTTGTAGGGAAACTTTCCGTTATAACATGTAGCTAGTTGTAATAACGTATCGAGAGGGTATGTGCTGTTGGTCCTGACACTTCTCTCGAATCCCGACTATTTTGTAACTTATGGCTTACGCTACGGGTTATTTTACAGGCTTTAATACAATGTGTCCTCATACGGAATTTGTTACCTATATTATTATTATTATTATTATTATTATTATTATTGTTACTGAATATTTGAGACCTCAATATTACGTCACACTGCCGTAGCAAAGCTGGGATAAATGCAATAAACAAGTGACAAATCTTGGGAAAAAGATTAAAATCAATGTGAAGGTTACGATTATATTTACAAGAATCTAACAACTACCAAAAAACACGATTTCAACCACATGGCGACCGTTTTCCGGGTTAAATTATAGTAATCTTCCTACAACTGCTTTTACAATACCATTATACAGATAACGTGTTGAGTTTGGAGCTGATAAGCCTAGTGTCGACAGTCAATTTCTATCAGATCTTCGGCGAACACAATTAATTAAAAATAAAGCAGAGTGATAGAAAAAAACAAGAACTAAGTAATGTAGATTTTTCACGTAAGTTAAGTAAATATGTTTTGACCTTGAGAGCAACAGAGAGATTAATGTAGCTCATAAAATTTTTTCTTGTTGATTTTTAATTCTATGTAGATGTGAGTGGATAGCAAACAGCTGATTGAGCATACACACATACATACATGTTTTACACTATGCAACTTCATGTGCATTTATGAATAAGAGTAAATGTTTTAATACTAATACACAATAACACACTGAGCAAGGCTATGTGATAATGTGTAAAAAGAAAAAAGTATCACGTGACAGTTTCAACACAATAACTGTGCAAACAAACAGAGAACATATAGAGAATGTTTCGGAAAGCAGGAATTAGGACGTACAGGAAAAGAGGAAGCAGAATAATTGAACTAGTCAGAAGAAAAAAGAGAAAAGCAATAGCGAACAAAGATCAAGGGGGAGTAATATATAGAGTAGGATGCGAGGAGTGTAACAAAATTTTCATAGGAGAAACAAAAAAAATTCAAAAAAAGGATTAAGCAGCACCAGGATGTTGTAAGACTGAAAATGGACAACAATGCGATACACAAGCATCAGAAAGGAACAAACCACAGGATAGGGTGGGAAGGAGCAGAGGTCATAGAAGTAGAGAACAGGACTTTGGTGAGAAAATGGAAGGAAGCCAGAGAGATTATGAAAGCAGGACGCAAGGTGATGAACTGGAATGCAAGATTCTCGATAAATAAAGAGTGAGAGAAGATTCTGCTTAAAGAAGAAGGAATAAAAAGGGAGAAGAAAGAAAGAGAAACAAAATAACAAGGATAATTAGAGGACAGGACGCATCCAGCGGAAAAAAGTAAACCTTTAATTTGACACGTGTGCAGCTAAAAAGTGAAAGCGAAAACTAGACAAGTGTTATTTTTTAAAGAAGGGGCGGAACCTAATTAAAATTGAATTCCGGACAGTGTATATAAGTGATGACCAACTCCCAGCAACCAGAAGGAGTGGAAGTCTGATGAAGACACAGTTATTGTGTAGAAACTGTCACGTGATACTGTTTTTCAAATATTATCACATGGCCTTGCTGAATGTGTTATTGTGTATTAGTACAAAATGGAATCAAAGCCTGATAGAATAGTTATAGAAAATATTTTATATATGGTACTAGTTTATATCTGTGTTAATTTTATATTGAAGCACGTCGCAAAATGAAACCTGAGTTGTAAAAACAAGGATTGGTTGTTAATGATCGTAATATCAAAATTCTTAGTGTTTCATGTTTTAAGCGCATGTTTCTTATTTTCGTATTAAACTCAGACATTTATATTTTTGTACTTTGAATTAGTTGCTCGTATCTCATATCAATATGGAGGCTAGTGTTTTAGAACAATTTCAAGCAATTTTGACAGAAGAATTAGAGAAAAAATTAGAAACCATGGCTCAAAAATGGTAATGAATATTGGATGCCTAGGACAAAAAATACATGAATCAGTAGGTGATCTTCAAAAGCCTGTAACAGAAACGATTTGGGAGCGTAGGAAAGAGCGAATTGAATGCCAAAGCAGACAGCTTACGTATTAATATGAAAGTAGCCAATAATTCCTTAACTGAAGTACTCTCTGAATTAGTTAACGCGGCCAATCATGTTGATTCAGTAACTGCTGAGTTTAAAAAAAGTGTAGCGGAATGAAAGAAAGGTCTCACTGTGTTCTATGAATTCATGCGAACGGCACAGATAGAGTGTAGGCAAACCAACAAAAAAAAGAGTGCAAGGCGGAAAAGAAACCGTCTTGAATTCGAGCCAGCCCAAGTTGTGAAAGACATGTGCCAAATAAACCATAAAGTCGATTACAGTCAGGAAAAGGAAATATGCAGTGTAGAGATAGCAAAAAAGAAGAATCGTTACGCGTACCTGTAAAAAATTGTTTCTAATGAAATTGTTTTGCCGGCAAGGGATACCGATGTTTCACACATGATAAGCGGTAGCGTTCAGGTTGCGCGTATCCGCCCTCTTGAAAAAGCCAGGGAAGGCTTGAGAGTTGAATTGATGATTTTGTGTGATAACGAAGTTACAGTGTTGTCTGTTTTGTGTCGCAGGCAAATGGTTTTGCGCGAATTAAAGAATTCAAATTTGTCTTTGTAACAGTGTTTGTCTAACGTAAGTTGCACTTTAGTGCTGCAAATCCATTCCGACTTTATCAGCTTTGAATATTGTAGAAGAAAACGACTTCAAATTCACAATAGACCCGCCAAGCGAATTCTGTTTTACATAGTGAATGTCTCGTACATAATATATCGGTCGGAACTGTTTACCGTAAACAAGCGTAACACTTCCAATAAAGCACACGCAGTCGAAAGTATATTTCCGTTATAGAACCGAAATGTAACACCAAAGTTAAGAAGAAAAATAAGATGGCCAATGATACCCAGTTGAGTTTTCGTAATACATTATTAACGTAAACTCGATTTCGAGAAGCATAATCAGTAGAATTAAAATGAGCAGACGTGATCATATCAGTAAATCAGATGCAATATTTATTAATTTTCAGTTGCCGAAATGTTTGAATTTTCAAGCTAGTACTTCACTATTGCGAAATTGTAAAAAGCGAAAGTTTAAGTGTAGTGCTACACAAAATGTAGACATGTTGATTGCTCATGATGAAAACAATGTGCGTCGACCTCCACGTACAGCGTACTCTCAGCACGCACAACCACACATTAGGCGTGCAGAAGGAAATAAGTTGAGAATAAAAGGAAAGTGCCTTGGTAAGCGTAATTCGGAACGCACTAAACTCGGTTAAAGACGAACTACATGCAAATTAAAGTCGAGCTGTAGGCGAGGTTATTTCGAGTCAAACATGCGGAAGAAGTATACATCGACTCCGAAGAACACCAGAAAGCTTAAGCGAAAACACGTACGAACATTTTATAGTACACTACATTTCAAAATATAGTAATAGTAAGCGCAAAAATAAAAAAAAATTATGACAGGTATCGCAATGCAGCGTAAATCCAAACGTCGTAAAGGAAGGCTTGTCATTACGTGGAAATTTAGTAAATACGCTGTAAAAAGGAGAAAAGTTCCGAAATTAAACAAACTAACTGGAAAAGTACATGTAACCGTACTAAATTACAGCTTACAAGCGTAACCGGCACAGATGGAAAATTAAAATCTTAGCACAAAAAAGGCGTGAACTTCACCCCAACTCGGGTTAAACCCGGGAAGAGATGAGAAATCAGAAATACCGAATTTGAACTTTTAAACTTTTAGATTATGAAAAAAGTATTACTGTTTATTTATTTGATTATTTCCCCGAATTTCGAAGGTTACTTTTCAGAATCAAAGTGTGTGCCCACCGTCACTGACGCACCAGCCCAAGAAACCATCAATATCGCCCTACAATCAGATACGTTTACTTAGATGTCAGTTTCCTTACAGCATTTGGAGGTGAAAGATGAATGTGGAAACGAAAGGAAAGACAGCATTGGAAATTTTAAACAGGTAATTGATTTAGAACGCGATTTCCGACTTTGAAATTGTAATAATACCTCACCACTTTTGAAAAGTATGGCTATCCCGTTTTGGATGCGGACTTTCAGTATCGAATTCTTATTAGGATGTTTAAGTTTTGTACTTTTTTTTTCAGGTCTTTCCAGTTTTGGGAACCATATTTCATAATAAAATTTTATTATTAAATTTTGCTTGAGTTTTTTATCATTCTCCTTTATGTTTATATTAACATTAACTGTCCCCATACAATCAAGCATTTAGAGACTTGTTAGGCAATTAGATATAATTACGAACATAATTAGAGAAGTACTAGTAATAACTACAATTAATCATAAAGTTAAAATTTTGGGTAATTAAAAAATGTGCTCTTCAGATAGTGAAGTTTTTCATCTGATTGTGATTGTATAATGAAAAAAATATACGAAATTTGTAATGTAAGATCAAGTCGCCGTCAAAATACTGTAAGTTAAACTCAATTTAGTATAATATTGAAAGTAATTGACAATAACCTTGAATTTGATAAAGGTGCTCGTTGATTTGTTCATCGTTCAATATATACATGCAGTCCACTATGAAAAGTCAATGTGCATTCAATGTGACTAATGATAACTGAAGTTAATTGCCTTCAGAGAAAGCGATATTATAAGTTATGAAGAGTTGAAGGTTAAAATATAGTTCATCCCCTAGAAACATCTCTACTTTCGTTATAAAATTAAAGTGATGAAACCAGTCCGACGCCTGGTTGGGTTCCAGCTAATGTTCAAATTCGGCAATTGACTAAAATTTCAAAATTTTGTTCTAATTTTTAATGTTTGGCATAATTAGAGAAAAGTATAATGGTAATAAGATTGATGTTCGGATTTTAGATTTTGATATAATAATTAGTTTTGATTTGGATTTATAGAAAATAATTAGAGTTTTGATTTGCATTTAGAGAAAGTAAATCAAATGTTGTTCTTTTTGATATTTGAAAATAACTCTTGTATTCTTGTGCCGGGAATCATAAACCGATCTCGAGAAAAAGAAAAAGGGAAGCCCGTTTACGATTCCACGTTACCCTTTACTACGATAAACACCGGATACTATGATGTATCGATAGTACGGAGTGCCTACGTCAGTTACACAGTATATGGTAATACTAAGGTTTATGTTATGAGAACATATTCAGATTGCTACGTACGAGTAGGCACTGAACAACAATAATGTTTAATGAACAAGTTAATATTACTGTTATCTTGTGATTCACTATTGTGACAAATGCTCTCGGATGTGACTTTATTCTCGATAAAGATAAGTGCAATTGCTAGTAAGGCACACATAAGTATTAGCTAGAGCTCTTTAAAAGGTTACATTTGTAAACCTACCAATTTTGTAGGTACGAGCGGGCCTGAAGTAATACTAACGATTAAAAAATTGATGAATTGAAATGTGAGGCTGTAGCATTAAATCTCCTCCCAGGGTGTATTTCTTGTCGTCTTCTTCCTTATATTTATTTTCTTAAAATGCCTCCTCAAGGCCTGAATGTTGACAGCCCAATTGGGGTTCGGACATTAACCCTGATTTGTCATGACTTGAATACCGAAGGCATGCAACTAGGGTGGTATGTAAGGTCTTAGGGTAGAAGCGATTCATTCGAATCGTCAGGGACCCTGCAAGCTTCAACTGTAAGAGATTGTCAGAACCGTTGGTTTTAGGATCCAATTCATTAATCTGTATTTTTAATGAATGACATACAACCTGTGTTGTCAAATAATTAAACACAGAATGGCGCTCCGTATGGCTTAACCGCCGTTTTACTAATTTATTTGTATTAAAATGTTCAAACGGTTATCAGTTACGTTGTATAATGCATGTTACAATGTATAATATAACGAAACTAACTTAACATTGACGGAAATTCTTTTAAAATTTGGCGGTCCTTACAGTGACTGTTTTCCACGCTACTACAACAACAAAGCCTCTCTGTAATTAGAACTGATGCTGACCCCAACATTAACACCAAAATAGAGTTACATGTTCTATCGTAGGGGGTAGTTGAAACTTCGTGTACCGTATACAGTTCATGGTTTCACCGACGGAGGACTGTGAAACTCTCTTCATATTTTGGCGAAGTAATGCCCGATGTGCAAAGTAACCCCTTGTCAAGGTAGCTAGTAACCACTGTAAGCGAAATGAAGTATCAAAATTTAGTGTGGCAAATCATAACACGGAACTATGAAAATGCTTGGGAATGAAGGGATCCATATAATTAAGAAGTTACGTCCCTAATGTATTGTGTTACTTTGGAACACAAATATACAAGCAAAGAAAGCATTTCAGCATGTTACCTATAAAATACTTAGGAACGTACAAGAACACATTCAACACGTAAGACGTGTAAGTCATCCTAAATACAGAATTTTGCGCTATCTTTTTTTACCCACATTCTGCGTAATGCCCTAATCTGCATAGCACTCTTATTTTTACCGGCCATCTAGCACATGCTGATTAGCGTTGTTTTTACAATAATTCATATATTATGTACGTACACCAAGCCCCTAAAGTGATCCCATATTGAAAAATGCAGGTCCATACCCTAAAAAAGATTCCTGGGAATGTAAAAAGTCGACTTCCTTGAACAAATGTGTGAAGCTATGAAATGGACTGATGTATGGACCTAATGAACATCCATTGTTGGTTAAAATATTCTTTATCCTGTATTTTACTTATGTCTTTCGAAGCCAGCCGGAAAAATCAAGCTAGACCCATTTGAGCTAAATCAAAATAAAATCACAAACGTCCATAGTTTATGTTCGAATATAATACATTACAGGTTTACATTTGTAAAATTTTAGAATAATTACCATTCTTATTATTTGGTATTTTACATAAGTCTCTACATAAATAAAACAATATCGTCGAGAACCCATATTTTAAATATGTGAACAATTAGTGAGAAATGTGTAACCAATAATAACGAAATAATTATTTTATCGAGATATGAACTACATAAGAATTGTATGGATCGTATCAATCTTGTTATTATTTTTATTTGGTATACAGCTTGTCTATGTGTGCCATGTCATTTCCAAATTGTAGGCTACTAACTAACGTTCATGATATCTCCCATACCTAAATATTTCTCGTGAAGTATTGCTTTTAACCAACAAAATTTCCGAAACCATGTAATCGTATTATCAATCTGAGCCAATTAGTTAATGAAAAATTGAACATTACCTTTCTGGCCGAACTGAATTTAAACTTTTTGTTGTTAATTGTTGGGAGTCATTAGAATACGACGCGCAAGTCTCCTGAACCACAATTTTTCTTAGCGTTTCTATATTACTTTCAAATTCAGGATCTTCTTCTAGTGCTAATTCTGATTTCACCCTATCAACGTTTAGTTTCACATCCAAAGAGCACTTAGCTTTATCCTTGTCCACTGATACATCTCCTTCCGT
This sequence comes from Thermobia domestica, assembly GCF_964235325.1. Taxonomy (NCBI): domain Eukaryota; kingdom Metazoa; phylum Arthropoda; class Insecta; order Zygentoma; family Lepismatidae; genus Thermobia; species Thermobia domestica. Next base: position 166,067,635 of record NC_137471.1, on the reverse strand, counting down.
TGTAGATAATATTAACTCTTTGTTGTCACTCATTAGTTCGTATGTCCACCCTCTCCCTTCGAGCGGATCATCACTAGGTAAGTCATAAGCAATTTCTTCTTTGCACATCAATTCCGACTTAACAGACGCCTTACCAGCCATTTTGAATTGAAATATAATAAGAATTTAATACTGTTCTTATACTCCCCTTATATTTTACGCTGCCAGTGTTAATGAAATGATTTACAAGTACGTTCACAAGAGCAACTTTATATTTCCAATCTTCTTCTTCTTCCTCTTATTCTTCTTCATCAACCACTACTCCTCTCTCGGCAATTGATTGTTTGTTTGTAGTAAGCATTAAAAATTTTTTGCATAGTATCATTATCACTCTATTGAACAAGAATATCGGCAATTTAGAAAGGTAATTAAACGTGTAAAATGTAAATATTAGAATAGTTGAAAAATGATAAAAAAGTAACAAGATGTGTACAAAGTCATAAAACAGATAGAAAGTAGTAAGTATGATAAAGCGAAAATACGTGAAAAAAGAAGTGTCGCAATCGGGAAAAAGTCAAATTTCAGGTTCAGGTTCAGGTTCAAGGTATTTTCCTTCCTTCTCTTCGGAAGTTTGGTTCCTGAAAAAAGAAAAAAAGAGAAATAAAGTACTGCCCTTTTTTCATTTCAAGTTTTCCATTTTCTTTTTCCATCAAAATTCAAGAAGTTCTTTGTTTTCTTATATATTTGTTTCTCACTTAGTTCCCTTCCATTTACATTAAAGCCTAGCCTCCAAGCTTATTCAATCAAATTTCCTTCCTTTTTCATTTAATCGATCCATTTCAATTTTTCCCCGATTTTAAGGTTTCTACACATTTTAACAATAAGTGTTCTAATGTTTCGTCTTCTTTAAAACATAATTAACATTTTTCGTTCACTTCTTTAAATTTTTTAATCTTACCCTTGTTTCAAGGCTCCCTGACCTGGCTTTGAAAATAAAAATGCTTCGCAAATCATTGTTCATATAATTTATTTTCTTATAACGCTTTTTATATGTTTATATTCCTTTCAAACTGCTCTTCTTGACACCTTCTTCATACCACTTTTCCTGTGCTTTCTCTTTAATTGTTTCTTCTGTGATTTTTTGGAGAGAAGTATGGTACAATAGGAAAAGATCAGAATAAGGAGAGAATTTCGAACAGATAAAGGGGGCTGAAGGCCAAGTTCAACAGAACAAGAGGTAGAGAAAATTGAGGAGTGTAAAATGACTGGGAAAAAGTGTAGAAAAATGAGGGAATGTATGAACGTGTAAAGGAAAGAAAAAGTGTGTAAGTTCAGTAAATATGTATAGAAAACCCCATACAACTCTCGTCATCACAGGACACACAAAGCACGATGCACTCGCCATAACGGCCACTTTACTCGATATTTCATGGATACTCTCCCAGCAATTATAGACGGTACTTGCAATCAAATACACAATCAGGTTTTAATATGATACAGAATAATTGCTTATTGAAAAAATTAGTTCTTCTTCTTCTTCTTCACAAATATAAAGCCCGACCTGACAAAGACCATTGGAAATTTATAATGTGTTTGAAACCACTGTTGTATACATGTTGAAGGCATGAGCTACCACTGACTTTATATATTAATAATAATAATATTAATAATAATAATAATAATAATAATAATAATAATAATAATAATAATAATAATAATAATAATAATAATAATAATAATAGTATGCATAACAATAAACGAAAAGTGGTTGGTGTGTTTTCTTTGTACTTTTGTTTTGATATCATTATTGTTTTCCACCGTAAATTAAATTGCACTAGTTATTTGTTTCGTTTATTCTATTTGTAAAATGTTAACTTTTACCAATGTCAACTCATTCAAGAATAGTGATAGGCAGTGGGAATATTTACGGTGGAAAGGAAAATAAAAAACGGGAATATTCCCGGGTTGTTCTCTTGCATATCAATTTCCGGGAAGGAATTTATTTCCATTTCTTTATTTTATTTTCTAAATTATAAGAAAAGTATGACAAATTACTTTATTTTCATTTATTATGATATACTTCTAGGTTTTAAACAATTTGGAGGTTACAAAAATTAAAATTCGTTGACTGTATTTTATATAACTAGTCATATTATTTTTTCTAACAAGGGACATGTTTCGGTTAGAACGCGATGATCGGTATAGAACTTGGTATACATATACAGGACTAAGTACTGAACACTGTATGATAAGTCATTCCCGTGTAAAACTCGTTTTCCGCCGACAACGCCACCTATTCTTCGAAACACAAGCAGTTAAATTCCTCGTTATAGGTGCTGAGTGATGATCAGTCTGGCGGCCAGTGTGTCGTAGTAAGCTCGAATTAGTGTTAGGTCAGTGTGGAAAAAAATGGGGCGGGCTGCTGGCATTAACCTCCTTCATGTAAGTGAATTGTCAAAAGACAAACTAAGGCGCAGATTTAAGAATCAAATATCAGTTGGAGCAGGAGATGAGTGATTTGCAACACTTTGATGCAATTTAATTATCAATGAGTACGAAAATGAATTAGAAATGATCATACTCGTCTGAGATGATAAAGAAAACTGGGCCATATGCAGAGTCCTTCTGGTTTGTTTTTAGTACCATACTAAAGCGTTCGACTTATACATGCTACCTTCAGATATCGGGCGTTTAGCATGACGCTAATCATTTGTCAAAACGACTTTGCATAAGGCGGATTAAATTTGTAAATGTTATAAACAAATTAGGTTGGGTAACTGCCAGAACACAGATACCCCACCATTTTGTCAACACTTGCGTTTTACCCTTAGGAGATCTTGGCTTTTTGGGCTATTTTTGAAACTTTCAGTCAAGCAGCTACTGCATCGTCACTATTTATCCTAGGATCATGGTTCATATACCTCATTCTCTTCAGAATAGAGCTTGCTTTCAAATGGTACCACTTGCATGCTCATACCACATACCAGAAGCGGGAAAAAAATTGTCAAAGTGAAAATTTCGGAGGGAAAAAATTTCCTCGAACTTTGGCCCCCCTGGACCCCCCCCTGTGTGATCGTAGCCATCTAAAAAAATCTGAGAAATAGTACTTGGCATACTGACTGTGTGTGCCAAATTTCAAGTTTCTATCTTGAATAGTAAGGGAGAGAGAATTTTTATCAAAAATTCCCACAATGCCCCAAATCACCATAAAACACTATGATCTCAGGGAAAAAATTCCTGAGACATCTCTAATTACCCTAGGACTATAATCCGCCAATCATTCTCTTCAGAATAGAACTGTCTTTCAGGCGGTACCATTTACATGTCTCCATCATGTATCTAAGGCGGGAAATTCCTGTAAAAAGGGATTTTTTGGGCAAACTTTTCCCCTCTGGACCCCCCTGTTTTTACGCAGAAATCGAAAAGAAAACTTCATATAAATACTACTCGGTGGACTGAATGTTTGTGCAAAATTTCAATCATCTACGTGAAAAAATAGGCCCGCCAGAAAAAAATTCAGTATCATGCCCCACTTTTACCCTATACAGAAGTATATTTGGATAAAAATTCACTGAGACGGCCCTAATTACCCTAGAATAATAATTCGACCGTCATTCTCTTCAGAATGGAACGGCCTTTCAGACGGTATGACTCACGTGGTCCTATCGTGTATGTGAGGCGGGAAAATGACGAAAAGCGGGATTTTTGGGGTAAAAATATCCCTTTTTAACCCTTTGCCCCTCTGGTTCCCCCCTGTTTTAACACTGACATCGGAACAAAAAATCTGGTAAATACTACTCGGTGGGCTGAATGTTTGTGCAAAATTTCAATCTTCTACGTTTAAAAATAAGCCCGCCAAAGATATATATACAGACAATGCCCCATTTTTCCCCATATAGAAGTATATTTTTCAAAAAATCCCTGAGACATCCCTAATTAACCTAGAATAATTATTCGACCGTCATTCTCTTCAGAATGGAACGGCCGTTCAGACGGTATGACTCACGTGGTCCTATCATGTAAATGAGGCGGGAAAATGACGACAAACGGAATTTTTGGGGTAAAAATATCCCTTTGTTTACTCTTTTGCCCCTCTAGTTTCCCCCTTTTTTTAGAACTGACATCTAAACAAAAAATCTGGTAAGTACTAATCGGTAGACTGAATATTTGTGCAAAACTTCAATCTTCTACGTTCAAAAATAAGCCCGCCAAAAAATAATGAACATAGGCTTAAAAAGGGAAAAAATACATTTTAAGATTATGACGTCATCACCTCCCATGTCTGGACGCAGGACGGTCTGAAACCATACGTAATGCCTTCTACAATGTCTCTGGACTTGAAAAACAAAAAAAAAAACAGCGGGAAGAAAAAGCTCAAATAGAAGAGAAATAACGCAATGTACCATGAAAAACGCGTATGGTACAAAATGTACCATAAGATCCCCAAAGGGTTAAATATGTATGTTCACAATATTTGCATGTCTTTCCTTTTTTTTTTAATTTTGCATGTAACATTGCCACACACGACTTTTCTTCCTGCCTATTTCTCGAAATTCCATGCGTGAATTCACATGTAAGTTCGAGTACCTCTTCAGAAATTTCGAGTCAGAGAGAGGAGACAGACTGACGTCTATTAAAAACGGCAAAATTTGATGCAAATATCTTAGAACTGTTATATATATACAGGGTGTCCGAGAAGTCCTTCACTGATTACAGAAATTGATAACTCAGGCTAGAAATAAGACAGAAATATGAAACTGGTGTAGAATTGTTTACAAACTATAAAAGTTTTGGTCACATCAGTACACTTCCACATAAGCACCCTTGCTAGCACGTAGCACATCTAGGCGATATTCAATTTCCATCCACACATTAGCCAACATCACTGGAGGGATCGATGCAACGACTATGGTTATTCGTTGCTGCAGGGTTTCAAGATCTGGTACACGTGTTCGGTAGACCTCATCCATAACATAACCCCATAAAAAGAAGTCTAATGGGGTTATGTCAGGAGAGCGTGGAGGCCAAACTGTTGGTCCATCACGACCAATCCATCGCCCAGGAAATGTCCTATCGAGATAGGCACGGACGTCCAAACCCCAATGAGGTGGTGCACCGTCTTGCTGAAAAACGACATCGGGGAAGAACAGCATACAGCTGAACATATCCAGGTACACTGCAGATGTGATGGTATCCTCAGCGAAGAAGAATGGCCTGATAATTCGATCGTGCAATAACGCGCACCAAACATTCACCTTTGGACTGCTTCTGGTGAACTCCCTGACCTCCCTGGGGGGTTCTGAACCCCAAATGCGTATCGTCATCCGCAAAAAAAGTTCGCATATACTGTAACTTCCACATTTTCATTAATAACTCGCTCTTCTGACTATATTATCGCTTCTTTGTGCTTTCCTTAACAAAGCAGTGTAATAATGCATAATTATTTATTATTTTATAGAAAAAATAAAGCAAAATAAGAAAATTATAAGCAAAAATCCTTTAATCTTATGAAACCTTAGTGTGTCAAATAATTACACGAAGAATATCCCGTGGGAAAAAAGAGGGAAAATGACACAGGTATTAGGAAACACTCACTAACATGTGAAGCTATTGAACAGAAACATGAACTGAAGAGTCAACTACGTATTTCTGCGTTTAATATGCAATTCACACTTCATGCACAGTTCCAATATGCAAAATCAGTCAATACCTTCAGTTGAAATTACTGATATAGGGAGAAAATGACCATTTAAAACTTCAGGTGTGAACGTGCGCTTGGAGCGATATATGAGCATTATTACAACATACTTTTTCATGAATTGTCTCGGTGGTCAAGCGTGTTTAGTAATGTTTTTGAAAGTCTAGCATCGGAGGACCGCAGTTCGAATCTGTCTTCCGGCAGTTTTGATTTTTCTCAACATATGGAAACATTTCTTTAAATATAAAGTTCAGCTTTGAAGTGCTTGAAAAAAAATCAGATGAACTATCACGTTTCAAAGCCTGTTACATTTGTTCACCATGTCATCATTTATATACGAAGACGCTAAAATGAGGAACGTTAACATTGTTATAATGGGAACAACTTTCTGATTTGAATACCAACCTTAAATCACACGTCCAAAATGAAAATTATTCATGTTCTGATACCTATTGTAATATACAGGTGTGTATATATAGAGAAAGAAAGAGAGAGAGAGAAAGTATGTGAGAGAGATAGAAAACAATATATGCTGTTATTTTAATTACAACGTAAAAAGTTATTGCAATTCATAATCTGGATTTTTACAAAGCGATTTCAACGCTTGAAGCGACTTAATATTCATAAAGCATATTTTTCTTGAAGTGTCGCAAATAGTCCAATGCTTTGTAATATGTGCCAAACAAATAAATGCATGTTTTTAACAGGATAGTATCGCCTACCTTTTGCTTCAATTGATGGTATAAAATAATGTTGAGTTGATTTTAACATCCCTTTCAGCATCGAGGCTATATGAGACGTTTACCTACTGATTATCGTGAAATCCGAACCACATGAGCTCACACCGGGAATCGAACCGGGTCTCTTACGTCAAAGGTGCGTATGCTAACCGCTTAGCTACGAAGGAACTCGGTATGAAACTAGAATAGCACACATTACCCCATATTATTTCACCGAAAGATTTCTGTTTTATGATCAGTTAAAATGGTATTTCTGGACACCGTAGCGAAAAATGTATTTGCTTTTTCAAGTAGTGTACGAAAAATACAAAGAATAAACACAGTAGAAACGAAACCAAGAAATGAATTCAAAGTAAAGTGCTTTGACTCTCTCGAATAAATCACTCAATGTATTACAAGTGCATATCTCGTGCATTTCCAGTAGAATTATTAAAACGCGCTGGCTTTATAACTTGGCTGTGTGGTCTAGTGGCTGGCATGTGTGTCTGTGGTGTACAGGGTACCGGGTTTGATTCCCGGTGGGAGAACTTTTGGAATTTTAAATGTTCTCGACGTGTCTGTGTTTGTGTCCCTATCATTCAAGGTTACTGTAAAACGTGTATAGCCCAGTAGGAAATATACAGAAATTACTGATAAGGGGAAAGCAGACTTTGGTAAGTGAACTTCGGGGCCGCCTTTCGCGACGTAAATTAAGAAGAAAATAAGTGGGTTTAGCGAGGCGATTGAAATTACAGTAATGATTGACGGTTCGGTGCCCAGTCCGGTTTTCTTTCAATATAAGGATATTTTATTTTTTCTAAATACAACGTTACATTTTTAACATTTGAATTGGTTATAAAAACAAAATGAGATAAACTGTCAGCTTTCAAACCTCTGTCACTTTTATTCACCATCTGTTTGTATACGAAGATGACGCTATGGAAATGCTAGTTCTACCAAAGTTCAAATAGATTTCTAAGTTAATATCAAATTGAAAACACACGGCCAAAATGAGAATATATGTTTCTGCTTTATATGTATAGTTCAATTATACCAAAAAAAAATCCTCTATCCCCATTCCCTTTGGCGGTAGGGGTAACTTTAAAATTTTAAAGTGGGACCCCCATTTCTTATTGGACATTTCGATTCTCCAGAGAAAAGTGACTGATTTCACCCAGAATTGAAAACAATTCCTTCACGGATGGCACTTCAATCGATACGGGAAAAGGAGGGGTAGCAAAACGTTATGAAAATGTTTTTTGTCAGATCCGTGCTCTGTGGTCATACAGTTAGCATACTGGACTGCAGAGTCAGAGATCCTGATATCAATTCCTAGTAACCCTAGGGGAACACCAAATGAGTACATAACAAGTAGTGACAATTTTCATGAATATATGCATCATATAAAAATCGCTTAAAGTTTGATACTAAGATATTATTATTATTATTATTATTATTATTATTATTATTATTATTATTATTATTATTATTATTATTATTATTATTATTATTATTATGTTACATATTACTTGAGCTTATAATTAGGAAGACCTAGGCGCAGATGGGAGGACAATATTAAGATGGATCTCGCAGAAATAGGAATACAAAGTAGAAACTGGATCCAGTTAGCTAAGGATAGAAGTCAGTGGAGAGCTTTTGTGAATGCGGCATTGAACCTCCGGGTTCCATAGGCCATAGAATTAGTTAGTTAGTTAGGAGGGAAAGTGTGCCTAAAGTCAGCCGTCTCCAGTAGTCAGCCATTTTTCAGTAAAAAGCATATTAAATAAACATACAGTAGCTTGTTATCAAACAAATAATCAACTACAACTAAAATCAGAGCTCCAGTATTCAACCTCATTTGTTCTGGCCTGGTGTGACTTCTCGTGGTAGAAAAGAAAAATTATCATTTGAGGTCTGCTGATGCAAGTGAGCAAAGTGCGCATTTTGTTAATAAAAAAAATAAGGAAGAAGCTTTACTTGAAATTTAAGTTAAAATTATATTATTGTAAAATAGTACGAGTTATTGCTTTCTTCTATGCATGAATGTATCGCAGCTTATTAAAAATTCGTGGTTTATGATACAAAACAAGATATTGCGTAGAAATAAGGGGGCTGACTACAAGTTGCATTTTTGATAACGTTTTCCGGTAGTCAGCCATTAGGGACGGCTACTGGATACATATACTCCAGTAGTCATCCACTTATCATTCATTCAATTTAAATGACACATGACATACAACTAAGACACTTAACTAATACGTAGAAGACTTTTCTAACGATTTAATGAAAAAGTAACTGTTATGATGTCACTAATTGCATCATACAAGTATAATACAGTTATAAAGTACGGGACAAAATTAAACGATCGAAAATGCCATTAAAACTTATGACGATGTTGGTCGTTTATTTTTGTCCCGTACTTTAATATCAGTCTGGTATTGTAACCATTTCAATTCTTGTATTTTTCTAGAACTGAGGGAAAAAAGGTTAAGGATTTATGGCTGGTCTGAATTATTTCTCTAAAATTTAAAAAGGACAGGTAATGAGTATTTATTTTACCCTAATCAAGGGCGCCGATTTCCCTGTAAATTTGGGGGTCATTCGGATGCGGAAGGTTAGGATTTTAAGACAAAAATGCATTCATATTATGCCAAATATTGTATATTCATAAATACAATAGGGGGCCAACAAAAGGTTTGGGGGCCCGGGCCCCCCGGCCCTAGCAGGATCGACGCCCTTGACCCTGATCATAGCTTAGTCTTTTAATCTAAGGTAGCTATGAGGAAGTAAGGGTTATCAATATCTAATTGATTTATTTTTTTAAATTACTCCGCACAATGTCGCGTTTCTGCATGTTTTTAATTCCAAGGCTGCAATTGCTCTTCAACTATTATTATTATTATTATTATTATTATTATTATTATTATTATTATTATTATTATTATTATTATTATTATTATTATTATTATTATCTGTTCTTATCTGCTCTGTTCCTAGAGTTGCCTGATTGCCGAAACAATACAGAATAATCATAAATATTTACATTCTAACTCACTGTGAGCGTGAGGAAAATATGTCTAACAGTTTAAGAACGCGTGATTTAGCGATCAGGTGCGTTGAGGATACTCTATCCAAAGAGTCTTCTTATTCTACACTAATGAACACATATAAGGCTATTGTTCTGTCCGAAGAGGATCGATTTGCTATCAGTAGATACTTGCTAGTGAAATGTTCGATATCTTAGTCCTGGAACATACCAAATTTAGCAATTGGCCGTCTAGAGCCTACAAATATATCTTCGATATCAGAAATAGACGTTACGTCTGACTCAAACCAGGTAAACAACATATAAGTTATGGCATCTTGTACTGAAGCGACGCAAGGTGAAAGGTCTGCTTCTGTTTCTACAGTCAGTAGAGCCAGAAATAACTCCATATGATCTCAGAAGAAATTCAAAGAAAACCTTCGTAAAATACTTCCATATCATCTGGCTTTGATTATCATCTTTTCTGGCTAGCTCCAATCAAAAACAAAACTACCAAACATGTGCCCAGAGAAAAAGTTCAAAGTGCAGTATCCTCCCAAGCATGGAGAAATTATCAGATGGTAAAGAATGAAAAGAAAAGAAAACTAGAAGAGGAACGTCTAAAATGAAAAAGGGAGAGAATACAAAAGAAAGGAAAAATTTTAAGTCAAACAAAAAGAAAAGGACTGTCAAGCCAAGTAGCACTAGTAGTTAAAAAGACGAGACGCAAAAGTTGTTGAAATGCCGTCTAAGGCCTGAAGAAGAATTCATAAGTGATATTGAGAACGATACACTTAAATATATTGGGTGTCACTTTTGTGATCACTGGTACCACTTAAAATGCACGTGCCTCAGTGAATTATCGTACGAGGAACCTGCTAAACAAGTGCTTATGTGTCCTGAATGTGCTTAATGAATTTCATATTAAAGGGTTAATGTCATAGCTAAATATAAATATCAATGTAAATATAAATAGGCCTATATATTAGTTTTAAATAGGCTAGTCTAGGCCGAGGCACATTTTTCTTTGTTTATGGTAAATATCATACAAGAAGTCTTTTTTCCTGTATCGCAATATATTTTCCACCAGGCCTGCTTCTAGCCACAGAGGTTTGGGGGGGCATAGATATGTTAGGGGGGGCAAGTCATTAAAAATCTCTTACACATATCTAAATTGTGTTTTTTTGTGTTGAGGTCTGGAGGGGCCACGAAAAGTTTAGGAGGGCCAGGCCCCCTAGCTCCCTCTAGTTGCGGGCCTGTTTTCCACGTAGTTTTTCTTTGTAGGAACTTTGAGTGCAATATATTTGTACCTTAATTTGCTACTGAGGAATTGATCTCTAAAATTCCATTAAAAAAGTCAATTCTATAGTGTGGCTGAGTACTGGTTAAAGTAATGGCTGACCTTTGGTTTTCATAGGCCGACTACTGTTTTTTTTTTTCAGGGTTTCTGGTATTTTCTTTTTCCTGTATAATTATTTATAAAAGATTTCCTATGCGAGCTACACAAACGTAAAATTTAAACACTGTTCTTTCTAATGACATATGCAGTAAAAGTTATTAGTTAAAAATGATTTTTTTATACTTTAACAAAGTTGAAAATCTCCTTAAATGGTCGACTACTGGCACATTTACCCAATTACTTGAGATGCAAACTATAGTTGCAATTTTTTGAAGGAATGTTGCTTAACTGGAAAGTAGAACTTTACATATGGTTTTGTCTGTGAAACATATGCTTGTTTAGTTTTATTCGAAAGTGTTAATTTTGCCAAAAATATTGAACGTTGGAAAACCGCAATAGCATTTCCTTATACGGGCCAAAAAAAAGAGAGCTGATATTTCTAAAGGAGGCAATCGTAATAAAAACGGATAGGAAATAAACATAAATCGAGAATGTTATGTTGAAAACATTTTCATTGATTTTGTCTTCTGCCTCAGGCACTGACAAGGTCAGACAAATATTGTCTATTACGTTTAAAATTGCCTAAAGGAAATTTGAACAGAATACCACAGATCTTATCACTCAGTAATCAGTTGTGAAGTGCTCCCTTGTAGTCAAACAAGCATGTCCAGAAGGCTCCAGGCAGTCATGTAGAAGGTCATTGGACGTCCTATTAGACACATATATAAACAGCCCTTTTCAGGGCTACGTATTGCCTTCCATTCTTTTTTTTTTTTTTTTTTGAATGCCAATGAAAATGTATTACGTCACTTTCACCGTCACTTTCAATGAAAATGAAAAAAAACATAATAGCAGTGGACAAGACTCGATCGTGCGAACTTGTGTATTGTAATCTCTCACTTATCCCCTGAGGTACGAAGTAACACGTAGATTTTTTTTTTTGAAAAAGATATTAGTAGTTCGTAACAACACACTCTCTTTTTATGTAATTCATGTGCTCCTTGCTGTTATCGATGGCGTGAAAACAAAATGCTACACATTACCCCATATCATTTCACCAGTAGATTGCTGTTTTCTGATCAGTTAAAACAGGATTCCTGGATATCTAAGCGAAAAATGTATTTCTTTTTCATGTATTCTACGAAAAACCTAAAGAGTAAACAAAATCGAGACAAGCAACTTTCTCGAACAAACCACTCAATGTATCAGTGTCATTGCAAACAACGTCTCGCTGATGTAATGAATAACAACATGTAGTAAAGATCATGGGGTCTTCAGATCAAATACAGCTTGTCATATGGTTTTGTTTTCTTCAGCGCAATAGATTTTTTTTTTAAAAAATATCCAGTCATGTGAGAAAAACAAATTTTGCAGAAATACAACATTTCGTTTTGAGAGGCGTATTAGCACAAAGAAATAGTTTTATTTCTTGCAATCCAAACCGTGAAGAATGAGGTAATGAATAGCGTTTATGGGTCTTTCGATAAGCACGATCCAGTGTGTTGTCGTCGGCAACGTTACGTTTTTTCTTTTCTTTTTTTCTCGTTTTCGCGCATCACATTCTGTTTTTCAATGACTTCTAATGTTAAATTTTAATCCGCTGTTACTTCGTTCGTCGTTTTCACTTCCACCTACAATATTAGATTTAGGCATAGCTGACTATCCTCTAATTTGTATCGAAGTTTTGTCAAGTTTATAGTGAACGTCAGCTAACCATTTTCTTCCAAGTACTAAATGTATTCAAATATTTATTTCAAACGGCTGATTTGATTTCCCGTGATGATCGGACAGACAAACACGACGTCACTTTTACATATTGACCGCCTTATTTGGAACTTGCCCCATTTCCCCCTCAAAAGTAGATTTTTAAGGACAACGGAAAAAATGAAAATGAAATCTTTCAGTTTTACGTCCCGCGGTTATGCTAAAGGAGACGGTGATGATGAGTGAAATGAATAAAGTGGGAGGAAACGGGAGAACCCCGAGAAAACCCACGAGCACGGTGTTTGTCCACCACAAAGTTCACTTGGCGGGGGCTGGGATCGAACCCGGGACCCCAAGCACCAGAGATGAGCGCTCTACTACTGAGCCACCGCGGGGCAGACGATACTATCCCGAAAAAAATGCATTTATTCCTTTGGCCCGCATTGCAAAGCATCGGACAATTTGCAACATCAATTACAAAAGCTTGAAGAGAAAGAATCTTTATGGACAATAAGTTTCTTACATACAATATTCAATTATAAAATGCCTACTACTTATCTTTCTTATTTAATTTATGGGGCGCGATGGTTCACTGGTAGAGCGCTTACCTTTGGTGCATGCGGTCTTTGGCTTTATTCCGTCCAAGTAAGCTTGTGGTGGACAACATTATGTCCGTGACTTTTCTCAAAGCATTTCCTTTTCCTTCCACTTTCTCATTCCACCAATTCTTATATCATTTTTCTTACTTTAATTATCTTCTCCCTTAGCCTAAAATAGCAGGATTCTAGAACACTGGTCCGTATACCAATTGAGTGGTGATGAAGAAAGCAATCAACCTGGTTAACCTGCCTTCACTCGCTATCGCTTGCTCGACATTACTATATGAATTGTGTATTGAGATTTGATAAAGGAAAGAACCAAACTGGGTACTAATCCAAATTCTCCTCTATGTGAGGACCAGCAATCTAGAACCTTCTCGCCTAAAGGGCGTAATAGTGGGATGTTAAATATTTCATTTCATTTTCTAATTTAATTTAGCTCTTCCACATAATATTTTATCTAATGTAATAACAAAATATTATCAAGTGCTCGCAAAGCTGGTAGCGATCTCGGACTCTACCGTAATGTGCGGTAATCTTATTAAATATGTTTCACTACTAGATCTGTTGTTGAATGTTTCATAATGCTATACTAAATTCCATAAACATTCAAGCGAAATAAGTAAAATTGATGAGATTGACAATTTAAACCGCACAGTATTGCAAAGCTGGCGGTGTAAATATTTACTCCATTACGCAAACTCTGTTTCAAATACAACCATTATTATACAGTTCATTTTCATAAACTTGTTCTTATAGCAACTATATCATTTCCTATTTAAATTCAATTTATAGATAATTTTGTGTTACATATCAGCTGATACTCATGCTATATATAAACTATACAATAAGTTAGCATTCGATGTAAATAAATAAGAAGTGTATTATTTTACAGATTCTGGAATTGCAATTTAATTCAATTTTAAACTGTATACATTTTCTATATGATTGTTTAATTTACTTTATAAAAATCCAGATTATGATTTAGAGGAGACCGGGGCTTGTTGTGACAGGGGCAGGTTGTGACAGTTATGTTTCTATTAAAAGTGCTAAGAATATACACGATCTGGCGACGCTGATTGACGCCTACAGTCACGAATTCACAGTATATTGTTTCCCATCAGTGTGAGTCGCGCCGAGCCAGAGCAAAGAAGAATTTTGGTTTTGTGGAGGTCTTGATCTATTTTTGAAGGTAAGTTTGATTTCTGTTTTCTTCAATATAAAATAGTTGGAAATATTAATGTTATTTTCTAAAAACTAAAGCAACTATAATACGTATTTAAACGGTTTTGTTTCTTGGTAGAGTAAAACTGAAATACTGAATTGCCAATAAAAGCAAAAAAATACCCATTGGGGTTAGTTGTGATAAACTGCGAGGGGTAAATTGTGACAAATGTCACAACTGACCCCGCAGAAAAGCAGACAATGGAAATTTATTGTCTAATTAATTTTATTAATTTTACATAAGGGGTATTATTAATGTTTTGTTAGGAATTGGATACGTTATTAGTATTGGGAAGAAATTTCCGATTTCTAACGCATAAAATCATTAGCACACTGTTGATTGTATATGTATCAATGTTTGCATATTTAGACTGGTTTCTTTTACATATGTCTCTCGTGGATGAGTGTACTCAAGGGAACCCGGGTTCGATTCCTGGTGGAGACACAAATGGTTCGGATCCCACCTTAGTTGTAGATCTCTCCTTAGGACGTCATCACCATCTCATGGAAAAGAAAGGCAAACCGCCATGGGTTCACCATGCCCAGATACTTTGAATCAAAGACTGGCCTTTGGACAGAGCACCACATCATCATTAACAATAACATCCTTTTGCATGTAATTTGCAGCAATTTGAATTTGCATTTTAATGTTTGCTTCTATCTTTCTCATTGCAGATGGTACGAATATATAAGAGAAAGAGAAAGGCCAGATACCAATTGAAGTGCACATAGATGCAGCACGAGCATACCAACAAAACAAGGGATCTTCAAGACGAGTGCAGCATAATATGAGGTTAATAGACAGTTACTGTACAGTTTCTACAAGAAGCAGTTTGTTGCAAGTAATTAGAACCTAGGACTCTGCTTAATTTGCATGGAGAAGAGATTCGACCGACTTAGATTTCATGGTAAAGGTCCTACTGGAAGTATTGCAGGAAATAATCCATCAGGTTGGATGACAGGAGACCTGTTTGTGCAATTCATGGAGCATTTTGTCAAACATACAGACAGTTCTCTTCAACATCGTGTTCTTTTGCTGTTTGATAACCATGAATCTCATATCTCAGTGCAGGTAATGAATTATGCCAAGAAAAATGGTGTAATTCTTCTGTCATTCCCACCTGACACGTCCCATAAGCTGCAACCCCTGGACATAGGAGAATATTCTTCATTTAAAAAGTTAGTTGCAAATGGAATGGATGCGTGGATGGAAAACAATCCTAGGTGTGCATTTAGTATCTACGACGTTCCGACTATTGTGAAAACGGCATTTCCTCTTAGTGTAAATCCATCTTATATTCCTAATGCATTCAGAATAACTGGTATATGTCCCCTTAATACAGACATTTTTACAGATAATGAATTTTTGGAACCGCAGGTAACTGATCGTTACATTGAAGATGATGACCACACTATGAAGTTAGCACTAGGACATACTTCGCTAACATCACTCAAGTTCAACAACATCATCATCCTCAACGAACTTTTCAGGTCATAATGAAGAACAAGGACCAACTAACATTACACAAGAAGTGAATTCAGAACTCCCAGATTTACCTGTGAGGAAATAAACCAGCCTTATCCAGCAACAAACCGTAAAGAATCTGAAACCTTATCGACTGTTGTCAATAGACCTTCTACAGGTAAAGAAAAACCACAACTGTCATCTATGCAAGTAATGTCTTAATACGAAACGTCCAGAAATGACAGTAACCCTCATCATGTTAGTCCCAGCATCCTTCGTCCGTTACCAAAAGCTATACCCAGGGAAACTAAACGAGGAAGGAAGAAGCGAGTGTCCGCTGTACTCACTGATACTCCAGTTAAAGAAGTATTAGAAGCAGAAGAAGGAGCAAAACATGAAAAGTCTCTGAAGAAAGGTATAAGCCGTAATATTCTGAACGGCTCTATGAAAAAAGGGGATGAAAATTTCAAAACGTAAAAATGATAGTGAAGATGATTGTTTTTGTCTTGTGAGTCTGGAACCATTTTCTAATTCCAAACCCAGAGGATCGTGGGTTCAATGTGTTGACTGTAATCAGTGGTCATACGAAGCGTGCACAGAAGGTAATCCTATTTATGTATGCCACAATTGCAACTCGGACGATGATAGGGGGTCTATGTGGTCTAGGTTTGCATCATAAGTCATTTCTGAAATAAATTGTGATTCTATTATAAAACTGAGTATTAGGAAGGAAGTATTGTAGACGCATTTAACTGTGTACGATAACGATAATTCAGAAAGAGTATTCACATGAGAAATTGAAAGTAGTTTCTTTATATATGCAAAATATTTTTCTTAGGAAACATTACATTTGAGTTATGTTTAGCACAATTTATATTAAAATTACATTGGCGAAATCGGGCACTTTTCTTTCTGTCACAACTTACCCGATCAAAGTCACAACCTGCCCCAGCAAGGGGCATGCTATGACAAAACATTTGTGTATGTTTTTTCTATTGTATTGTTCTTATAATGAAAAATACAGATGCAGAAAAAAATATGGAAGTAGTCTAATGTCCAAACTTTATTTTAAGACAAAATTTTCTGACATTTAATAAAAATGAAATCCTAGAAAAAATAAAAACCTATTTTTGTCACAACAAGCCCCGGTCTCATCTACACTAACTGTTTTAATTAAAAATACAAGCTTATACAGGGTGCGGGGAAAGTCCCGGAACGGTCCAATATCTCGCGAAATATACAGATCAGCAAACCAAAAATAACACGTGTTAAACAGTTTTGAAAAATGTATCCAATGATACCAAACGCAACCCTCCATTCCCACACGGGGAGCAACTTTAAAATTTTAAATGGAAATCCCCATATTTTGTTGCACATTTGGATTCTTCAGAATAAGTAACAGTGATTTGACCAAAATTGAAAACAGTGCCTTCACGGATAGCACTTGAATCGACACATAAAAAATGGATGAGGTAAATCTTTATGAAAATGTGGCCTCTCAGTGTCGAGCCCTGGGCCATGCAGTTAGCGTAGGGGACTCCGGCATGAAAGGTCGTGAGTTCGATTCCCACGCAGAGTAAAACTTTTATGTGATTTTTTTACCCACAAAACGAATTCATACATTTTAACTTCCATAAAATAATGCATTTGTCCATATTTATTAATTTGCAATAAAATAAAAATGGTGACAAAAGGGGCTTATTTTTGTTGTAAATAACCCTACTACTAAGAACTACTTCATAAAGCTACTTTGCAAAACAATTATCGATATTGTATTCCTTGTAACTTCATCTTCGCACACACTGTTTTCAATTTTTGATCAAATCACTATCACTTTTTCTGGAGAATCCACATATGAAATAAGAAATAGGGGTTCCCATTTAAAATTTTAAAGTTATCCCCCGTAGTCCCCAAGGAGGTAGGGATAGGTGATTGCGTTTTCTATCATTGGATAGCTTCTTTAAAACTATTTAACATGTGTTATTTTTGTTTTGGTGATATTTATACTTCGCGAGATATTGGACCGTTCCGGGAATTTTTCCGCACCCTGTATACAGTATTTTATCTCTCTCTTTCGCACTCTCACTCTCTATATTACAACTGAGTGTTGCAATAGGTATCAAGAACATGAATAATTTTCATTTTGGACGTATGGTTTAAGGTTGGTATTCAGATCACAAATCTGTTCTCATTATAACGGATGTGGTATTAACGTTAATAAGGATCGTTAACGTTCCGCATTTTAGTATCTTCGTATATAGCCTAATTGATGAACATAGTGAATAAATGTGACTGAGCTTTGAAAAGTGATTGTTCATCTGGTCTTGTGTTTTTAAGCACTTCAAACTAGACATTTATATTTTAAAAAAATATTTCACTATATTGAAAAAAGAAGCGTTCCGCACTCAGGCTCGAACTGCCACCCTTCGGTTCTAGAATTTCAACAGCATTGTTAAACCCGCTTGACCACGCAGGCATGCTACGAAATAACGCGTTCTGATATTAGAAATAGACTCGCTCCAAGCGCAGGTTTACACTTGGAGTTTTAAATAGCCATTTTCTGTTTTTTTTTTTTTTTCAGTAATTTCAACTGAAGACATTGATTGATTTCCCATATTGGAACTTCACGTGAAGTGTGAATTGTATGTTCATCTCAAAAATACATTATTTTCTGTTCCTTCAATTTTACGTATTTGTGAGTTCTCCTAATACCTGTGCACTGTATGGAGTGAATTTCCCTCGGGATATTCTTCGCGTAATTATCTGACAGACTAAAGTTTCATAACAATCACAGTTTTTTGCTTATAATTTTCTTATTTTGCTTTATTTTTTCACAAAAATCATAAATAATTATTCATTACTACACTGCTTTGTTAAGGAAAGCACAAAGAAGCGATAATATATTAAGAAAACTGAGTTATTAATGAAAATGTGGAAGTTACAGTATATGCGAACTTTTTTTTGCGGATGACGATACATTATGGCGATTCACTACTCCACTGACAAAGAATGTCGCCTCGTCGGAAAAGGCAATTCGTCTGAGATAACCATTATCGTCCTCAATACGTGATAGCATTTCGACCGCAAAGTCATATCGACGTGTACCGTCGTCGGGCAACAAGGCCTGAACGAGTTGCACTTTGTAAGCACGAAACAATAAACGTTTGTGTAAAATGTCATGGATAGAGCTTTTTGGCATCTGTAATTCACGTGAGGCCCTGCGCACCGATTTCTTAGGACTTCTCAGAAAAGACTGCTGCACAGCCTCCACCGTGTCTGCTGAGATTCTTGGTCGACAAGACCTCGGAAGGTCAGCAACCGACCCTGTGTTCTTGAACTTCTCATACCAGGCTTTAATGCTCTTGACATCAGGTGGAGTCCTCCCAAATGTTGTCTGGAACTGTCTCTGCACCGTGGTTGGTGATCGTGTCTCATGGTACCACAGGACACACTGTGCCTTCTCCTGGTTGGTTGGCATGGCTTTTTGGACTTCTTACTTACGTACTACAAACCTAAAACAGAAACAGAACACCAGTAAAACAGAACAAACCTAAGACAGACAAAAACTTTTATAGTTTGTAAACAATTCAACACCAGTTTCATATTTCTATCTTATTTCTAGCCTGAGTTATCAATTTCTGTAATCAGGGAAGGACTTCTCGGACACCCTATATATATATATATATATATATATATATATATATATATATATATATATATATATATATATATATATATATATATATATATAACTAGCGTGCTATTCACCAACTCGTGTGTGTCCATAGAGAAGAGGCACGTTAGCTGTGGTGGGTATACGCGTCCAAGATGTCGAAAAATACTAATTTGTTATAGGTGGCCACTACAAGCTAGTTTTGATTACAATTGGAAGCAGTGAACCGTTTCTATGGTTACAAGTGACCTATATAATTTCTCTTAATATTGCTGTTCCTTTGTAGCTTGACACGTTTCAGGTTGTAAGCCTGTAACAGCACCTCCGAAAATAATGAAAAGCACTTCATCTTTGACAGTCCACAATTGCTCCTTCTGTGAAGATTACTTTGTACATAGTGTTCGTATTTGCTGTGTCAGTTCTTCACTATTACTTTTCAGCTATGTCGCCTGAGTGAAGTAACTATTCTGCATACTCTTTTGTTGTGACGTGACTGATTTCACCTGGAAATGTCCAAATACTGGACCCCTTCTTAATTTTAAGCATGTGTCATCTGATATCGTAAAAACGGTTTTATGCAGTGCGATCCATTCCTACGCGATTGTGACTCAAAGCTACTTGTTGAGACCACCTACCCCAGGGCATGGGTGTGTTTCTCGAACTCTTGTTATTTTCCACATAAACCTATCATTGTCATCTCGCCTACTCCTAGGATTACACCCGAGCTCAGTTCCTCAAATTCCCTTTGCTTTAAATTGAACTAGATATAATAATAATAATAAAAAAACACTTCTGGGCATCTTGCAGTCGTGTGCGTGGTTTTCGCTCTTGACGTCTTCATGATATATAGCTAAGTGTATAAGCATGCATATTATACATTTGCACACAATAGATGCACAATACTCAAAAAAATAAGAGAGCAGAATATATCAGAAGATAATCAGTGAACTTTCTGGTACCATCATTTAACCTTTGTTATAGACATGCGCTAACCAAAACAAATCGTTATGACAATAATTCGTGAACAAATAAATTTATTGGTTTTTGGTGATATCTTACGAATATCATGAGGCTTTCAGAGCATAACGGAATCAAGTCTTCAGAAAGCTGAGAAAGTGAGAAACCTGTTTGTAGGTACTTTTATTTATTATCTGTCAGGAAAGTAAATGTACACCTATTTTTCGAGTCTGGCATTCCTGTGCTCCATCCGTGGAGAGTATGAGAATTAAATCAATCAAATGTTTACTGAGGGGCAAAAAGAAAAGTTCAATCTGAATAAGACACTGCAGAGGGGCACAAGCTGTGAATACGAATAGTGCATAGTGTAAATAAAGGACGACACCGAAAGAGAAAGCCAGAAACAGCTGTTAAACTTAGAAAAAAGAGTAAAAATTGTCGAAGTGGGAACATAAAACATAAACACAACAAATATGCCGACAACTAAAAGTTCACCACATCGTGATTTTGGTGTAGTGGTTAAGGTGCTGGCTTACAAATGCAAAGGTCGCCAGTTCGAATCTTCGGTGGGGACCTTTTTAAAAATTTTTGTTAATAATACATGCAGCTCCTGAGAGATGGTAAAAGAGGTCGTATTTAGTTTTTCGTAGCAATTATTATTGGTAATGTTTAGTACTGATAATACTTTTTGTCTTTGCGTATTGCTTTTATTCTTGTCTTAATTTTGAAAGAGAAGAAAATCCGAACAAATGCCACCAAAATTCCTTATATTTTGAATGTAAAGGCCATTTGCAATTAGTAAAGAATAAAATTTGAACGTTCCGATGTACCTGCAAAAAGTAAAAAGAAAAACATGGAAGTGGATTGTTCGAATCCATACTCATGGTTATTAAAAATACAATTTCTACATGCCTTACACCTCCCGACCACGTTTCTACGTTAGCAAGTAAGAGGTTTCTGTTTAGGTTAGGCTGCTCAAAAAGTTTTGCAAAGGGGCCCGGTTTAGCTATGACGCACCACAGGTGCGAGAAGGGAGCAAAACACTTTTCTCTCTTCCTCTGTGTATCTATTTATTTATCTATCTGTATATATATAACGCTATTTGTGAATGCATTAACCACCCTAATTTTCAGCGGATTGAGACGAAACTTGGCACAAACATTAATTGTTGAAATATCTTGATGAGTTCGTTAACCAGAATAATTAGATGAAAATGTTCAAAATGGTGCCCCTTCAAACTTTTAAAAACTTCCAAAATTTCGCCCATAAATTGGTATTCAGAAAGTTCTTCACGCCCTTTCGCTACGGAAGGTTTTTTTGTTTTTTTTTTTTTTGGCAGGAGGAGGGTTATTTTCCTTTCGGAACAAGATGATTATTAGTGATGATATGGAATTACACATTGAGAGTGAAGTAACTTGTGAAACGTGTTATTTGAAAGAATAATATAATAAATGTGCTTTACTCTAACACAGAGAACTGTAAATCATGTATTTCGAGTTCGGGAGCCTGAATGGCGAGGAGTGTTATTTGATTTGCTTTCTAGTAACACATTGCATTGCAAATAAATTTAGGCAACATTAGTGGTAAGTAAAACAATAACAACAACAATAATAATAATAATAATAATAATAATAATAATAATAATAATAATAATAATAATAATAATAATAATAATAATAATAGGTGTTGTTTGCGGCAAGGGAATATCTTTTTCAACTCTGCTTCAAACGAAAGGATTGTAACGCCATATCTCCCTTACAAACAAAATATTAGCAATTTATATCGAGAGAACGGGAAACTGTAGAGTGATGGGAGCAACGTTGGACAGTATGCACTCACATTACTTAGAAAAATAAGCGATTTCAATGCAAAAGGAACGAAGAGTCATTGTCATGGGTAGTCATGATGCTACGGCAGAGCCCTCTTTAGGCAAAATGTCAATAACTTATATCGAGAGGACAGGAGGTGATAGTGAGGTGGGAACAACGTTGGACACCGTGGACCCATAAGGCGCATCGAAAAATATTAGGGGGCGGGCGCAAGCCAACCTTACTTACTTCCACATAATAGTATAAAATTATATTGTCGAAATACGCACACGAGTTATCTAGTAATATTTCATATTAATATTATTATCAACAGCGTCTTTTCATTACGTGTGCATATTTGACATAAAGCCAAAGAGAAGATCCATCATTGGTAGAAAAAATAAGAATAGTCAGTTACTTTAACTGTGAACGACGGAGAAAAATACGAAAAGAGTGGCTACCTGTAGCGAAAACAAACAATACTTTCTCTGAAATGGATAAAAATTCAAGCCGAGATAGATTTGAACTCGCATGGACGGCGCCAAAAGCCAGTGCTTTGTCCACTTTTTTTAACTGACTCACCGGACGTGTTTCAGTAACTTACTTATTGCTAATTTTACTTGCTTCACTCGTTTAACTTGCTTTTTCTAATAACTTACAAAGACAGGGACACGAACGCAGAAACATCGAGGACAGTTAAAAAATCAGAGATGCTCTCCCGCCGGGAATCGAACCCGGGACACCATACATTCGGCGCACGTGCTAGCCACTTTTTTAAACAACTTTTTTATTAACTAATAAAGCTGGATACATACGATCATTAACACAACTACAGAACAATATAAATATATACAGCTAATAATGCACAATATAACTCAAGGAATGAGAAAAAAACTGCTTATGGAGCATAGATACAAGTTGTACATTTTGTGCGTCCTTTTTTTTAAAGAACGTATGTAGCATATACACAAGTTTTACAAATTACTAAAAACTGATTGGAATAACAAAGGAGTAGAAGTTAATTACGCATATATGGTAATGTCGAGAAAACGAGCAAAAGTACAAGTTTTCATAAGGGAGCTCATTTTTTCATAATTAGATTGAAGGTATTCAATATAAAAGGAAGAATTACCTGCAGTTTCCACTGAGAGTACATACGTAATTGTTTGCGCTATAAGCCAGGTAACAGCATTGTGTTTCGTTTTGGGATACAGAGAATATTCCGGTCGCAACAGGAGATTGACCTCGATTGAGCGAGGAGGTTGGCGCATAATAAGACCCAAAAATCGCTGCAATTGGTACCAGATTTGTTTACTGTTCACACATATTGTTAATCTATGACTCAAGGAATCAGCAGCACCACAGAAAGAACATATTATATCGGCACTAAACCCACATTTATTTCGTTTTACTTTCGTATCTACAATGCCATTCACTACTATGTACCAAAAGGATTTATTTTCTGCTGTTAAATATTTTGAGTGTATATTACGAAATATTATATGCCAATTGTATTCTGGTTCTCTTTCTATTAATTTGCATGGTGATAACTGTTGTAGGTGGTGCATGTACCATTGTTTACTTGTTAAAGTCAAAACATCGGGAGTTCGATGACATTGATAGATATAGGCACACAGAACATCTGTTAAGTAAGAGCAACTTGAGGGGAGGGAAGTGATCGCCAACGGCAGTGTTGGATCGATCGTATCCAATAAATATCGCAGCAAGTGTCTAGTGGGAGAAGGTACATCTTCAACTAAGGCAGTCAAGTTACGTCGTATAAACAAACTTTCAGCCTTGAACTGCACGTGAGTCATGTTAATGCCTCCGTTCGCTACCGATAAACAGATGTCATTATAGCGAACACGAAACACGCTATTGTTCCACAGAAACCAACCACAAACACTTTGTAGCTTTTGCCTGCTGTAGAAGGCAGGGCAAAGACGTTAGCAACATACCACAGTTTACTCAAAATATAAACGTTGAGAAGTCGAGCACGAGGCAACAAACATAGTGACCTACATTTATGCAAGAAACTTAAATGCCTGATTTTATTAATGACAAGGTCATAATTATATCTTACTGTTTCAACAAGATTACTCATAAATGATATTCCTAGTATTTTAATCCTAGATTGAAATGCAATGTCCTGAATTTTACTAAACTCCTCAGATTTATATATTATAAGACCGGTTGATTTTTTTTCTATTCAATAGAGCTCCAGACACTTGTTGATATTTAGCAACACTTTGCATCAAAAGGTTATAGTCATGAACAGAATGCAGGAAAACATTGACATCATCAGCATATCCACAAACACGTAGAGGACGTGCAATAACATCAAAACCCTGAATCTTGCGGTTTACATCATACAAGAAGGGTGCAATAGCCAAGGTAAATAATTGTAAGCTTATAGGATCTCCTTGTCGAATACTACGAACTACTTTGATGGGAAGGGTAAGATGACCATTAATATTTAATTTAGTCGCAGCGTCTTTATAGAAGAATTTAAACCATTGTATAATGCGAGCATTAAAACCAAAACCAGTCAAAACTCTCCACAAATAGGAATGCTCAATGTTATCAAATGCATTCTGAAAATCTAAATTAACAATAGCAGCGGTAATCTCACAATCTTGACATATTGTAATACAATCTCTAACATTCATTAAAATCTGATATATAGTCTTACCC
Organism: Thermobia domestica; assembly: GCF_964235325.1. NCBI lineage: Eukaryota > Metazoa > Arthropoda > Insecta > Zygentoma > Lepismatidae > Thermobia > Thermobia domestica. The sequence continues at coordinate 166,042,691 of NC_137471.1, read as the reverse complement.
TTAATTGCAGCATATTGCAAATCACCCAGCAACTTATTCATATATGGAGCTAATCTAGAAGCCAAACAACGACTAATAATTTTAACATCAGTATTTAAAAGGGAAATAGGTCTGAAATGTGCAACCATTGTTGGTTGAGGCACTTTGGGTATAAAAATAGTGACAGCAGGATTGGGTCGACAGATATGTTCGGAAGCAAAAAACCAAGCATTGACCACATCAGTAAGTGTCTGACCTATGACGGGCCAAAGTTTCTGATACAATATACCCGATATTCCATCTTGTCCGGGTGATTTTCCTGGCTTTGCAGCAAATGTTGCCAACTTTACTTCTTCAAGTGTAAAAGGCTCCGTCAAAGACATATTATCATCATCTGTTATGACGTTAGGAATAACTTCAAAAATAAAATTCTCAAGATCCAGTCCTCGCGATTCACCAAAAAGTTTTAAACAATGATCATAAAGTACCTTCTGAATTGCAAAAACATTCTTGCAGCGATCTCCATCCGAAGTAAGAACCGTCTTGATCAGGCGGCGCTTGCCACGCCGGTTTTCTTGCAAAACATGAGTAAGAGAACACTGTTCAGTTTCATCAAACATAAGAGCCTTACTCCTAATTTTTACACCTTGAACTTGAGTCCTATGAAAATCTAAGAGTTTTGCTTTATATTTTCTAACAAGTGGCAACAATGTTCTATCGGAAAGAGCATCTCGTTGAGCCTCTAATAAACATCCGTAATAAAAATTATACAATTTCAGGCGATCACGAGAGCGTTCACCAGAGTACCATTTACAGAAGCGTATTAGGTTAGGTTTACAATAGGTAGTCCACCATATGAGAATATTTGGATACCGTTTTGCTTGCTGTCTCCAATAGTCCCATTTACTCTGAAACAATGTAAGAAATCCCTCATCTGTTAATAGTGTTTCATTCATATGATAGTAACCACGTCCACGCACAATTTTATCATGTGGAATCTTAACTTTCATCACTAAAGACAGATGATCACTAAAACAAACAGGATAACGGTATATATCAAAAAGCCGAGATTTAAGAGATTCCGTCAAATAGAATCTATCGATTCTCGAGGCACTATTCTGGCGAATCAGGGTGTACCCCAACAGATCACTGTTCCTTAGTTGCCATGCATCATACAAGGGATAATGAGAGATGAGTTCATCAAGAGAAGCACAATAATTAAACCCTGGTTCCATATCTGCTCTATTCAATACACAATTCATATCACCCCCCAAAATGACATGGTCTGAGGCACAACTAAACGATGTAGCAACATCAGTCGCAAAAAAGGTGTTGCGCGCACCACGATTATGACTTCCAGATGGCGAATACACATTGATCATAGTCATACAGAACAAATCACCTCGTATAATTCTACCACTGGGTGACATTGTACATTCGTAAACGGTAACCCATCTTTAACCAATATCGCAGTACCAAGACGATTATACGTTGAATTGTTATAAACGTGATATGAATCATGTACATTCACCACTTCCGGACCTACCTCTTGCAGAAAAGCCACCTCAATTTCAGATTTTAACAAAAAGTCAGACAGAGCGTGATACTGTGTGGGTGAAGATATTCCATTTAGATTAATACTAGCAATGGTAGGAACAATTGCCATGAAGAGGTAGGGAAGGAGACAGACTTGATAGAACATGATGAGATGACGTAGGTACGAAGTTGAAGGACTAACTCGGAAACACACTAGAAAACATATCATGGCACACACACAAGAATCACTAGGTGACAGTTACACCAGAAAGTGGAGACTCTACAGATACAGAAGCACTGTCTTCTACCGAAGTTGTTACAGCAAGCTGCAATTGTTTGGTAACATTAGCACTAGTTATCCTGTACAAAGCATCACTAGCTGGTTTATCAGGTTTTCGAACAGATGAAGAAATTGTACAGTCTTTCACCGTTTTCCGTCTCTTCTTATCTTGAGAGGAGCGCTCTTTAGAACTACTTTGCGAGGGAACTGACGCTAAAAGGAAGGTACGATTATAAGATGGATTTCTCACCCTCAGATGGACCACTGTCAATAGTAATAGGAAAATCTGCCACATCACTTATATCGTAAGGAACACAGTCAGCAGCGTCAGCAATAGAAACCGCTGGAGGTATCGAGTCGGATACACTAATTATAACTGGAGATGAAACAGAACCTGTTGCGGGAGGTAAAGAAACCTCGACAGGTGGCTGAATATCCGGAGTATGCTTAAGCACTGGATTAGATCTGCATTCAGAAGTAGCCGAAGCTACCGATGGAACAGTAGCAGTGTCAGCATTCACTATCTCCGCACAAGAAGGTAACACAGCTTTATCACTGTCACTAGTTAATGGGGGAAAATCCTTGTCACTAAAAGACGAAGGTAATGAAACAACAGGTTGTACACCCGTAACCGAATTAGGTGTCCGGACTAGGTTAACTTCGGTTGAAGGTTGCACTCTAGGTTTAGAGTTTACATTATGTCTATCACATTGGTCATATCGATGATTAGGGCTATTGCAAGCAAAGCAGGTACGTTCCTGACCAAAATAAGATACTAAGTATCGTTGACCTTGGATTTCAATAGACGATGGAATTGCCTTATCTAACTGTATGTACACCAATTTCCGCCCAGTACGCACTTGGTATCGATGACTATTATCATAAAACTCGTCCTTGATATTTTTGACACTACCATATGGGGTCAACACTTTTAGTATTTCTTCATCGTCCAATTCACTTGGCACTAAAGATAATTTAACTAAAGTAACAGGCTTATCTGCAACTTCCACACTCGCATCATACACTCCATTTTCATCAGTATAACGTAATCCAGTACTATTATCTCGAATTATCTGTTCACACAGAAGCTGGGATATTAACTTAACAAACACACAACGTCGGTAATTGTCTAATTCAATACTCACAACTTGGTCATTGCTTAACTTGAAATTGTCAAATATGAATTCATGTATTCTATAAGTAACTGGACGAGTAGGTACATTACTAAAGTTTACACGCAAAGTATTAACTCGTTTCACCACCATTTAGACGATCAGAAGAATTCAAACTTCAAGTATAAAGGTATGCCGTATAAACAAGCAACAGCGCATTCCGCAGGTCTGCTCGCCACCGCTGCTACAACACGACTGCCACTAGACCAGCGGGGAGGACACTGCTTACTTCCTGTGTCGTTACGGATTACGACCACTGTATTGCCAGCTATCACTTATGTGGGTTGTATACTATGATCACATGTTTCTTCTTTGCTGGAAGAGTTAAACCTACATTCTATGTAATACATGAAGTATTTAGGCCTACATGCTCTTCATATAATGTAATAAAAGGGTCATGCTGGGAATAAGAAAAAGAACTTTCCTTGGAAAAAACGGAAACTATTGGCATCAGAAATATTTATCTACGAGGCATGCGCAGCAGTATATTTCAGAATAGTTACTGTTTATTTCAGTAAACAAACAAAGAGGTATAAAAAATCAAATATGTCGCGTCAACGAGATTGACCACAGTTGACAGAGGCGGAAGGAAATGTGTAGTAATACAACAACTTGGTTAAATTGATAATTGGTTCTTTATTCTGTAGTAGATCGTATCACAACTTTACGGGAGAGCAGAGAAAGACTTACTAACGCTGTCATATAGTAAGCTTTAGTAACACGATCATACAGACACAAATGGATGTAACTGTGAGTGCTACAACTTGGATTTAACGAAAGCCGTTTACATATTCGGTGGTTTGCAGGGTTGTATAAGACACAAAAAGATAAGACACAATACATTTATTCATACCTCAGCTTCCAGTAACTAGATAAATGTAGTTTCTGGTTAGATACTGAAACTGCTGTCGGATTTTAATACATGACGTATTGCAGGATACAAAATGCTTTGCATTACTTGTTTGTTTGTAGACAGCTACTAGCTTAGTGTTCTGAAAGGTTGTGTATAAACTAGAGATAGCCAATTCTGGAGTTATTACTTTCCGGACTCCCAAAGATAAAAGCGGGCAAATTTCGGAATTCGGAAAATTCCGATTTTGGAATAATTCCGGAATTCGGAAAAATCCGTTATTTAGAAATTTCTGATTTCGTTAACATTCCGGAATTCGGAACAATCCGGATTTTTTTCGAAATCCTGAGTTTTTCTCAATTCCGGAATTTTCTAAATTCCGGATTTTTCCTGAGTTTCGGAATTCTTCTGAATTAGGGAGTTTAACTTAATTCCATAATTTTCCGAAATCCGGAGTGAAAGTTCCGCTTCCGAAAAATGATTTTATTTTTGTTAATATGAATCGTGGCGGAAATAAGTCTTTGACTAGGTAATGGCGACTGCTTTGAAAGAAATGGGGTGTATTCAATTCAAGTCAATCTGTCATATTTGTAGTTTCGTGTGGAGAAAAACAAACTTGTGAACCAACGGTTTAAGAAAAATTTAAGTTATTAATGTAAATTTTTCCGACATCATAAAAGAAATACGAAAGACATTTTGAATTGAAGAAATATAACATACAAATTTGCAAGCAGAGACAAAGAAATCTAACATAACCAGACTAAAGACGAATCGTTTACCGCGTAGCGATCAAGGTCAAGCTGTTTTCGAGGGCGAGTTTCGAGTTGAGTCGAGTTTGATAATGGCTCGCTCGCTCGTTCAGCTCGTTTTAACTCGTTTTGAAATAATTTTCTGATTATACTGGAAAGCGAAAGCCATGAGAAATGTGAGCAGTAATGTGGAATACTTTTAGTGTTGCTCACGACAGGGCTGCGTCTCGTCTCGTAATTTTAGTGCATCTCGTGGGTCAATTTTAGTGTATCTCGTCTCGTCTAGATAACGAGAAGACAAGAGATTTTTTAATTATTATTATTACGAGACAGCCTCAAATCTCGTAGTCACCAATGTAAGTATATACGGTAGTTCTTAAAATCAAGGTTGAGACCTTTACTGTCGAATTCTTGAGCCCAAGCAGAAGACCAACTCGGGTAGTGATATCAACCGGCTCGGCTCGTATAAACTGAGCGAACAGCTCGAGTCGGCTCGGTTGGGATGAGCCGATGACCCGAGCCGGCTCAGTTGGAACGAGCCATCGACTCAGCTCTCGTTTTTATTGTTATTTTTCAATCATGAGGAGCTGCTCCTGATCCAGCCCATTTGTACAAAACATCGTTATTGTTGTTAGCTTTTGTAAATGTTATTCTCAATCCACCTTTCCACATAACCTCTTTATAATCACTTAAGAAGCCTGGAATTAATCTTAATGGATACAAAACACTAAAGTCCTTCCTTAGACCAAGTTTATCAACTGTTTCAAATCCTGCTTGTTTTAGATATTCAACTTCTGGTTTGGAAATCTTTAATATTCCAATAGCTGTAGATGTTATTCCAGGTAGTTCAATCTTATCTATAACAACTCCATGCTTTCTAACCTCAATTTGAGGAAAGAAAAATTGTAAGAAGTTATCTACAAGTTTTATAGTATCGTTTGCACCAAATGTTCCTCCGACTGATGCACCAACAACATCAAAAGTCATATGACAATCTGCTTTGTGTGGATGTATGAATCCATCGCCTACATCAAAATCAAACTCAATATATTTGTTATCTTCATTCAAATTATTAAATGTTCTTGTGTTAGCTTTAAAGCTCTGTAACTCGTAACTCTCCACACTATCCATTTATTATAAAGAAAATCTTGAAACAACGCTTTTATGGGATATACCCATAAAGGAATCATACATAATAACATTTTAAAACTTATAACCCCCATCCTAACTTAACCTTAGCATTCATAGCAGTACCAACCCCAAAAGCAGCTAATCGTTCACCAATTGACGCATTACTACTAAATGCTCTTTTCCGTGCTTTAGTTTCTAGTTCCTTATCTGCAATATGTCTTGACTCTGTATCTTTGTTGTCTCTGTAGTATATATCGTATTCTTTACAAGCCTCATCTAATGGGTTAATACCTTCATCACCTCTTTCTAATCTTTCTTGGAGCTTAGTCCCAGGCCCGCAAAATCTAAAACCTGGAATATGTAATTCAACTGGAAGTTTATTAATCAAATTATTTACTAATTCTTTTCCAAGGTTGTCATCATTCCAGAATCGTGGTGGTAATGTATTTAAGATCTTAATCAAATAACCTTTTGGATCATTAGGAATAAACTGTGAAAGCTTATTATTAATCATACTCACTATACCTACTTTCTCATTGTAAAAGTTATCATTTCCAGCCTTTTCTTCTCCATCTATAACTATTAACCTATTTATAAGCTTTCTCACGTCATCCATCCAAACATATTCTTTAGGTATCTCGGTATATTGTTTAATTCCTTCCCCAGACTTTGGTGTTTTTTTTTCTTGGTGGTGTTGGAGGTAAAGATGGTTTAATATAATTATCCCAAATAGGCTTGATAATATTAATGTACTTAGAACCTCTACTAGATGCTACCTTTTTATCTCGCTTATATTTTTGGAAGGCAGCATCTGATTCTATTATTATTTCCTTGTACTGTTCAAAATCATCATCGTCATAATCTTCGATGGTTTTATTAGTATTCGCCGTTAACAATTCCCATAGACCTTCTGTTCCTTTATAAGTTTTACCATTAATTATCAAATCATCACCATTCACTTTAACTTCAGAATTTCCTATCTTATTTATTATTTTTCCATCTTCTTCTACAGTTCTTATTCCAAATACACTATCATTTCTTTTACTATAATATTTCGTTGCAATCTTACCAAATGACTGTGCTGTTGTTAAAGGTTCTACTCCTTCCACTCTGTCTTTAATTTGTTTTGTCATTTGTTTTATTTTCCCCGTTATAGGTGTATCACTACTACTTGGAGAACTATCATAAGTTATCTTTTTAGGTGTTTCTAGTAGACTAGGATCTATTGAAGCCGACTTATGTGCAACTGGAACAAGTTCAGTTATTAGATTTTTATTTTGTTCTGCTACTTCTTTGATCTCACTTCCCAAGTTTTGAATAGCATCAATTGCAGGTTGCTCTTGTGTTTAAAATTTATCGTATATACCTGCTCTTTCTTTCTTCCAAGATTTGAAGCCCTTTATCAAGAACTCTTTTAACTTACTATTCTTATCAATTTCTTTCTCATCCATTTATTGTATAGAAAACGAACAAACGTCAATAAACGTGAAAAAACGTCAATAAACGTGAAAAACGTCAAACGTTAAAACGTCAAACATCAAAAAACATCAAACGTTTATAAAGTGTTTCATCTTGTTCCTATACTTACCATTGTTTACCTTCCTTGTCATATCAATTACTATAAAACCATAACCTTCTTGCCAACATTTTGAACATATCTCTTTAAATTTATCATAAGACATATCTCCTCCAACAAACTCATTATACACATGTTTAAGATTAGTATCATCTTGCCTGAATATGCATAGGAAGTTAACGTTATCTCTTATAAGCTGTTTAGGTACTTTCGAATATGTTTGTGCAAGATAAAAACAGTCTAAATGTCTATGCCTACCTCTAGTAAAGTAATTTCTAACAGTATCTTGATTCTCCAAAATGTAATCATCAAACACAACAACAGAGTATTTTTCACATTCATCAATAGGTACAATACAATCATTACCGCTAAAGAACGTTGCTATTTGTTTATTGAACTTTAGTTCTGCTTTTTCAAATCGATCTTTTAATTGCTCATACTTTGGCTGATTCATGCTTTTAGAATATATGTAGAAGTAATTATTGTTTAACCAACCTGGCTGTAATAAAAAGTTAAATAGCAAAAACGTCTTACCACACCCAGACGGACCCACTATAAGGCATCGAACATCATCAGGTATAAGCTCTCCATTTCTTTTCTTAGCTGTTGTTTCTTTTATCTTCTCTTTTATATCCCAATTAATAGTTTTCTTACTCATTTATTATAGAGAAAATCTGAAGGTGAGCAAAACGCTCACCTATGATCTTATATCTTTAAGTTGTTCTCTGATCTTATGCAACGTATCTTTTATATATTCGTTATCCATTTCACCATTTAATGTTATTATCATCTCTAACTGTTATTTAAATGAGTTAATACAAGTGACAATGGTTTTATATTCGTCTTTTCGTTTGCTTATGTTTAACTTAGAAGACAAACCTGTTATTATAGCAATTCCAGTTGCAAGAGACGTTGTTAATATCGAGTAAATTGTTACAGGTATAAAAATATTAATAAACCCAGTTGTTGCAGAAAGTATAACCGACAACGTGATCAAAGTGTAGTATGCATATCTAACAATTCGTAGTTTTCTCTTTTTCTTCTTTAAACTGTATTCTAACTTTTGAATGACATCTTCTATTAACTTGATTACTTTCTCTCTTGGAATATCTCTAGGTAAATCAAACTCATTCATTTATTATATAATAAATAGCTAAGGTATTTAACCTAACGAGTGATACTTCTGTTTTAAAGAAGAAACTCCATTACGAATTAGACAACAGTAACAACAATTTAAGTATAGGACTAGTTGGGTTTTACAGTACATATCTGACACCAAACGTTACACATAATGCGTGGTTTAAGTATGGAGGTGAATTTGTTCATATACCAAATGGACAATACAGCTTAAACAGTCTTAATGAGTATTTAAAATCTCAATCCATCAACATAACATTATCAGAAGATCATTTAAGAAATAGAGTTAAAATAGAAACTGATAGTAATGATGTTACAATTGGAGGTATAGGCACTGTCCTTGGGTTTAATGTTCTTGAAGTTTTAGAAAAAAAAAACACATATTGGAAGTAAGTTGCCGAAGTTTCATCCGTTTGATACTATAAATGTTCACTGTAATATAGCAGATGGCATGTTTGTTAAAGATACAAAATACACACATAGAGAAACAGGAATTATTGCATCATTTAAAACAGATGCTGAGTTCAAACATAGTATTATTTACGAGCCTACTTTTCCATTATTTTTCCCTATATCCAAAGACAAGGTTGACAATTTTGAGATAAGGATAACAGATGAGAATGATTCCTTAATTGATTTTGGTGGAGCAACAACAACTGTATTTTTTACAAACTAAGATTTTCTCTTAAATAAATAGGAAGATGTGTTCTATTAAAGGATGTTTGTTTAGTGTTCCTTACAACGAACTAAAGGATTTAAATATCGATCATGTATTAACAAAGAAACAACTTAGTGATAAATCTAAGAAAATTAAAGAAGGTAAAGGAATGGATTTAACTTTAACTACTGCACAAATGAAAAAGATTAAGAAAGAGCATATGGGTGGCTTTATTTTTACAATTCCAGCCATTTTAGCAGCCTTAGGAGCAGTTGGCTCATTACCAGGTGGTGCAGCAGCGATTACTAAAACTGTACTGGATGCTAAGAAGAACTTGAAGAACAAAAGAGACACAATATGGCTATGGAAGAAAAGCAAGGAGCAGGTAAACCAAAGAAGTCAAAAAACTAAAACCATTGACCAACTTCGATATAGAGAGGTTGGTTAAAGAATTAAAGATAAAACGATTTAGAGGTTTATTTATGAGTGATGAACTTCCACAAAAACCCTATATAAATGAGTGTGGTGTAGTTAACCTTTATAAATCAGAAAACATTGGTACTCATTGGATATGCTATTGGAAAGATAACAACATAAAGTACGTGTTCGATTCTTATGGTGGTGTTCCTCCTAAACAACTGGTACAATATCTTGGTACTGAAAACTTATTTTACAATGACGAACGAATACAATACTTTAATTCAGTTATATGTGGTCATCTTTGTGTTAAGGTTTTAAATCTTCTAAATCAAGGGTATTCTAAATCAAGGGTGACGTTATGTATATGATTAAAAATGATTAAGTGCTTTTATGGTTTGTATCCATAAAAGTTTTGTTTTAAGATATATATGGAAGCTATACACAATAGATTTTTAGATTATTTTGAGAAGCATGAGGATGAACTAGATGCACTAGATAAATATAATTTTTATCAGTATTTTAAGAATGTTCAGATAGACTTAAAAGATAAAAGAACGTATATAATATTATTGATTTATGGAAAATGTTAATACCAAAAGTTTTGTACACAGAAGAAGAGTTGGAAAAGTTACGTCCAATAATTACCTTAAAGGACTTGTGGTCAAATTATAAATCTAGACCATTACAATGCAGTAATTGTCGTAGTAAGTCATTAACAAAAGGTATGAGTAGATACATTTGTGATGATTGTTCTGCAGAGAGTGGTTGGGTTTACAGTACTTGTGAAGAAACGAAAGCTACTTGCGTACGAAAACCATGGTATGATACTATAAAAAGATTTAAGTTACAGTTATCTCGTTTGCAAGCTTTACAGGATAGAATTATTCCCAAAGATGTGTTCAAAGTGTTAAATGATGAATTTCGAGATATACCAAAAGATTTAATATCAACAAAAGATGTTCTAGAAGTACTAAAGAAAAACAAATACACAAAATATTATGATGATGTCCATTTAATACACTATCACCTTACCGATCAAAAACCATTAAAATTACAACATATGGAGGAAACACTTATAAATGGTTTCGAAAACTTACACGAGGTCTTTAGGGAGCTGTATCCGGAAAGAGCATTGTTTATTAACTTAAAATGTGTATTGTACTATCTGTTGAAAAGGCATGATGTTCAGGTTGATATTGATTTTAAACACTCGCCTAGACAAATAGAGATGTTAAAGAAGTGTTTTGAAAAATTAGGATGGGCATTTTCTGTATAATAAATGAGTATGGATATATTTGGTAATGTTAAAGATAGAAAAGATAATGTTGATATTAGTGAAGAGAAATTAAAATTGTTGGAGAATTTAAATGATATTGTTAGCGAAGTCAACTTAGATCAATAGGAGCCCAATTAAAGAACGATAGAAAACAATTTGAAGATGCATTAGAAACGTTACAAGACACATACATAAAGAAAGAAGATATTGAAAAGGTTAGGATGGATACTACTAAATTGATTATGCAAAAAGAAACTGTACCCTTTTTATGCCGATTGAGAATTAAGAATGTTAAGGAGCCAATCTTTAAAATATTCAATCTTTCTAATGGTTACACATTTCTTTATAATGGGAAAATAATGCACATGGAATTAAGTATGGATAAATACTTTTTAGACATATATTTAGGTTATACTTTGATTGAAAATATACCTTTTAGCTTTAACAAGAATGATATAATTACGATTAAACCAAATAAAAATTCAGCTATGGAAGAAGGACAATTATTGGTTGTTGTAATGTATATAGAAAGAGAGGGTTTCCTAAGGACGTTTGCTTGGACAAGGGGGAGTTTTACTCCCCCCTTACAGAACGTTCATCCTCAAACAGTTTTTATCAACGAGTCTGGCCTATATTCACTTGTGCTCTAGTTTTACCGTGTAAGATGAGTTTTTGAAGTTCCCGGAATCCCGAGAACTTCGAAGTTTGTTGATTTTCTATACAATAAATAATTATGATGTATTGTGTTAAGTGTAAGAAATTGACAGATACGGAGAAAGATACCATTAGGATAGAACAAACAAAGAATGGAAGATATCTAAAGAAAGGTATTTGTTCTGTATGTGGTGTTACTAAAACTCAATTCGTTAAAAAGCCTGATTGACTAGAAGAAGGTAAAGGTGTTAGAGAAGACATTATAGAAGAAATTCACAAACCATCTAGAAAAAACTTTGACAGATTAAGTGTAGTTATAAAAGGTATCGATTATCTTTGGCAAGCTGATCTTGTTGAAATGGATAGTGGAGTAATAAAAAGTGTTTCCAAATTAAATAAAGGTTATAAGTATTTGCTAACGATTATAGATGTGTTCTCGAAATATGCGTTTGCTATTCCTGTTAAAGATAAAAGTGGTAAGAATGTTTTGGAATCCATATTAAGAACGAGAAAACCTAGTAACTTACAAACTGATCAAGGTAAAGAGTTTTACAATAAAGAGTTTAAGAAGTTAATGGAAGAAAATAAGATTAATCATTACTAAACCTATAGTGGTAAGAAAGCTTCTGTTGTTGAGAGATTTAATCGAACACTTAAACAGAACATGTGGGAAAGGTTAACAACACAAGGGAATTACAAATGGATAGAGATATTACCAACACTAGTTAAAGAGTATAATCATCAAATTCATAGAACAATTGGTTTAAAAACTATAGAAGTTAATAAGAAGAATGAGCGAACAATATTGGAGAAAGTGTATAAGGAAGAATATAAGCGTGTTAAGCCCAAATACAAGTTAGGTGATCATGTTCGTATAAGTAAGTCGAAAGGGTTATTTGAGAAAGGATAGACACCTAATTGGTCAACAGAAGTATTTGTTATTAGTGAAGTTATTCCATCCAATCCGCCTACATATAGAATTAAAAATTTAGAAGAAGAGGATGTGCAAGGTAGTTTTTACGAACCAGAATTATTAAAGACGAAACATAAGGATGAATACTTGGTGGAGAAAGTGTTGAGAAAGAAAGGTGATAAAGTATAGGTTAAATGGCTAGGGTTTGATGATTCGCATAATAGTTGGGGAGATAAAATTAATGTCGTAGTGTAAATATAGATGTTTGTCTTTTATGGCTATTATTCCATAAAAGGATAGTTTGGATAAGATACTACGATCAAAAAATAACCGACTCCTCATATACGAGGAGTCGCTCTGAAGAGACGAGTTGAATATTATGAGAAAAAGTATGGCTCCCGGAAAACCGGTGACCATCATCAGCCTACTAAGTTGTGTAAAGAATGCAGAAAAAGATTTGATCATTGGTTAGAAAACAAACACTCAAAAGATTTATTGGATTATTATAAGAGAAACCTAGCTTCCCAGTTTTCCGGGTGCTGCAAAACGACGCTCTACTTATCATCCAAGCCAGCAAAACTCAAAGTATTATATAGAGCCAAAAGGTACAAACAGTGATCAAAGATTTTCTATATAATAAATATGGGTACTATGGATATGGGTACTCTTAGTTTAAATGATATTTGCTACGAACAAATTAAAGATGATTACTGGTATGGTTTGTTTGGTGATTTTAAATTGATTATAGATAAGAGCACAAGATACTTTAACGCTACTAAATTGTGTCAAGATGGTGGAAAAAGGTTTGATCACTGGTTAGAAAATAAAGGATCAAAAGAGCTCATAGCATACATTTCCAGATCCGGCAATCCGGGTCTAGAAATTATCAAAAATTAACAACATAATGAGAAAAAAAGCAATGGAGCACTTTCGCTCTGTTGATCTACATATCTAATAAAAGGAGGGGATAAAGAAACAACATCAATCATCTCAGGAACATATGTCTACAGGAAAATATTCCTTGCTATTGCTTTTTGGATTTCACAGGACTTTTATGACAAATGCTATGACTACAACAAACTTCAAAATTCCTCCGAAGCTAGGAACTTCAGAAACTCGTCTTACACAGTAAAACTAGCTGGTAACGAAATAAACAATCTAAAGAGTTAATTTCTTATATAAAGTCATCGCACCGAATTCGCAGGGATGACTTACTAATTTGATAATTGGTTAAGGAACAAAGAATCAAAGGAATTGATAAGATACTACGATCATAAAATAAGCAACTCCTCATATACGAGGAATTGCTCCAAGACAAAGTTACATACAAACAAATGCGGGTCCCGAAAACGTGGACCCACGTTAATCTGCAACAACATACAGTCTTCATCAGCGAGTCTAGTCTGTATTCCTTAGTGCAGTGTAAATATAAATGTTTGTCTTTTATGGTTATTATTCCATAAAAGGCTAGCGAACCGTTACTCTCTGTGTTAGATGATTATGTAAGGGTGTAACGATTTCGAAAATGATTAAATGAACATTTTTATATAATAAATATGAGTACTATGGATAATTCTCCTAGTTTAAACGATATTTGCTATGAACAGATTAAAGATGATTACTGGTATGGTTTGTTTGGTGATTTTAGATTGATTATCGATAAGAAAACTGTCTACTTTAAAGCTACTAAACTGTGTCATGATGGAGGTAAGCCGTTTAAAAGTTGGATAAGAAATAAAGAATCAACGACACTAATAAAAAGATTAGAAGAAAAGCATCAATCTCAAAAAATATATTACGTGGTTAGTGGAGGAAGAAGAACAATAATCAGTGGCACATATGTTCATCCAGACTTGTTCCAAGAAATAAAAAGATGGTTTTAATTGAAAAAAGATAATGATAAGTCAGGTTCTGTTTATATAGCAACTACCAAACAGCACCAAGAGAAGAGTATATATAAAGTGGGTTATACAAAAAACCTTGAACAACGCCTAGGTCAGTTTAATGAGTTTAGACTTGACTTCGAGCTATTTTATTATGAAGAAACGTATAAGGCAAATCATGCTAAAAAGTTAGAGTCACTTGTGCATAAACAATTAGATGAATTTAAATATAAAGGTGAATTTTTCAAGTGTGAACTCAACACGATCAAAGAAGTTTTAGAAGAAATTCAAGATGATGAAGTAATCGAAAAATTAAAAGGATTGGAGTTAAAAGATGAATAGGCGTAAAAAAGGTAAAAGACAATGAGTTTGGACATCACTATCAGAAGAAGACTTGGTTAAAGAAATTGATCGCTTGTATGATAGGTTATTATCTGATAATTAAGTTTACAACAAGGGGGCCACCAGCACTGGACCCCTTTCAAACATACAACCTCATACAATTTTCATCAAGATTTTTAAAGGTGAGCAAAACGCTCGCCTTACGGTTCATCCTCAAACTGTTTTTATTAACGACCCCGGTCTCTACTGATTCTTATTACAACTTTTATGGTATAATAGCCATAAAAGATAATTAGTTAAACATTAAAAAATATCTGCTGCAACATCTAATGCTAAATTCAACATATCACCTAAATCGGATGATTATGATATTTTCTTATTATAGCTCTCCAATCTACGTAATATCTATATGCATATATAAACTCTATAGATAGGTTTTGAGAAATTGAAATGTTAACCCAATGAACTCTGCTTTCGAACTCTGCAATAAATTCTTCTGTTAAATTTTGAGACATTGAAATCATTTCCCAATCTACTTTGTCAGCGTAATCTCTTATAAGGTTTTCTGATAATTGATGAGTTCCAGATAAGCACCACCAATTAACTCTATCTGCATGTTCTCGTATAAAGGCTTCAGAGAGTTTGTTTTTGTAAGATATCGCATGAAAATCAACTTTATGTATAAACTCATTAATAAATTCTTCAGATAGGTTTTGATTATACGATACTTCTTTCCAATCAACTCTATCTGCAAATTCTCTTATAAAGTCTTCTGATAAGTCTTGGCTTCCTGAAATAATCTCCCAATCAACTTTATCAGCTAATTCTCTTATAAACTCTTCTGATAACTTTTTCCATAAATATATTTCACTCAAATTAACTTTCTGCAGATATTTGCGTATGAAGTCTTCTGTAATGTGATCATAGTTATATTCCCCCTCTTAATCATCATAACCTATAGATAACCATTGTTCATCAGTCAGTGAATCTAATATCTCATCAGACAAATTCATAACGTTTGCATACAGAATGTTTTGTATAAGAAATGAGTTGTTTTCTTTAGTAGCTTTCTTGAACAAATGATCTAACATACCTATGGACACGCTAAAATTTATTTTGTCTTCATCATTATAACCACCAATATCTAAATGTTTACATACACAATCAAATATAGGTTTGTAAGATAATATTTCCTTAGCACTAGTCATGTTCGTTTTTATTCTTAGATTTTTAAATTTATTTCATTTTTGTTGGTTTTCTATATAACGAATATGGAGAAAGAATTTGATTTATTACATGATAGACTTAAACTAATTCATCATGATCTTAAACTCTTAGCAGCACTACTAGAAAAGCAAATACTGTTAAAGGAAAAAGAATTATTAATAATGCAACAAAAAACATCTGATTTGAGTAGTGATGATGAATATAAATATGGTAGTGATGATTATGACGAAGATGATGAGTGAGTTTACAAAAATGATTTAATTTTAATATGTGCATATGTGACTTTGGTGGGGTATTCTCATCAAAGCAGTGTTCTAATACAACGCGTAATATGTAGACAATGGCAGGAGTGTACAATGTTAAGCGTTGTATTAGGACAAATGAAAATGAACTGAAATAATCCGGTGAAGATAAAAATTGAAGAGTAATAAAGATTTTCTATATAATAAATAAGATGAGTAATTATAGTAAATTTACCGTAGTAGAGTTAAGGCGACAATGTAAAGAGAGGGGAATCAGAAGATATTCCCGATTAAGAAAAGCAGAACTGATAGACCTTCTTAAACAATATGACGATGAAAAAAGCAGAAGACAGATTAGAAATATATTCCCATTTAAACAAGAAGTATTTGAAGAACCAAGAATCAAAGTTGAATCAATACCAATCGATGTAAAACGTCACAACATTGCATTAAAATCAAGATTAGAAACATGGAGATTTACAACAGATTACAAACCACAAGATCCACTTGAACAATATATTACTGCAACATCTAAAGCTATATTAAACAGATTACAAATTGGCTTAAGTAAACATAGTTCATTGAAAGCTAATCTTTATATAAGTTGTACATATAAGAAAGGTGAAGAAACTCAAAACTTCTATTTTAACACTGAAAACCAAGAAATATATCGATCAAGTAATTTAAAAGAAGAAATAACTAAGATGAAACAACGATTTAGAACAAGAATGGATGAGCTCCAAGCTAGAGGTTCTGGCTGGGCTCTTATAAACATTAACTTTTTACAACTAGCAATCGTCAAATATACACCATATAGAGGATCAACATACATAGAATTACCTAAACAAATTCAAAACCAAAATGCAGTAATCAATGTAAAGAATGAAGATGAAAAATATTTCTTATATTCAATTTGTTCTGCACTATACCCAGTTAATAAAGATCCACAACGACCTTCCAAGTACAAGCAAGCTGTCAAATACTTACAAGAAAAATTAAAAATTATTCATTTTCCTGTAAAACTATGCGATATTCCAAGAGCTGAAAAATTACTTATTATTTTTATAAATGTTTATGCATATGATAAAGACTATTCAATCTATATACTACATCACACACAAAACAAGCAAGAAAATCATGTCAATTTATTATATATAAAAGAACAAAATGAAGACCAAGTTAAAACACACTATTGTTGGATTAAGGATTTAAGCAGACTAGTATGTACACAATTAACTAAAAAGAGAGCTCGAAAATATTTATGTGACAGATGTTTGTTATACTTTTACTCTCAAAACGCTTTAAATAAACATGAGCAAGATTGTTCGTTAAATGAGCCAGTAAAAATAATAATGCCTGAAGAAGGTAAATGTGTTGAATTTAAAAACTACCAATACATAATGAAAATGCCATTTGTGATTTATGCTGATTTTGAATGTTTGTTACATAAAGTTATGGGTTGTAAAGAATGTTATCCAGATAACGAGCCATATACAAAGAAATATCAGCAACATAAGCCATCTGGATTTTGTTATTACGTAGTAAAGAGCGATGGAAGTAAAACTAATTCTGTTTTGTATAGAGGTAAGAACGCTGCTACTAAATTTATAAGGTTGTTAACAAAAGAAGCCAAACACATATCGAACATATACAAACAAAATAACGAATTGCCATTAACAAAAAGTCAGATAAAAGAGTTCAATGAATCTAAATGTTGTTGTTACTGTAAGCAGGAGTATACTACAGAAAATTATAAAGTTAAGCACCACGATCATATAACAGGAAAATTTGTAGCACCTCTATGTAATAACTGCAATTTAAAAGTCAAAGTACCAAAGTTTGTACCAGTGAGCATACATAACTTGACAGGATATGACTCACACTTGTTTATAAAAGAGCTTGAATGTAATAAAGAAGAAATAGATCTAATACCCAATAATGAAGAAAGATACATATCATTCAGTAAAAGGTTGGAACTATTAAATTGAAAATTGTAGATTCATTTAGATTTATGGCTTCTAGTTTAGACAAATTGTCATCGAACTTGAAACCTGAGCAAATGATACTACCCAACACTTTTATCCTAATCAAGAACAGTTTCAACTTGTAATAAGAAAAGGTGTTTACCCATATGATTATGTTAACAATTGGGATAGGTTTAGAGAAAGAAAATTACCGATAAAGGAAGCATTCTTCAACAAGCTTATGAATACACATATAAGTGATGAAGATTATGAACATGCAAAGAAAGTATGGAAAACATTTGACATTAAGAATCTCGGACAATACCATGATTTATATTTGAAAACAGATGTATTATTGTTAGCAGATGTGTTTGAGAACTTTAGAGAAACATGTCTTAAAGCTTATGATCTTGATCCTGCTTGGTATATGACGGCACCAGGTTTAGCTTCGGATGCAATGTTAAAGATGACAAATATAAAATTAGAATTGTTGTGGGATTATGATATGGTGTTAATGGTAGAGAAAGGTATAAGAGGTGGGATTAGTCAATGTTCAAAAGGATATGTGAAAGCAAACAATAAGTATATGGAAGATTACGATAAGGTTAAAGAAGATTCTTACTTAATGTATCTAGACGCCAATAACTTGTATGGGTGGGCAATGAGTCAATATCTACCGTATAAGGGATTTAGATGGTTAAGTGAAGATGAGATTGAAGAAATAGATTTCACAAATATACCTGATGATTCTGATACTGGTTACATATTAGAAGTTGATCTTGAATATCCTAAAGAATTACATGACTATCACAAAGACTATCCATTAGCTCCTCAAAATATATGCCCGCCTGGTTCAAAACAATCAAAGCTATTAACAACCCTATATGACAAAGAAAAATATGTAATTCACTATCGAAACCTAAAACAATGTCTTTCACTTGGATTAAAACTTAACAAGATACATCGAGTAATAGAGTTCGAACAATCAGATTGGTTAAAGAAATATATTGATTTAAACACACAAATGAGAAATAAAGCAACAAATGATTTTGAAAAAGACTTTTATAAGCTCATGAATAATTCAGTATTTGGGAAGACTATGGAGAATATTAGAAAGAGAGTTAATATTAAACTTGTAAGTGATAAGAAAAAATACGAGAAGCTTGTGGCGAAACCGAATTATAAGAGTACTACAGTTTTTACGGAAAATTTAGTAGCAGTTCACATGAACAAGGTTAAAGTGCAATTTAACAAACCGATTTATGTTGGTATGTCAATTCTAGATTTGTCAAATTATTTAATGTACGATTTCCATTATAATGTGATGAAACCAAAATATCAAGACAAAGTAGAAGTATGTTATACAGATACCGATAGTTATATATACCATATCCAAACAAAAGATGTGTACGAGGACATGAAAAATTATATTGATTACTTCGACACGAGTGATTACTCTAAAGATAACAGATATAAATACCACAGGTCAATAAGAAAATACTTGGTAAGATGATAGATGAACTTAAAGGAACAATCATAGAAGAATTTGTTGGTTTAAAATCAAAAATGTATTTAATCAGGTTCGAAAAAGATAAATGTTGTATGAAAGCAAAAGGAGTTAAGAAAAATGTTGTAAGTAAAGAACTGTCATTTAACGATTATAAAGACTGCTTGTTCAACCAAAAAGAATATTATAAGAAGATGAATTTAATTAGAAGTTATAAGCACGATTTGTACAGTATAGAAGTAAATAAGTTAGCTTTAAGTTGTGTGGATGATAAGAGATGTGTTTTAAAGGATGGGATCAATACCCTACCATGGGGTCATTATAAGTTAGAAGAGTTGTAGTTTTAGATGTAAGATTTTAGATTATAAGTTTTTTAGATGTAACTTTTTATGATTTTAAATGTCATAAAAGCATATTCAATCTCCCTTTAACATTGTAGTTATGGGGATACTTTGCGCTCTGTAACTTTGAAAGTTAGTTGGTTCCTTCTGCGCTGGTTAAAAATATTGGGAGGGGGAAAATGCGCCAGAATAACCTATCCTAACTACTGTTAATGTTTGTGTCAACGTTGTGCCAACAAAAGATCAACCGTTACCGCAACAGTTTGACAACGTTTATTTTTTTACAACCTTGGCCCAACAAAAAGAACCGTAATTACGACCATTACATAACTTTATACACATATCAACCATATATCGACGTTGGGCCAACAATAGGACGCATGATAACACAACCGTTAATGAACGTCAAACATTTATCAACTATAGATCGACGTTGGGCGAACAACAATACAAATGATGACACAACCATTTATCAACTTCCTACCAGTTATCAACGTTGGCCTCACGTTGGGCAAACGATAGGTAACAACGATATTTCAACCAACATGGACTGGATGATGGGGATATTAGCTCCCTTGGTCGCAGCAGGAGAATGACGGCATTGTACCTTGTGGAGGACCAGACAACACTGACGCAGCCAGTGGTGTAGGTGTAGCAAGCCTGCTTGCCAAGTGGCATTTCTTTTCTAGTGGAATTGAACTATATATATAACATTTAGATATCAATGCCCAGGCCGATATAGGAGAGGGACAAGAATATGGGAAGGTAGTGCGGCTCTGGATTTGCACAATTCTACATCCGGGTATTCTACAGGTAGGACTGAGGAAACCCAGAGAAAGCCCTGCCGGAGAAGTGTTCGTGCTCACGCTCGCAACTTCCTAACTTTCTCTAACAGGTCGCCAAGAAACTTTCGCTCGTCCATCTTCCATCTTACTGCTCTTTAAGGCTGACGAACTTGGATGAAGTTTCTGATCGGATCTGATTAGAACTGTCATATTCTCTTTTCGAAGGAATGTTTTTCAGATATAAGGTAGCAGCAATATCCCATCGATGTGTAAATTCATAATTCTAATAAAATGGTCCATGTTACAATAAGGAAGACAGTAATTACAGAAGTCCCTAGTTACAATGCATTTTGTGAGAAATTCATCGGATGAGATTGTACTATTCTGAACAATTGATTTTACCAAAAGTACTTCTTTCGCTTTAGTCATAAAGCAATTATCCGGTGATTCACAAGAAAGCAAACACCCACCAAGTTTCTCCAACCGTATGAACTGTATGTTTTGCTTCTTGTCAATTGTTACTGGACGGATCCTCTTCATAGTATTGTCACACACTGAATCTATTTCGCACAATTTGTTTGCAACCTGCGTCAACTCACGATTGGAACCACGCACCATGGATTTAATCTTCAGCATTTTATTTTCAAAGGGAAAAGCAGATAAGTTATCTAAGGGCCCGTAAGTGGCTACGTCGTCTGCAATGTGAAGTAAATTGTGAAAATTGTATGTTAAAATACTTCTAGAATAATATACATGGAGAACTAACAAAAACGTAAAGTAGCTGACTTGCATATAACCTCCACTTCTTAGTTGCCACTGAACACTTTGCTACAAAGTATGTAAGCTGCTACATGTAGTATAAGAAAGTGTTCATAGAAATGGTTAGGTATAATCCCTCGTAAAACTATAGGTCCGAAATACAATAAGGAAGCCCTAAGCTCCGAGCTTTCCAAAATTTAGAAGCACTTAAAACTCTGGGTTTACGAACAAACTCTCTAGGACAAAATTTGGCAAAGCTTTTCTATCTTTGTGACACTTCCCTGGTTAGAAGAGAGCTCAGTCAGCATTGTTTGGGACCCTTTTCAACCCACATCCGTATAAACTTTTTTGTCACTCCTAAATATAGAAGATGCATAGCATCTAAAGGAAATTGTGAAACTAATCCTGACTGTAGATTAGACAAGATACTTTCACAGCGTTGATGGTCGTCGTAAAACATGTTACGGAAGTCGGAATCAGTTCTTTTGTTCAAATTAACTTCATACTGCCATGATGTATGTCATAGCTGACTCCCTCTTTTTCACATTTCTCACATCCATGAAATTTATTATGAGACACTATACACTTCACATATGCCCTTACCGGAGCATCGATTACAAAACAACTTACGCGAAAACCATAAACCTTACCATTGACAACTACTCCTCTTGTTTCCAATTCAAGGCACTCATTCACGATTGGCTGAAGAAATTCATAACTGCTGCTAGGTTTAAAATCGCCCAAGTAAAGAGCAATTATAAAGGGTGTTTTGTTAACCGACTGATCTAATAGCCCAAGTATCGATCAGAAAGATTTTGAAGAGCTTTCGCAAACAGGTAAGCCATCTACATTTACGGTAAGAGTTAATAAGTCAGATATTTCGTCTGGTTTTAGGGTTGATATTATTGGATATTTTTGATCATTTCGTAGACCTTCATGTGCTAATTTTACTATTTCTTTTTCTACACCAAAATATACTAAAAAAAAACACGATCCTGTAACACTTGAGTGAGGACGTTTCGTGGAGTTTGCAAAAGCGTCCTAGCATGTGTAGGCAGATCAGGAAAATGAGGTCTCAGAATCTTCAGAAGTGTCGTTGTTGTATTATTAGGTATATTAAAGATTTTAGACCAGGTGATGAACTGACATTTCACTGAAAGCACACAGAATGAATGATGTGGTGCATCCGTACTTCCGTTGTCACTACAGTTTGCAACTATAGAAGTTAGGTCATTACTTCTCTCATTACTGTTTGTAAATATACAAGTTGTTTCAGCGCTTCTTATACAAGGACTCTAAATAATTTCAACATTAGCAACATTACTACCTGAATAAAAGTTCACAAAATTCGTAGAACATCCTGCAACCTGTTTCCCAGGTGAACGCAAAGCCTGAAGAATGGTACATTCAGGGGCGTCACTTAGGGAGGACAGGGAGGGGCATTTGCCCCCCCTGAGTTTGAGATGTATATAGATTTTATCAATAGAATAGTAGTAAATCAGTGAAAAACGCGAAATTTTACTAATACCAAGGGGTCTTGCCCTCCCAAGCAATATCTGAAATGACGCTCCTGGGTCCATTCCTTCTTCTCGATTAGTCTCCCCCTGTGTGTCTTCGTTCTTTTCCTCCGTTTCTATCTTTTCACCAGCGGAACCAGTTCTCAATCCCTTCTTTTATTTCCTCGTCTGTTGGTTTCCTGGTTATTCCATTAAGACTCACAGCCCCTGAAATGAAAATAATTTGTAAAATCAACAGAACAATACTAGATATACTACAAATAGAACCAATAGATTACATCAATTCTTTATTATCCGTACTTCAGTTCTTCATTATCCCCCATTTTACACTAGATACATTACCACATTAACTACAAAAAGGGACCGACCAGAGCTGTTTGTCAGGTACCATCTCACCATTTGCCTGCTAGGACTGAGAGAAACTGTGGAATACCCGGTTAGGATCGCCGGCGGTAGGAAACAAACTCATGATCTCGCGAATAGGAATTCAACAGAGCCAACTCGCATGGTCTTTATTTCTGTTTTCATGAACTTAAAGTGTACGCAAAACGTGGATTTTTCTTATATATATATATATATATATATATATATATATATATATATATATATATATATATATATATATATATATATATATATTCCCCAGCAAACCTCTGCAACCCTTTCTTTTATATATATATATATATATATATATATATATATATATATATATATATATATATATATATATATTCCCAAAGCAACAGTGTGTACTTTTCTTATTACACATTAAGCTTACAGTCGTGGAGCAAATTGTGAGTTTCAGGTTACTAGTATTCTATAGGAGATATATTCAATTTTGAGAACTCTTAATCCCGTTTCTAATGTTTTCCTTTTCCTATACCAGCACCTATTTTATATACTGTTAGGCAGTGTTTTCTACGAATTTCCCTACAGGGTGGGTGTAAATGGGTCAATTTCCTAAAGTGTAGGTGGTGAGAAATAAGTGTACGACATATTATTATTTTTATGTGATAAAAGCGAGCCTCAAGTAAGGTATATATAATTATTTGTGTAAAATGCTATAACAGAACAGCAGAAATTGACTTATTTTCAATTTTAATTCATTTTTGAAATCATTCTTATTGAGATGTTGCTTGTAGATTTACACGGTGTCCTGCCCGTGACAACCATGTGTCCTGCCCGTGACACAGTAAAGTTTAGTTTATTCATTAAATAAATATTTGGCAAATTTCTCTTATGTGAAGTTTGTTTAAAAAAGTCATCAATTCTACATTTCCGTTTAAATAAAATCATTTTGAGCTAATAATTCACAGTTTTGTAACATTCACTTGGTGTGTCGAAAGTCACTTCTCTTTTTTGTCCCCACCCGTGACAGACGTTTAGGAATTAATATTTTCTACTCTAAACAGAAAAAAATACTGAAAACATCAGCTACATACACTCCTAAGTCTGTACTGCTCATATATCATACAATTAGCAGAATTTATGTTGTACTTTTAGAAATATACCACTTTAAAACATGAAAAATGTAGTGTTAATGTCTTGCCCGTGAAGATGGAATGGCCCTAAAGTGATTGCACATTGTTTTTAATTTTAAGTTAGTGCTTTGTACAGCTTTATTAACACACGAGTCTTCAGTAAGATCATGGCGATAAGGGATATTTATCACAATTGTTTTACAGTTATTCAACATAGAGAGTTGATTTGCAAATTCTACTAACCGCCTCACTACCTTCATTCTTGGACACATCATTTGTTCCACTTAATATTACTACACAATTATATTCCTTATTTACAATGTTGGGATTAATACCAGACAACCCAACAACGCCTCTAGCTCCAGGCTTGATATTTCCTTGCACTGCCAACTTGTGTTTAGAATTAATATTCACTTTCTCGGACAGTCCACGACCGTGAATATCACCATATATGTGTACACTTACGCGTCTGTCTTAGGCTTTCTTCTTGCATTAGTTTTATTATTTGTAACTTTCGGCACGTTTGGTTGCATAATAGTTTTTCCCTTCTACATTCTTGCACTATTCTTCTTTTGTGAATTTCTTACCGGTTTTCATTTGAATTCACGTCTCCTTCACTTCCGACGTTTTCAAACACACTCTATCTGTTTTCGCATACAATTGTTTTACCTGATACCACATTAGAATATTTGGGTCTGAGCGTAACTTACTTTCGTCCACTGGTTGGAGATGTTTTCAGTTTCAACAAATGATTCTACGGACTTCACGTTTTGTTGCAATACTTCATTTTCTGATTTTAGTGTCCCCATGTCCTCCTGTAACACATTTATTATTTGTAAAACGCTGACAATGTCTTCATTAACATCACAATGGTTGATGTTTACTATGTTTGACTGCATGTTTCTCCCTTGCACTTTATTGCTATTAATCACGTTAGTAGTAGTTGCCGCACTATATCGAGCCGTCAGCAAAAATTTTCTCGATTCTGATTGGTTGAGAGAGGTCACGTGACTTTAGGCCCCGCCCACGCGGGAAGTTGAAATTTCCAGGTCATGTGTTATGACTAGTGATGGGTAAATTCCCGGGAAGATAATTTTCGGGAATGTTCCCAGGGAAGATTCCCAAAATGGGAATTTATCCGGGAATTTATGTTCAGTCAGAAAGAAAATTGCATTCTATTACTATATTATGATTTCAAAGTTGAATTAATTTTTATATCACAGCATATTATTACTGTTTTCCCCAGATGATTCTTTAAAATGTATATTCTGAGCGGTACTATGTTACTTTATTAAAACTTTATTATATTTAGAGAGTACGCATAAATGGATACTTATTTACAATATGTTCTATCAAATAAATATGTGTGAAAAAATTATATAATAACAGTTTAAATTTATATGTAAGTGGATTTGTTCAAATTGACTCTATTACTGATATTTTAAATACATTTAATTTATAAATGTTATAAACCAACTAGATTGGGTAAATGCTAGAAGATACATGTCTCACCAATTTATCAATATTTGCGCATACAGATTTATGTTCACAAAATTTTCAAGATACTTACTTATCTTTATATTTTAGCACGTGACATTGCCATACACGAACTTTCATTCTAACTATTTCTCGAAATTCCATACGTAAATTCACATGTAAATTAAGTATGAGTACCTCTTCAGAAATTCGAGTTATAGAGAGGAGACAGACCGATGTCTATTACTAATGGTGGTTCAGGGTTTATTAATAGTACTTCATCTCTATTTCTACATAATTCTAAATTACTCTACTTTTCATCATTTGTAAATTAGTACTTTCGTAATTTTGGCTGTTCTTTAGCATTGGGGGCAAGTTTTTGCACCTACTTTTTTGAGATATTCTATTCCGATGCGGTTGTTTTATGGTTTCATATGTTAAATTACGTTACCAACATTAAATTCAGACAGCTTTGCGGAGCCAGCGTTAGCGAATGAAGGCGGGTTAGAGCCCTGCATGACACGTTGTTTTCTATCTTCGTTACCAACAATTCACTTTCTCACATAAATCACTTCCACTTACCTTTCCGTTTTGTATAATCCCCTACTGCCCTAAAAAAATTGTGTTCGATACTTCCTTGACAAGTTGAACATCACTATCAAGTCATTTCTTCCGTAAATCATACTACTTTTTGCTAGTTTTGGCCCCCCAATACTAAACAATTACCTTACTTTTTAGTGCAAATGGAAATGGAACTTAAAAAACATATTATTAGTTATATATGTACTGTCAAATAATCTTAAATTTTTTATCCTCCAAATTGTTTAAAACCTAGAAGTAAATCATAATATATTAAAATAAAGTAATTAGTCATATGGTTCTTATAATTTGGAAGATAAAGTAGAGAAATGGAAATAAATTCCTTCCCGGGAATTTATAGGCCAGGGAAATAACCCGGGAATATTCTCATTTTTTAAATTCCTTCCCGCCGGGAATATTCCCACTGCCCATCACTAGTTATGACGTCATGAGTCACCCCGCGGGGAAATGCCTTATTCTCTTTTATGACCGGGATTTTTGAAATCCGTTTCTTTTACTGGTAATGTGAGTGCTTTGATACCTGATTCTGATTAGCTGGCAGATGTTACGTGATCTTAGGTCCTGAGATATTTGAAATTCGTTAAATTTTACGGGGTAAGAAGAATGTTTTGGTACCACGATGCTGATTGGTTGATAGAGGTCACGTGATCTTAGGCTCTGGGATATTTTAAAATTCGTTTCCTTATATGGGTAAGATGAGTGATTTGGTACCTTGAATTTCATTGGTTGATAGAGGTCACATGATCTTAGACCCTTGGATTTATGAAATTTAGTATCCTCTTTGATGAGTACTTTGGTACCTCGATTATGATTGGTTGGTGGAGGTCACGTGATTTTAAGCTCAGGGATTTTTTAAAATTCCCGGTAGGTCGAGGATTAAAACCCGTAGTAACCCGGTTATTCGACAGAGACTCATTAACCCAGATAATAAAAAGATATTTTGCTTATTCCCTTGCGTTTAAACCGTATTTCTTTCAGAGATGACTAGGACTGGAGATGTTATTAATAATAATTTTTAGACAGACACAATTGCTTTTAATAGACCCAGTGAATAGGCCTATAGGTATTGTGACAACTTAAGTAACCTGGATTGCACTCAGGAGCGCATTAAAGGCGAGCTAATGGAGCCCAGACTCAGGGGGTCCCCAAAATCCCCCCTTTAATATTAAAATACATCAATTAACTTATTATATTATCGGGTTTAGATCCATGCTAATTTATTTTCCCGCTCGCTAGGCTTGCGGTATCGCTAGAGTTGAGTCTTCTTCCACCAACTTGGGCTCGTGCCTGCAAACATCAGACTTTCGTGGCAACGCTGGGCGTGGATAAATAAACTGATTGATGTGATGAATAAACAAATAAATTCAAACATCATTCACACAGAAGACCTTCAAATTCGGAACTTTTCTCACAGTGTAACCTTGTACAGGTTTACTATTTGTGTTTGATTTTTCTCCTTTTACTCCATTAGTGTTTTTACAGGGACTGTTGACCATTTGGCTCGTATTCGGCATTTATGTGTTACACTGAAGTATTTAGGCATTTAACTGTTAATAATGAATGTAATTAAACTAATTATTGTAAACTTGGAGCAAGCATACTCCTCGGTGTTTCGATAAGCCTATGAGGCTGTGGATGACAGAAAAGAGAAGTTATGCGCTGGAATTATTCGTAACATAGGGCCCTTTGAAATAGTCGGCTCCATTGTCCCAAAAGGTTTAATCCGCTCTGAGTGCTACGCGCAGAGACGTACGCAAGAATTTATTTCGGGAGGAGTCCAAAGCTGTTCGGGGGGGGTCCAAACACAATTTGAGGCTAAATTATACTAAACTTTGTACCTAAGATTAGACTAAATTGACAAAAAAAGTCCGATTTCGAGGAGGGTCCGAAACTCAAGGAACCACCCCGTGCGTACGTACTTGGCTTTGTGCCCAAAATATCCAGGGGACCGAGGTGGCTCAGTGGTAGAGTGTTCACCTCTGGTGCGTGGGGTCCCTGATTCGATTCCAGCTCGCGCCAAGTGAGCTTTGTGGTGAACAAACACCGTCTGCGGGGTTCTCTCGTTCCCTCCCACTTTGTTCATTACACAGTTTCATTCATTTATCATCATCACCGTCTCCCTTAGCTTTGGCGCTAAATCGTAGGACGTTAAACTAGGTATATCATTTTATTTCATTTCATTTCTTTAGAAATAAAGCTTGACTTTTCGTGCCTTTCTTTCAGTATGTCTGATTTACAATTGGTGAAGAACATAGATTAAAAAATCTAAAATAATGGTTGCCAAATGCTTGTTGATATTCAACTTTGGGTGAAAATAACGTAGGAGATGCACAAAGAAGATATTGAAGTTATGACTTTATATAACACCATATTTATAAATGAAGGACGGAACATACTTCGGATACAAGCAACTTTAAGGACGAATAAAGGCAACTACTCTTCATCACGAAATTCATTCTCAAACTCATAATTTCAGGGAAGCTCAGGCCCCATGTGTATCGATCATTGACTGTTTGCACCCAACAAGTAGTGGCG
Source organism: Thermobia domestica (assembly GCF_964235325.1). Classification (NCBI taxonomy): domain Eukaryota; kingdom Metazoa; phylum Arthropoda; class Insecta; order Zygentoma; family Lepismatidae; genus Thermobia; species Thermobia domestica. The sequence continues at coordinate 166,013,701 of NC_137471.1, read as the reverse complement.
TAACTAGGATTTTTTAAAAGGGGACTGAGAAACCATTTTGGGGCCAAGGTACCCAACACTCCAAAATTCCATTGTTTCGGTATTTTAGGTATATCTTTAATCAAGAACATAACACAATTTGCGAGCATTTGGGGCAAAAGAATTGTGGTTACTATTTCAGTCTTGCACATTTTTAGCAACATAGTCCTGTTTGTTTCATTCTTTATTAAATTAAAGCTATTGTTTCTCAAAATAACTCGACAAGATTCGAGACGAGACAGGGTTCTTCCAACAGAAAAAGATACAGTTTTCGAGGCATCACTTTACACAACAAATTTTCGAGGCGAGACAACCTCTAATCTTGTCTCGTGCGCATCCCTATTTGCACGTAATAATATTAGAATACAGTAAAAAAAGAAAATATTAATTACCTTATAAAGTAATCAAACCTTAAAAGTCACCTATTTAAAAATTGCCCTGTGAAATAGTTTATATTTTAAGGGGGCCATCGTATAGTAACAGAATATTAATAATCAACGATCAATTACTCTGTGAAGATGCTGAATTTTAAAGTGTGTGTGCACCTTCTGTTGCATTTGGGTGCAAATTCGGTAATTTTCTTAGTATCCTCTTTTCTAAAAGTATGTAACATAGTGAAATTTAGGTGAGCTTGTAAGAAATTGGGGAGGCTTGAACACCCTAAATTAGACCTAGTGACGCCACTGCAAACAGGCCACCAGTCACGAAAGACAAAGGGAAATATTTAATTTAATAATAATAAAAAAGTTGAACTGTGTAAATTTAGGACTATAATTGTATATGAAAATCATTATAAATACAATTATGTTTTATATTTAATTGAGCTTTTCTCAATATCGCGGAACTTATGTCCGGCACGGAATCGAACCCGGATAACCCAAGGATCTCTGCTTCAGATAATCGCTGATTAGAAATGTTCTCGTTCAAATAAAATGAAATGAGAAATTCAGTTTAACGTCCCGCGATTATGCTCCGAGACTAAGAGAGATGATGAAAAATGAATGATGAGAAATGAAATAATGAGAAATGAATCAAATGGAGAAATGAAGAAAGTGGGAGGGAACGGAAGAACCCCGAGAAAACCACCGTATACGGTGTTTGTCCACCACAAAGTTCACTTGGTGCTCCTTCAAATAAAGTACAGCTACAAATGAAATATTTTCTACCCTAGAAGAAAGAATCTCCTTTACATTGTTCCGTCCATTAAATGTACATATTAACAATTACTCTACTGAAACGATCCCTGCAACTAGTGATGTGAAGTGGAAAATTTTCCGCTTAAAACTTCCCATTTCTGAAAATTTTCGATTCTAAACAAATATTCACTATTAAGTATTAACTCCACATTAAGCCATGATATTGATTGAATCCATGAATAGAAATATGACATTACAGCAAATTATAATCTTCCAACTTTCTAGGTCCTATAATGGGAAAATATTTAAATATTATTGAGTACCTGGTAATAAACCTAGTATTTGATAACACAAGAATTATATGATAGAACAAGAGAGTATCGTTCCACAGTATGAAACTACGGTAAACTTCCAAACTAGTAAAAGTGGAAATAGTAGAAACCGGAAGTAGTTGATTTCTACCACTTACGATTTAAATACTAGGTTGTCGAAGGAGATGGGACCTATTATTGGAACGACGAATCGTTTCCCGAAAACCGTTTCTCAATAGCTCTTACCGTTTTTTGAGTTATGACCAATATTGTTGAAACCAGAAGTGGTTCAACATAGCTTCTGATTTAACTAGAAGATTGGTGAAAGAGATGGAACCTATTCTTGGGATGCTGAATCGATTCCCTAAAACCGCTTGTCGATAGCACTTAGGTCTAGGAAAATTAATATTGTAACCAGAAGTAGTAGTGAATTTATACCACTTCCGATTTTAGTGGAAATACAGGAGTACAGGTGGTTTGCCCCCTTAAGACCTTAAATCGATTTCTAAAAACTCTTTATCGCTAGCTATGTTTTATATTCGTTTATGAGTTATGAATATGTTTGTTGAAACCAGATATGGTCGACTTCTACCATTTCCCGTTTAAGTAAGATTATTGAAAAAGATGGAACCTATTCTGGCAATGCAGAATTGATTCTCGAAAACAGTTTGTCGATAGCTCTTACCCTTTTATGTTTATGAAAATAAATATTGAAACCTGAAGTAGTAGTGGATCCTACCACTTCCAGTTTTAGTAGAAATGCAGGAGTTAAGGTGGTTCCTTTCATATCGAGCTATTTCCGAAAACCGTTTGCCGATCGCTATTACCGTTTCTTACTCGTGGTCTTTAATTTGAAACCGGAAATTTCCGATTTCTATCACTTCCGGTTTAACAGATTGACAGCCAAGGTGATTTGAGGGTGCCTGTTAAGTAGGAGGTTGTTGAAGGAAATGCACCCTATTATTGGGATGCTGCATCGATTCCCGAAAACCGCTTGTCAATAGCTGTTACCGATTTTGATGTGATACCTGTTGACAGACAGACACACAGACGGACACAGCCGTTCTATAAGACTTCCCTTTCATATGCATAGCGTAGTTTTTGGAAGTCTAAAACTAGGTATATAGCCAAAAGCAGGAAATATCTTTTTATTTGATAATTAAATATAAAGTTATTTATTGCGGCTTGCAGCTTTGTACTTTTCTTATATACATTTTTCTCTTACTTAGAAGAAGAAACAAAACATTTGCTTAGTTACAATTTCAGAATGAACAAATATATGAATATTTATTAGTTTCTCTTCTGAACAAATATATGAAAAAAATATTTCCTGAGCACTTGGGCTACTTTCGTTAAACTTTGAAATTTTCGATAGCCAAAAACTTGCAGTAGATATTTTTATATATTTCGTAATTATTATTTCTATAAAGTGAAAATATATAAATGTAGAAAAGTAATAAAGCTATGAGAAACATCTTGTCCTCGCGCATGAAAAGTGTATGAAACTGATGGAATATTGATATGACGATTTTCTGTGAACGACGAGTAATTTTAAGAAAAAACTACATTACATATTCTAACATATTTTCCAGAAATGAAGTATTGCAAGATAATTAATTTTATGAACCCTTACTCTTACACTCCCGCTCCCCCACACTCACCCTCTATTGACGCCCTCACACTCACCCTCCATTGACGTCCTCATACTCACCCTCCCTCACACTCACACTCAATTGCTTTATTACTCTCACCCTCCAACGCCCTCACCCTCAACTACTAAAATTAGGGTGCAGTGAGGGTGAGGGCGGCTCTCATGAGGGCAAAATGAGGGAGGATGACCATCTCTGTCATCTACCCAGTAGGTTAGGTAATAGCCCATAGCTAAAGACTACTAATAAAATAAGGCATTAGACTACAAACTTTAGGTAATCTACACTAAAAATTGGTCGCACCACTTTCGCGATGAAGAAAATTGACATTTGGTCGACTGTTCGTTTTTGTAACTGGCAAAGAAGTGTTTTTGTTGAAAACTATATGTAGAACAATGTGTAAACGTCGTTTGAAGTAGTGGGTTTTTATTCAATTTAATACATATCAAAGCATATATAGTAATCACGTAACGAACTATTTTAAAAGCTAAGGAAAACTGTCCAAACCTAAGGGCAACTAACGTTGTGAGCGTGTTTTCTCCCTCACCCCCATTCCATTTGTTTAAATTCCCCAGTCAGCCCCATCTGAAGTGGAATAAGGCTCTTTGCACAATACGTTGACGGAAACCTTATATAATGGTGCTGTCTTTTTCAACCTGTTGGCAACGCCTTGCCGTGGTGACTTGCATTACGTGCTCAGAAGACAAGGGGCTGTGAAGTGGCCGTGATTCTTTGAAAAACTAGTTCAGTAATACTAGACGTCATCGACGTTCGTTTCTATTGTTTTTAATATTTTAATTGCTTTATTTTAATGGAAAACACATATAAAACTCATTAGTGTGTATATTACATATAAATGCATATGTTTCCTCAATATTTTGGTGTTGTTCTTCGTGATTAATTGGCGTAGGAAGACAGTCGCTTTGTCCTAAAAGCGCGAAGATTAGCATTCACGCGGCGCCATGAAGAAAATTAGGAAGCATTTGGGACGATACTGAAGAAAATCCGTAAAGAAAAGTTGATAATCCTTGACGTTGTGGCGAAATGTATTGAATAAATAATCTTTTGAGTTAGTGTAGCTTATGGAATTAATATTTTAGTGAGAACTAACGTATGAATGGGAAATAATACAATTTACTTCGAAACCACAAGAATTCTCATCGTGAATATCAATTGAAATGGTAGCGTATAATGAATGAGTCAACGAATAAAATCGAGTGTGAACAATATATGTGATTATACATTCTGAATGTTCATTATGTACCAATATGGTCAATTAACATAACTAATCTCTTCAGTAAATAACCTTAATATTAATGAAAGTATAGGAAAACATTCGCAGAAACACAAGCATATTGGAGTTGATCTTAATTTATTGGATTACAAGCATTTTCATAGTAAATCCTGCAAAGATGAAGCGTGAGACAACATAATCCGCATGTAGGGATGAATTCGTAATCGCCGCATTAAGAAGACAAAGCTGCAAGAAATCCTTCTAAACAAAATTACACCAAGTTACCCCTGAATCCCCTGTAATTGAAGTTTAGTGCAGAGATGTATTCACTGAACCAACGTGTGCTAAGTGGCAGTGTATCACCAATCTTAAAATAAGCCAGGAATGATACATTTTAGCATTTTCAAATAATCTTTCGTCATTTTTATATTTTTTACTATACATATATCAATATGGGCTAAAAGGTTTTAAAAATAAATCAAGGCAAGTTTATCAATAGAAATATATTTAAAAAGAGTGCACGTAAGTAAATATAGTATGTGAATTACTTTTGATCAAATAAAATTTATTTTATGAATTTGTTTTGTTTCCAGTTATCTTTTCCGAGTCTCTTGCATGAATCATTACAGGAATTGTTGGTATTGTATTGTATTGTATTGTATTGTATTTATTTCGTCCTTTTTTCATACATTTAGCACTGTATTGCAATGCATATGAAGTGGACACGTCATTTATATATTTATATAAACACAAAAGTAAAAAGAACAATAATAATGAAAATTACACACACTAGGTTAATAATTAAACATTACACCTTACATCTTATCCATTACATTTTGCATGATATTATTAAAAATAAAGTAAGAATAATTATTACTTGCAGTGTATGTAGAAATCCTTGAACATATATCAAATGCTAAAAACAAGCAACGACAGTGGTTACTGTAGATAATGTAGTTTTTTTTTTTTTTTTTTGTTAGCAATTCATGTATTCCTCTATCGAGTAAAAGCAGTGTTTTAGTAAATATTTCTGTAGTTCTTTTTTAAATTTAGCAACAGATTTTTGATTCTTTATATCTTTGGGAAGTTTATTGTATAGCATGATACCCGCGTATTTACAACCTTTTTCATATAATACGGTTCTGTGTTCTACAATGGAAAAGTTTTGTTTGTTTCTTGTATCATGATCATGTTTTTCTTCTAGCCGCGTAAGAACACCTTCTAAATGTCTCTTTACAAATATCAGTAGATTTAAAATGTACAAACAAGGTACTGGGAGTATACGAAATTTTTTAAATATTGGTTTGCAGTGATCTTTTGGTTTAGCAGCCGCCATCATTCTTATTATTCGTTTCTGTATTGTAAAAATTACCTTGGCTTTGTGTGTATTTCCCCAAAATATAATGCCATATGTTAAATTTGCCTGGAATAATCCAAAGTAAATCGTTTTTAAAGTAGACTCTTTTAAAACATTTTTGAGTACTTTAATTGCGAAATAAATTTGATTTAATTTTTTACCAAGTTTATTTATTTGTACATCCCAGGAGAGATTTTTATCTATCCAGATTCCTAAGAACTTAGTGGAGTTCACATAGTCTATTCCGTTATTTTCAATTGAAATATTAACAGGCTGCGTATGTTTGTTGCGGATATGATGAAAATTGATTGCTTGTGTCTTTTCAATGTTTAATTTAAGCTTATTTTCTTTAATCCACTGAGATAGTTTATGAAGGATTTCATTTGCATTACCTTCAACATCCTCATTTGTGTTCCCTTTTACTATGATATTAGCATCGTCTGCATAAAGGGATAGTTCTGCTGGAGCAATATTACATGGTAGATCGTTAATGTATATCAAAAATAATAATGGACCTAATACGGATCCCTGTGGCACTCCACATGATATTTCTTGTTTTCCTGATGTGTAGTATGTAGTTTGGTTTGTATCTTTGTTACTGTATGTAATTTCTACTACTTGCTGCCGATTTTCCAGATACGATTTAAACCATTTGGACGCAATACCTCTTATTCCATATTCTTGGAGCTTTGAAAGAAGATTTCTATGTGACACTAAGTCAAATGCTTTGGAAAGATCAAGGAAAACACCTATACATTTCTCCTTACTATCTAAACTTTTATGTACAATTTCTACAAAATTATATATTGCTGTTTCCGTTGATTTCCCTTTTAGGAAGCCATGTTGCTCGTGTGTTATTAGATCATGTTTAAGTAAAAAGGATGATAGCCGGATACTCATTATGGTTTCTAAAATTTTTGAAAAAGTTGAGAGAAGTGAAATAGGCCTATAATTTTCAAGCTCCGATTTGTCGCCTTTTTTATAAATTGGTTTTACTTTTGCAATTTTTAATATACTAGGGAATTCTCCACTTAAGAACGTCATATTTATGAGGAAACACAGGGAGTCAGCAATATATTTAATACTTTTCTTTACAATACTTGGCGGTATACCATCTACGCCAGCTGACCATTTACTTTTCATCTTCTTCACCACTTTTATTATTTCTGCATTTGTAACTGGATGCAGATACATTGTATTGTTGCAAGTTTTTGAGAATATTTTCGTGGGCATTGCTAGCTCACTATTGTACGTTTTTGATAAGTTGCTGTAATAATTATTAAATAGGTCAGCTATTGTACGAGGATCTTTAATTACGTTGCCATTTTTAATTATCTCTAAATTACCGTCATCATTACGAGTGTTTACACTTAACTCGCTTTGCACTAGTTTCCACAACGCCTTCGACTTATTATCGGATTTTTTAATGATTTTGTCATTGTGTAATTGTTTTGCTGCTTTCAGAACTCCTTTATATATGTTCTTATATCTTTTGTAATATGTCTCTGTATATGGTGATAGATTTCCTTGTGTTTTAGCCTTGTTAAGAAGTCTCATTTTTTTACTTGCTATTCTGATCCCTTGTGTTACCCAGGGTTTTGATTGTTTTCTTGAAGTTACACATTTTACAACAGGGAATGCTAGATTGAAATAGAATGTTATGGTGTCAATGAAGTAACTGAAAGCTTCATTGACCTGGTTATACAAGTAAAGCTCGTTCCAATTTTCTTCCCTGAGGAGGTGATTAAAATATTGTATATTTTCATCATTAAATTTTCTTTTGTACGTTACATTACTTGTTCTTGTATTACAAAAACTTTTATTGGGAGTTATGTATATCGAGTACTTGGGCAAGGTGGTCTGAAAAACCGCTGTTGAAGACGTCTACTGTGTTGTAGTTAAGATGTTTGCTCACTATGAACTGGTCAATTGCACTTTTGGAGCATTTTGTGATTCGTGTGGGAACTTTAACAACTGCCTCCATATTAAATGAATCTAGAAGAAGTTCTACCTCGTGTTTTATCGGCTGTAAAAAATCTATGTTGATATCCCCGACAATTACGACAGTCTTCTTGATTTTTATAAAATAATTTAGTATGGTGTCCATCTTATTTATAAAGATTTCTATATCACTGTCAGGAGTTCTATATACACATACAATTACAAAGTTATAATCTACAATTTCTAATGCACAACTTTCAAAGTGTTTTTCTACATTTAAATATTTAAACCTAGTACATTCTCTCGTTTTTAGGTCCCTTTTTGCATATATACAAGCCCCTCCTCTATCTCTATTTTGTCTGCAGTATTGTGCTCTTAGCTCAAATTGAGGAATGCCTAGGTATTCTATGCAGCCTGATTGTAACCAGTGCTCTGTTACACAAATTAAATGTACTCCTAACAGTCTGTCCAAAAGTAGTTCTTCTAACATGCTCTTTTTATGAAACGTAAACCCTTGTACATTTTGATGAAAAATGACTATATTATTGCTATTATATTTGTAACCTAAGTTGTCAGACTGTATACTTTGATAACATGTTTGCACTCCAACAGTATCACTCTTACTAGACCGTAGATTTAATTTATTGTCAATTAGACGTTTATCAAAACTGGAATTTTCTTTACGGATGTCTTTGTTTTGGGTTGATGATCCTACCATAAAAAATAATCCGGACGATGTGTTGGAGGCTTTCTTTGTCTTTTTGATTTCCTATGTATATTGTCCTGATGTGATGTAATTTCTTGAGGAGAAACAATGTCATTTGAAGCACCCCTATTTGCAATATTCGATTCTACACTGATATCTTCTTCATTAGATAGTATGGCATAATTTTGTCTTCCATTTACTACTCCAGAACAGATCGTTTCGTCGATTGACTTTTGCGAAAACTTACTGTTACATGACCTAGCCGGTGTGCTAATGCTTGTTTTACTGTTTGTACTTACAATATTGCTAGCTTTTGGTTCATCTTCTACACTATTACTCGCTAACCAAAGACTGTTTTTATTTGTTGGAACTTTCCATGTTGCTGGAATAGCATGGCATATCTTCTTCTTGTTCTGGATATACTTTGCCAGTAGCTGGCTTACCTGTTTCTTACCTATCTTATTTAAGTGCATTCCATGCTTGGTGAAACAGTTTCTTCCTAGATTTGAGAGGTCAACAAAGGTTACATTAGGCTGACCTTTACATATTTTTTCGAATTTTCTATTCGTTGATTTAACTAAATCATTTACGCACGAGCTTTCGATTAGATCATATCTAATTGGAATGCCTATTACAACTATATTACAAACTTTATCTTTGAGTAATGACAGAGCACTGATTAAAACTGAGACAGAATTTTCACTTCTATTTGAATATACATCATTAGCTCCCCCCATTATAATTAATGTTCCCGTTGTTTTTGAGTACAGACTATTAATTGAAGGATCCTTTAGTACTTCCTTCATTGGAGCTCCAGGTTTTACTAAACTGAAAATTGTGTAACTGTCATCCAGCGTATTGCTTAACATTTGAGCAATGTTTCTACCATGACTATCAGCTAAAATTGTAATAGGATTTTTAACATACCTTAAATCGGATCCTTCTACAGAACCTGCAGCAGGATCAAGCGACTTGGAAGAAAAGTTCGGTGTGATACCACTACACTTTAATTTTACAATTGAACTACCCCCCTTATTGTCATGAGAGCCCATTTTCATTCCACTCATTATATTTTCACTTGACTTTCTCATATTACTACACGCACTACCAGTACTCGTTTCAGCACGTACATTTTTCACAACTAAACTATTGCTCTCTTTACTCTCATTTGGCATTTCAACTGTAGCATTTTTAAATGTTTCCTTCCTTGCACTTCTTCTTACACTGTTAGCAATAAGCACTTCATTTACTTCGTTTCTTTCTTCCCTTGCACTACTTACAGGTACGTTACATACACTTTTTGGTCTTAAACCAATAGATCTAATGGTTAAATTTACACTTGCACTGCTTTTGCTGTCAGTCGAACAACAGTTTGATTTGTTGCTATTCACTTGATAAGCACTCCGAGATGGTGTGGTTACATAACTATTTTCTTCTGATACATCTTCCAGAGCTGCGAATCTGTTTTGTGTCGGTACTTCTCGTGAAACACTGTGCAGTCTGTAATTACTGATGCATTTTTTGTGAGAGTTAATTTCCTTGTGTTTAGGGAGGATATTTTTTGATACTTCTTGGTTCTTTATACATGTTTGTTTGTTGTTACTCGTTTTGTACCGGTAACTGCTGGGCACTTGCATTTGTAACAGCTGGACATTTGTAGACTGCTGAGTATTTGTTTTGCAACTACTTTGCTTTCTTGAGTCTGCTACCACTTCACTCCATAGCGGACTGCACTCCCTTGTACGAAGGAGTACATCTTCAGATTTTTTTTGATAATGTTGCTTCGACACACCTGCACATTTATCGTTTGTCAGCAATGAAATAATCTTGCGTAGAGAATGTATTTCTTCAATCAGCCCACTTATTAGTTTATTTTCAGATGATTCACCCAAGCACGATTGATCGTCATTTGTTTTCTGGTTACTAATTGCTGCTATACAATATCTACATTTTGATTGTTCAATATCGTTGTCTTTGTTGCAAATATCCGAAAGTTTAATATTTCTATTTAAAGCACTGCACTTCAATTCACAATCAGGCACGCTATCATTTCTAAATATACCGACTTCAGCCAAACTTTTACAGTTTTTAGGAACCTCTCGTGCTCCAGCTACAGCAGACGCCGCCATCTTTTTCCTTACATTATGTACAGGTATATGTGTACACTCTGTAAGTATAAAGAATGGCGTGCCAAGTATGGTGGGGTTGCGCGAGCGCAAACTCAGCTTGAATTTGTTTTGGTTTGTGATTTAATTAGGAGGCTTGCATGATTTTTACTCTAACCACTACCACCTGCAGAGTGAAGTACTTGTTAGTTCTAACCACTAAGACACCTTCAAGACGTAAAATTGACAACCCGAAAATGGTAAACCGAACCTGGCAGGTCATAAGAATGGCTTGCCGAACAGAAACGGACGAGAATCGAACCCAGTCGGGTTATAACGTAATCCAGTTGGTATGCATTACTGAGCAAAATGTGTACGCAGCAGATGTAGACACCGAACTCAAAACATGTTAGTAAGTATACAGCTAAAGAAAATTGCTTGCAAGTGTCAGGTAGTCTAAAAAAATCGAGGCTTTGTAGGGTAAAATTGAGAGTATGTTAGTTGTGATTAGAAAATATTATGAACCATATTTGCACCAGTTTAGTCAATGACTTATGTCATTTCTTCGGCAACACCATAATCCCGTTGCTAGAGACCTTCTGTAGTTTCAACGGTTGTGACACACGGTTTCAACAGATTTCTTTTTAAATCTTAAGTTACACTGCTCAAGGAGTTTTCCAGACATCGAAACAAACAATAGTCTAGCAGTGCTATGTCCGTGCTATATGGTAGCAGGACAGCTTTCGGCCAGTTGGTGCGTGTGTGGCTTTAGGCTTTCTACGCTTGCTGTATTAACACGTGCTTTCATACATTTTGCCTTTTGTTGTACTTGCATGCAATATTTTAGATGATTCGCAGAGCGTCATAGCATCACTGGTAGTTCATTAGCTTATTGGCTTGCTGCCAGCGTAAAACTCTTGAGTCAAGATTGAATGGGACACTGAATGCGAGATTGCACCCATGCAACTTTGTTACTGGAATCAAGTTTCTGGTATGCTTGAACGCTTTCCAACCAAGCCGGATGCAAGTTTACCGATTTCCAACTCAAGTTTACAGTATTCAGTTTGCAAGTTTTCTCTGCTCGTATGGTCATCGAGTTCTCTCAGTTTCTGACAGGTCAAGTATGTAAGCGCACTAATGATGTTAGCCTGATTTACCACACTCTTGCTGTTGATAAGTTCCAGCCGTTTAATTTGAATTCCTAGGCACACTCGGATTAAGTGTCGACAATTCAGGTCCGAGTCTGTCGTTCTGCCCGACATCATCAGTTCGTGGTGCAAGATACTCTTTCAATTCCACCAAACGCACAGCTTAATCTACCGTGGTGATGTGTATGCTTTGTCAGAAATTGTAGAACTTCTGGTCTCTTCGACTTCAATCTTTCCCGTATATTGATGTGGTAGGTTATGTGCTTTTCATCACTTGTGATCAACTGTATCAGAAATGGCTCTTTTTTCTACCTAGCTTTATCCAAATGACTTATTACTATTTGATGATGGATATTAGCTCATTGGTGATGTCATTAGTGCCGATCATATTTCTGGACTTTTCTCAGAATATCATCCACTTTTTTTGTGGTTGGTCGCTCACAGCGAGTTGCATTCTGCACATCAAAATTTCTGGAACGAAAGCGACTGAATTGTGTTTTTGCTGTTTTTTAACGTATCTTGTTCATAAACAACATTAATTTCTTTGCAGGCCTTCCCAGCATTTACATCTTTATTGCAATAAATTCGTAAGATGTAATGCAGCTTTGCCGAAAGCACACATATTTTCACGACATATCTTACGCATTTTCACGAATGCGAGGATTTCCATACATTTTCCATATACCTGCTTCAACCGTCGGCTAACGAATGAAGTTAAGCCTCACTTGCTGAGACTTATATACCCTGATATTTTGGATACTCACCATCATTTGTGCAAAAGGCTCGCTACTTTTGAACTACCTGATAGTGAAAAAATGCCTCTGTTGCATCTTAGGACTTGAGATCCATAACAGCAAATTATTTTAGGTCTTCTCTTGGCCCTTTATCAATGCATTTTCTACTACTATACCCCTCACTAAAACGTTTCTACAGGAGGCAATTGGAGTACCCCGAAAAAACCCACGGACGCGATGTTCTCCACGACAAGGTTACTTGGTCGGGGATGGAACCAAGGACTCTATGCACCAGATGTAAGTGCTCTACCGCTCTGTTTTCCTGCCCCTCATAGCCATGTTCTAGTGATAAATGTAGTAGTTGAATAAACATTGATATGTGGCTCCAGGAGTGCCTGAAGTACATTCCTTATTAAATCTCAAGAGATGTAATGCAAAGTAGATACAATATTCTAATACTTAATTTTTTGAAAATATGAAATTCTCTATTATACTATTTTTGTACTCAAAATGTGAATTATATCGTTTTCATTCTTTTCACGCAGTGAGGAATTTCGGAATGGATACCATGGACAGTGTTGCATGTATCTCAATAACATGCGTGACAGCAGTTTTCCAAAAGAGTACTTTAAAAGAAAGTTTGAAGAAGATTCGATGCGGTGTCCTCTATTCTGTGACTATGAGTATCAGTGTAGAACACTCACGCCCATCGTTAATTCCGAGAGAGAGAGGCTTAGTGGAGATATAAATCATTATTAACAAGAGGATAACAAATGTAGCTGTCTGATTATTTGGAATGTGAAAAGTAAATCTTCGTGTTTTAAGAAGGAGTTGTCTGTATCAGTAGAAACAGTAATTGTAAAGTTTTACATTGTACTAACTTTATAGACTGAAATTGATTTAAACTAGTCGCAAAGTAAAACAATACGCTTATTGAAAAAATATTAACGTGTAACAGATTCGCACTCTTGGCTTCATAGCAAAATATATTATTGTACATTAATTACAACTTGGTAGTGGTGATGATAATGATGAGGCCATAGAAATTGAACGTTTTATGCGAAATATGTTTGGATTGTAAAATAAAAAAAGAAATAAAAAAATAGTCTATCGAAATGTACGTAAATGTTATTTTGAATCTTCGAAGTTTGACCTTTTAAATGGCATTATTTTATTTGATTGTATTGCATTTTTAGTATTCTCCCTCTATGCTTCTATCCCGTCGGCAAAGTAAGACGATGAGAAAAAAAATGTGAAATAAATGGTCAGAGGCATTACATGATATGCATATTCTACCCTGCAGTTTCTTTAGCTAGCTTTAACATGTTAGACGGCTTTATTTTGTTCACACTACTCTTAGGAGAGTGAAATTCTACCATTATTCTATCATTAACTACATACAGAACTCTCTGGAATTTTCCATATAGATATCAATATAGGTTTTTTCATATAAATATTTTGAAATTTTGTTGTGTCATACATGGTGCATTGAGAGAACAAGATAATCAAGTACTTTGGTTTTTGTTCCTTTCAGATGCAATTCATGTTTGAGATATTTAATTGAAGTTCCTTTCATTGTTTGTAGATTCATGTGAAGATATTGTAAATAACTTTTGAATAAAAAAGTTTTGGTTATAACCATGTACATAAAAGTACCTACAAACAGGTTTCTCAGCTTTCTGAAGACTTGATTCCGTTGTGCTCTGAAAGCCTCATGATATTCGTAAGAGATCACCAAAAACCAATAAATTTATTTGTTCACGAATTATTATCATAATGATTTGCTTTGGTTAGCGCATGTCCACAACAAAGGTTAAATGATGGCACCAGAACGTTCACCGCATATCTCCTGATATGTTCTGTTCTCTTATTTTTTTGAGTATTGTGTATCTATTGTGTGCAAATTTATAATATGCATGCATATATACTTAGCTATATATAATGAAGACGTCAAGAGCGAAAATAACGCACACGACTGCAAGATACCCAGACGTGTTTTATTATTATTATTATTATATCTAGTTCAACTTAAAGCAAAGGGAATTTGAGGAACTGAGCTCGGGTGTAATCCTAGGAGTATGCGAGATGACAATGATAGGTTTATGTGGAAAATGACAAGAGTTTGAGAAACACACCCATAATCTGCGGTAGGTGGTCCCAACAAGTAGCTTTGAGTCGCAATCGCGTAGGAATGGATCGCACTGCATAAAACCGATTTTACGATATCAGATGACACATGCTTAAAATGAAGAAGGGTTCCAGTATTTGGAAATTTCCAGGTGAAATCTGTCACGTCACAACAAAAGAGTATGCAGAATAGTTACCTCACTCCGACGATATAGCTGAAAAGTAATAGTGAAGAACTAACACAGAAAATACAAACACTATGTACAAAGTAATCTTCACAGAAGGAGCAATTGTGGACTGTCAAGGATTAAGTGCTTTTCATTCTTTTCGGAGGTACTGTTACAGGCTTACAACCTGAAACGTGTCAAGCTAGAAAGGAACAGCAATATTAAGAGAAATTATATAGATCACTTGTAACCATAGAAACGGTTCACTGCTTCCAATTGTAATCAAAACTAGTTTGTAGTGGCCACCTTTAACAAATGAATATTTTTCGACATCTTGCACGCGTATACCCACCACAGCTAACGTGCCTCTTCTCTATGGACACACACGAGTTGGTGAATAGCACCCTAGTAACACACACACATATATATATATATATATATATATATATATCTATATCTATCTATCTATCTATATATATATATATATATATATATATATATATATATATATATATATATATATATAACAGTTCTAAGATATTTCCATCAAATTTTGCCATTTTTAATAGACGTCAGTCTGTCTCCTCTCTCTGACGAGTGTCGATATGTGTATTATCATGTCTAATTAATTTTCGTATTCATTGATAATTAAATTGCATCAAAGTGTTGCAAATGACTCATCTTCTGCTCCAACTAATATTTGATTCTTAAATCTGCGCCTTAGTTGTCTTTTAACGGATCACTTACATGAAGGAGGTTAATGCCAGCAGCCCGCACCATCTTTTCCACCCTGACCTAACACTAATTCGAGCTTACTACGACACACTGACTCGCCAGACTGATCATCACTCAGCACCTATAACGAGGAATTTAACTGCTAGTGTTTCGAAGAATAGGTGGCGTTGTCTGTGGAAAACGAGTTTTACACGGGAATGACATATCATACAGTGTTCAATACTTTGTCCTGTATATGTATACCAAGTTTTATGCCGATTATCGCAAGTATAACCGAAACATGTCCCTTGTTAGAAAAAAATCATTCGACTAGTTATATAAAATAGTCAACGAATTTTAATTCTTTTAACCTCCAAATTTTTTGAAACCTAGAAGTATATCATAATAAATGAAAATAAAGTAATTTGTCATATTTTTCTTATAATTTGGAAAATAAAATAAAGAAATGGAAATAAATTGCTTCCCAGAAATTGATATGCAAGAGAACAACCAGGGAATATTCCCGTTTTTTATTTTCCTTTCCACCGGAAAAATTCCCACTGCCTATCACTACTGTTGAATGAGTTGATATTGGTAAAAGTTAACATTTTATGAATACAAGAAAAGTAAAAAATAACTAGTGCAATTTAACACGTCGTTACACGCACCCGCGGCAAATTGCCGCAGTTTTGCAAAAACACTTGCACTTTCCATATTCTAAGACAATAGGGGCGGAAAGGCCGAGTTATCCCCTACCCACCCCACCTCCACCTGACCCTGACCGGTTTTGCCAGTCACGCGCATGGTTCGGAAGTTGAAGGGTGTGTATTGGTCACCGTGAGCAAATTGCTAACGGCGCGTGTGACCA
This sequence comes from Thermobia domestica, assembly GCF_964235325.1. Classification (NCBI taxonomy): domain Eukaryota; kingdom Metazoa; phylum Arthropoda; class Insecta; order Zygentoma; family Lepismatidae; genus Thermobia; species Thermobia domestica. The sequence goes on along the minus strand of NC_137471.1, from coordinate 165,997,486 downwards.
CGTAAAGATTGTTGTGAGCAGGCTGCTAACGGGCGTGTTCTAGTGTTAAGTGTTGTATTTTAACGGCCGTTTGCTCATTCTTTAAACGTATTGTTTGAAGAGTAGAACAACAGGTGGCACTAGTATCGTACAAAGCTGCAAAGAACAAATATATTGTATTACTTTCCACATGGCACGAGAACGATGAGATTGATGAAAGTACAGGTGATGAATGCAAACCATCAATTACCTTCTACAACAAAAACAAATGTGGTGTAGATGTCAGTGACGCCATACAAAAAGAGTATAGCGTATCGAGTGTATCAAATCGCTGGCCACTAACAATGTTTTTCTTTGAATTGAACGTTGGTGGAATAAATTCATTTGTTATTTGGAAAGCCAACAACATGGGAGATAATGAATTCAACAAGCCTGCGAGAAAATACTTCTTGAAATCAACTGGCCGACAGCTTATTTTGGATCACGCGCAAAGAAGAATAGCTGCAAACTATCCAATCGCAAGGTCAATAAAGGACCGGCTAGTTGAAATATTCCAACTTCAGCCAATTAGACAAGAACCTCAAGCAGCACCTGATCAGCGAGGTCACAATAGAGTTTGCGGTATCTGCCCTCGTAGAAAGAACAGGAAAATTACTGTCTTATGCATCAACTGCAACACTCCGAAATGCAAGGAACATAAGACAATCATGTACAAACTGCACCGAAAGTGGCCAAGGACTAGCTGCAAACGATAAGGACGGAGAAGGTGACATGTAAATATACGTTCTAAATTTCACTGGACTAGTTTGATAACATCACTGTTCTAGTACATCAATGCTGTTTTTGTACATTTTTTGGTATTTGTAATAATAAAACCTGCGTCAATATGACGGAGAAAATTTCCTATAGCCCAAATAGCTAATGCGGCAATTTGCTCACAGCGCGTGTTCTGGCGTTACTTTGTAAATCAAAGAGTGCAGCAATATGCTAACGTGGCGTGTTCTCGTGTAGTAATAGAAAATTCCAAAACTGTGAAAACATAATAAAAATTTTCTCAAAATCAAAATAGGTTAATCTTTTTTAGGTACTGAAAGTGTCTATAATAAGCTAAGAACCCAAAATTTCATACAATAAATTTTTCACTCTCAATAAAAATGTACAAATACTGAAATTAACTATCAAAACTTGCGTGAGCAAATTGCCGTCATGGCGTGTCCTCATGTTACAATTGGGGGGCGTGTACTGACGTGTTAATTCACGGTGGAAAACAATAATGATATCAAAACAAAAGTACAAAGAAAACACACCAACCACTTTTCGTTCATTGTTACGCATGTTATTATTATTATTATTATTGGTAATAATAATAATAATAATAATAATAATAATAATAATAATAATAATAATAATATATGAAGTCAGTGGTAGCTCATGCCTTCAACAAGTATACAACAGTGGCTTTAAACACATTATAAATTTCCAATGGTCTTTGTTAGGTGGGGCTTTATATGTGTGAAGAAGAAGTATTTTTTTTCAATAAGCAATTATTCTGTATCATATTAAAAACTGATCATATATTTGATTGCAAGTAGCGTCTATAATTTCCGGGAGAGTATCCTTGAAATATCGCGTAGAGTGGCCGTTATGGCGAGTGCATCGTGTTTTGTGATGACGAGAGTTGTTTGGGGTTTTCTATACATATTTACTACACTTACACACTTTTTTCCCTTTACGCGTTCATACATTCTTTTTTTTCTACACTTTTTCCTAGTTATCTTACACTCCTCACTTTTCTCTACCTCTTGTTCTGTTGAAATTGGCCTTCAGCCCCCTTTATTCGTTCAAAATTCTCTCCTTATTCTGACCTTTTCCTATTGTACCATACTCCTCCCCAAAAAATCACAGAAGAAACAATTAAAGAGAAAGCGCAGGAAAAGTGGTATGAAGAAGTTGTTAAGAAGAGCAGTTTGAAAGGAATATACACATATAAAAGGCGTTATGAGAAATTAAATTATATGAACAATGATTTACGAAGCACTTTACTTTTCAAAGCCAGGTCAGGAAGCCTTGAAACTAGGGTAAGATTGAAAAAATTTAAAGAAGTGAACGAAAAATGTCAATTATGTTTTAAAGAAGATGAAACATTAGAACACTTATTGTTAAAATGTGAAGAAACCCTAAAAATCAGGGATAAATGGTAATGGATCGATGAAATGAAAAAGGAAGAAAATTTGGTTAAATTAGCTTGGAGGCTAGGCTTTAATGTAAATTGAAGGGCATTCTTTTGTATCAGTTGTGGAGCTGCTGAGATGAAAGTATAACTTCTCTGTTTTATTATGATCCAAATGTAATTTATTGTGGAACAGCCAAACAGTAGATTTATCTATTGCTTTATTATTTTTCGGGTGTATTGCGTTGATATTATTATCTTTCGTTATAAATGTAGTGTCATCGGCATACATAACAGTGGTTACTAATACGTAGTCAGGTAAATCGTTAATATATACCAGAAAAAGAAAAGGTCCAATGACACTTCCCTGTGGCACTCCTGTTAATATATCAAGTACGTTTGACTGTTTATTTTGTACACCCACAACTTGTTTTCTACTTTCAAGATAAGACCTGACCAATAGGAGCTCAGTTCCTCTGATCCCATAATACTGTAATTTATGAATCAATATTTCATGTGAAACAGTATCAAAAGCCTTACTGAAATCTAATAATGTTGCGCAAGCAAATGAACTGTTTTCAAAGCCATCAATTATCTCAGATACAACTTTTTCAACAGCTTTAATTGTGGACATACCTTTCCAAAACCCATATTGTGCACAGTTAACGAGATTGTTATTTTTCAAAGTACAGAGTTAGTTGTTCTTTCATGCAATGTTCAATAATTTTTGATACAATTGGAACTAGAGATATTGGTCTATATTTGGTGGGACAGTTTTGTCTCCTTTTTTATGTATGGGAATAGTAACTGCAATCTTAAGACAATCTGGGAACACTCCTTCTACTCATATCCAATTAATTAAGTGTGTAAAGGGTTCCACTATTACGTCTATAATGTTTTTAATTGTACTATCAGTAAACCCATAATAATCCTCGCTACCAGATATCTTAAACTTACGAACCACTGAAAAATTGCTTCAGGTGTTACGTTTGTCCTTTTAAATGCCAAGTTACTAGTATGATTTCTACATGAACTTAGAATACTTTTAAAGCCTGTAACACCGTTTTCTGCGGAGTTAGAGATATTGCTTGTATTACCATTTACATACTTAGCACTACTTACAAAGAATTCATTAAAAGTGACAGGGGATATTGATATTGAATCATTTTCTTTTCGTACCCCTATTTCCCTGCATATAATTGCCCACTCTGCTTTACATTTATTTCTATGGTTTACAATAAAATTGTCGTTTGCCTTAATTTTTGCCGCACTTATTTCCTTTCTGTACTGTCTTTTAGCTCTGATATATTTTTCGTTTCCCACTGGACAGCCCGATTTAGCCCTATTGTACCAAGCAATGACAACCTTACGCAGCTCTGCTAGTTGCGGAGTGTACCAGTTACTAAAAGTTTGTTGTAATTTCTTTGTAGATAAGTTATAGCGTTTAAATTTTCTTGGACAACATTCGTTTAGGCATCGTGTTAAATTATACATAAAAAATTCACACGCTTCTACTACATTTTTACATCTGAAGAATATTTGCTGCCAGTCAATTTATTTTCATTTATGTCTTAAACTACAGATATTATCTAAACTAAGTACTCGAAAACTCTTGGTCACCATCCTAGTATTATTGTGTTTGACAAAGGGGTATAACACGTATAGGCCATCGTGATCTGACAATGAGCACTGTACTACACCACACGATAAATCATTTCTATATACATTTGTAATAATGTTATCTAAACAAGCTTCCTTTCTTGTTGGCTGATCATTTAGAAAATAAAAGTTATATGATCTAAATATATCAGAAAAATTATTCTTGGTAAAAAGTATCAACTAAAACATTGATATTTACATCCCCGAGATATAATATTTTATATTTATCATGCTTACTTAAGTAGTTAGTAAGGTCTTCCCAGCGTGCAAGAAAGACATTGACATCCGTATCTGGTGTTCGATAAATTGATACCACAATTGTTTTCGCGTTAGGAAACAAAATTACAACTACTTCAAATTCCCCCTCATAGCAGAAATTATCTACGTTAATAACAATATAGTCATTGGTGAAGCCATCTCTTACATAAATTGCTACTCCGCCATGGGTAATTCTACTTCTATAATAGCTTGCTGCCATGATATAATTTTTAGGTACGTATAGAAGTATTTCTTCATTTCTAAGCCAGTGCTCATTAACGCAAAGAATAGGGCACGGAAATGAGTCAAGGAAAATTTCGATTTCAATTAATTTGTTTCTTATTGATTGTACGTTAATGTGGAACAGCAAGATATTTTCAAAGTCAGAATTTATAACACCTTTCATATTTGAAAACAGACCAGAGTTACTTTGTGCTAAAATTATATAATTTATGTTTCTAACATTAAGAAGAGTAGTTAAGTTAGATTGTATAATTCGACCAACTTCATTATTATCTATTTGCTCAATTTCTTTTGCTGTGCCATTATATGACTGTAAACAATTTTCTATTGTTTTTCGTGCACCCTTGTATAGCATTATGTTGAGGTTTACCTTGCTCCGTGCTAGCTAGACCTTGCACATTCTAGTAATATACATTTATTACATTGTCACTGTTACCTCTATTGGCTAAGTGCTTGGAAATATTATTGGGACTTGCATTAAAAAACTATTATCATCATACTTTGTAGGAACCTTTCTTATTCTATTTGATTTTCGCTGAGTTGGACTAGGCACACTTACATTACCTGCTTTTTAAAGATTTTCCACAGTACTTTCAGTATCTGCGTGTATTTTTTTGAACGAGGCAGATCCTTTCTAAATTGCCGATATTCCTGTTCAATACAGTGATAATGATAATATGCAAAACTTTTGTGATGCTTACTACAACAATCAATTGCCGAGAAAGCAATCGTGGCTGATGAAGAAGTATAAGAGGAAAAAGAAGAAAATTGGAAATATAAAGTTGCTTTTGTGAACGGACTTGTAAATCATTTCATTAACACTGGCAACATAAAATATAAGGGGAGTATAAGAACAGTGTTAAATTCTTTGGATATAGTATACGACAGGCAGGAGCAGTTCCAGAAGGAGCTGGACGCTCATACTTTTACGGATTATTCATTGAGTATGTACGAACTTAAAAAGGGGGTAACAAACCCACTTTCATTTACTTCGCGAGTGATACGAAAATAAAAAAGAACGTACCTGTTTGTTGTTCTTCTGCCTTATATTGACACTAGGCGTTTAGTGATGTGCAAATGTTTGAGAGATGTATGCAGTAGTAGCAGGTCTAGCGTGATTGCTTTGCGGTTTTTGTGCAAACAATCCGTTCTTTTCGTATTAGGTTGAGGCTTTTTCCGTACAGGTTTGCGTCACTGTGTAGAGGTTTTTGTGAGCTGAACGCAACGGGAAGTTCGTTTTTATGTTTTTTTCTTGTTTACTTTCACTTACTGCTAATTTGCATTTTTGGGGAATTTTCTTGCGGGCCGTATAACGTCCTTGCAGCTGTAGGCGGAGGTTCCGACTACGCGCGATGGCATTTTTACATGAACCTGGCAACATTTATAAAAATGCCGATCGAAAATAGGAGAAGAATGGCAGCTGAAGTGGTGAAGACGTAGTTCGATGTGCAAAATATTCTACTTTATAGAAGAAGCATGAGTAATTATAAATAATACATGAAGCTGGATGAGTTCCCGAAAAAGGAGGACGTTCGAGTAACATGCATTTGGTAATTTGTGTTAGGTATGTGGTAGGGATACGTGATAATGTAGCACACGTGGCCTCCTTTCTTTTGAAGAAAAAGTATCCCCTACAAACGCGGTTTCATAACTTTCTCTTGGAAGTAGCTCGAATATATCCTCCTAGTATTTGATTGTGATTCGATATGATGCTTTGTGCTCCTTATGTCTTTTTACTTTCATTCCTCACACATTTGCCCTTGACTTTATATGTGCATGTGTAGTGCCCTTGTACTTTATCTATGAGCGTGTGTATGTGTGTGGGGGGGATTTAACGCATATCGCATGTCTTGCGCTCCTTCTGCTCCTTTTTGTCTTTTTAATTTTATTCCTCACATTTGCCCTTGTACTTTCTATGTGCATGTGTAGTGCCCTTGTACTTTATCTATGAGCGTGTGTATGTGTGGGGGAGGGGGATTTAACGCATATCGCATGTCTTGTGCTGCAGGATACTTCTTACTCTTGCATTACGTAGGGAAATGGTATTTCATGTGGAAGTGGTAATAGAACACAGAAGAAACGCAGATGAGGGTGTATTCACACTTTATATTGGAGTGTGAATACAAGATGATCTGGGTTTCCTATGTGTTCTGTTACCACTTGCACATGAAATAACATCATTTCCCTACGTAATGCACGAGTAAGAAGTATCCTGGAGCACCGGAAACAAGGGCGGTCTCATGTATACTATTACCAATTCTTTTTATATTTCAATTCACAATGGCTGGTGAGGCGTCTGTTAAGTTGGAATTGATGTGCAAAGAAGAAATTGCTTATGACTTACCTCATGAAGATCCGCTCGAAGGGAAAGGGTGGACATACGAACTAATGAATGACAACAAAGAGTTAATATTATCTACAACGGAAGGAGAGGTATCAGTGGACAAGGATACAGCTATGTCCTCTTTGGATGTGAGACTAAACGTTGATAGGGTTAAACCAGAATTAGCACTAGAAGAAGATCCTGCATTTCAAAGTAATATAGAAACGCTAAGAAAAATAGTGGTTCAGGAGACTTGCGCGTCGTATTCTAATGACTCCCAACAATTAACAACAAAAAGTTTAAATTCAGTTCTGCCAGAAAGGTAATGTTCAATTTTGCATTACTAATTGGCTCAGATTGATAATATGGTTACATAGTTTCGGAAATTTTGTTGGTTAAAAGCAATACTTCACGAGAAATATTTAGGTATGGGAGATATCATGAACGTAAGTTAGTAGCCTACAATTTGGAAATGACATAGCGCACATAAACTAGCTGTATACTAAATAAAAATAATAATAAAATTGACATTATCCATGCAATTCTCATGTAGTGCATATCTTGATAAAATAATTATTTCTTTATTATTGGTTACACATTTCTCACTAATTGTTGCACGTATTTAAAATATGGGTACTCGACGACATTGTTTTATTTATATAGAGACTTATGTAAAATAATAAGTAATAAGAATGGTAATTATCCTAAAATTTTACAAATGTAAAATTGTATTATATTCGAACATAAACTATGGACGTTTGTGATTTTATTTAGGATTTAGCTCAAATGGGTATAGCCTGATTTTTCCGGTGGGCTTCGAAAGCCATAAGTAAAATACAAGATAAAGAATATTTTAACCAACAATGGATCTTCATTATTTCTAGAGGTCCATACATCAGTCCATTTCATAGCTGCACTCGTTTTTTCAAGGGAGTCGACTTTTTACATTCCCACGAATCTTTTTTAGAGTATGGACCTGCATTTCTCAATATGGGATCATTTTAGGCGCTTGGTGAACGTACATGATATATGAATTATTGTAAAAACTACGCTAACCAGCATGTGCTAGATGGCCGGTAAAAATAAGATTGCTATGTAGATTAGGACATTACGCAGAATGTGGGTAAACTAGGATAGCGCCAAATTCTATATTTAGGATGACTTGCATGCCTTACGTGTTGAATATGTTCTTGTACGTTCCTAAGTATTTTATAGGTAACATCCTGAAATGCTTTCTTTGCTTGTTCTTTCCAAAGTAACACAATACATTAGGGACGTAACTTCTTAATTATATGGATCCCTTCATTCCCAAACATTTTCATAGTTCCGTGTTATGATTTGCCACACTGAATTTTGATACTTCATTTCGCTTACAGTGGTTACTATCTACCTTAACAATGGCTTATTTTGCACATCGGGCATTACTTCCCACAAAATATGAAAAGAGTTTCACAGTCATCTGTAGGTTAAACCATGAACTGTATACACGAAATTTCAACTACCCTCTACGATAGAACATGTAACTTTATTTTGGCGTTAATGTTGGTGGTCAGCATCAGTTCTAATTACAGGGAGGGTTTGTTGTTGTAGTGGTATGGAACGCAGTCACTGTAAAGACCTCCAAATTTGAAAAGAATTTCCGTCAATGTTAAGTCAGTTTCGTTACATTATACAATGTAACTTGCATTATACAACGTAACTAATAACCGTTTGAACATTTTAATACAAATAAATGAGTTAAACGGCGGTGAAGCCCTACGGAGCGCCATTCTGTGCGTCATTAGTTGACAACACAGGTTGTAAGTCATTCATAAAAAATACAGATTAATGGATAGGTTCCTAAAACCAACGGCGCTGACAACCTCCTACAGTTGAAGCTTGCAGTGTCCCTGACGATTCCAATGAATCGCTTCTACCATAAGACCTTACATACCACCTTGGTTGCATGCCTTCAGCCTTCAAGTCATGACACATCCGTGTTAATTTCCCAACCCTAATTGGGCTGTCAATGATCGCGCCTTGAGAAGGCATTTTAAGAATATAAATATAATGAAAAGGACGACAAGAAATATACCCTGGGAAGAGGCTTAATGCTACAGCCCCGCATTTGAATTCATGAATCGTTTCATCAATCATTACTTCAGGCCCGCTCATACCTACAAAATTGGTAGGTGTACAAATGTAAACTTTTAAAGAGCGCTTTCCAATTCTTATGTGTGGCCTATTATCAATTGCACTTATCTTTATCGAGAATAAAGTCAGATCCGAGAACATTTGTCACAATCGTGAAATACAAGATAACAGTAATTTAAACTTGTTCATTAAACATTAATGTTGTTCAGGGCCTACTCGTACGTAGCAATCTTAATATGTTCTCACAACATAAACCTTAATTTTACCATATACTGCCTAACTGACGTAGGCACTCCGTACTATCGATACATCATAGTATCCGGTGTTTATCGTAGTAAAAGGTAACTTGGAATGGAAAACGGGCTTCCCTTTATCTGTTTCTCGAGACGGGTTTATGATTTCCGGCACAAGAAAACAAGAGTTATTTTGAAAAGTCGAAAAGAGTAACATTTAATTTACTTTCTGTAAATCAAAATCCTAATTATTTTGTATAAATCCAAATCAAAGCTAAATATTATATCAAAATTTAAAATCCGAACATGAATTTTATTACTATTATAGTTTTTTCTTATTATGCCAAACATTAAAAGTTAGAACAAAATTTTGAAATTGTAGTCAATTGCCGAATCTACACATTAGCTGGGACCTACAAGGCGTCGCACTGGTTTCATCACTTTAATTTTATAACGAAAGTAGTGATGTCCCTAGGGATGAATTATATTTTAACTTTCAACTCTTCTTAACTTATAATATCGCTTTCTCTGAAGTCAATTAACTTCATTTATCATTAGTCACAATGAATGCACATTGACTTTTCATAGTAGACTACATATATATATCGAACGACGAACAAATCAACGAAAACTTTATCAAATTCAAGGTTATTGTCAATTACTTTCAATATTATATTAAATTTTGTTTAATTTACAGTACTTTGACAGCGACTTAATCTTACATTACAAATTTCGCATATTTTCCCATTATACAATCACAACATGAGATGAAAAAATTCACAATCTGAAGAGCACATTTTTTAATTACCTAAAATTTTAACTTCATGATTAGTTGTAGTTATTACTAGTACTTCTCTAATTATGTTCGTAATTATCTCTATATGCCTAACATGTCTCTAAATGCTTGATTGTATGGGGACAGCTAAATGTTTTTATAAACATAACATAAACATAGAATGAATAAAAACCCAAACAAGAATTGATGAAAAAAATTCGATACTGAAAGTCCGTATCCAAAACGGGATAGCCATACTTCTCAAAAGTGGTGTGGTATTATTACAATTTCAAAGTCCGAAATCGCGTTCTAAATCAATTACATGTTTAAAATTTTCAATGCTGTACTTCCTCTCCTTTCAACATTCATCTTTCATCTCCAAAAGCTGTAAGGAAACCATAAAAAATGACATCTAAGTGAACGTATCTGATTGTAGAGCGATATTGATGGTTCCACGGAGTGATGCGTCAGTGTTGGTGGGTACACACTTCGATTCTGAAAAGTAAGCTTAGAAATTCGGAGGAATAATCAAATATATAAGCAATAATCCTTTTTTTCATTCTCTAAAAGTTTAAAAGGTCAAATTCGGTATTTCTGATTTTTCATCTCTTCCGGGGTTTAGTCCGAGTTCGGGTGAAGTTCACTTTTTTTTGCGCTCTGATTTTAATTTTCCATCTGTGCGGGTTACGCTTGTAAGCTGTAATTTAGTACGTTTGTGTGTACTTTTCCAGTTAGTTTTTCTTTTTAATTTGCGGAACTTTTGTCCTTTATACAAGGCATTTACAAAATTTCCACGTAATGGCTCACCTTCCTTTACGACGATTGGATTTACGCTGCATTGCGATACCTGTCATAAATTTCTTTTTATGTTTGCACTTAGTATTACTATATTTGCCATGTAGTTTACTATACAATGTTCGTACGTGCTTTCGCTTAAACTTTTTAGTACTCTTCGGAGTCGATGTGTGCTTCTTCCGCATGTTTGACTCGATATAACCTCGCCTAAAGCTCGACTTTAATTTGCATGTAGTTCGTCTTTGAGCGAGTTTATTTCGTTGCGAATTACGCTTACCAAAGCATTTTCCTTTTATTCTCAACTTATTTTTTACTGCACGCTTAGTGTATGGTTGTGCGCGCTGAGAATACGCTGTACGTAGAGATCGCAGAACCTTGTTATCATCACGAGCTATCAACTGTTCTACGTTTTGAGTAGCCCTACACTTAAATTTTCGCTCTTTACAATTTCGCAATAGTGAAGTACTAGTTTGAAAATTCAAATATTTTGGCAACTGAAAATTAATAAATGTTGCATCTGATGACTGATATGATCACGTCTGCTCATTTTAATTCTGCTGATTATGCTCCTAGAAATCGAGTTTACGTTAATAATGCATTACCAAAACTCAATTGGCTATCTTATTTTTCTTCTTAAACTTGGTGTTACATTTCGGTTCTATAACGGAAATATACTTTCGACTGCGTGTGCTTTATTGGAAGTGTTACTTTTACGCTTGTTTACGGTAAATATTTCCGTGCGATATATTATGTACGAGACGTTCATTACGTAAAACTTAATTCGCTTGGCAGGGATACACTCTAAACTGTGAATTTGAAGTCGTTTCCTTCTACAATACTCAAAGCTGATGAAGGCGGAATGGATTTGCAGCTCTAAAATGCAATTCACGTTTGACATACACGGTTACAAAGACAAATTAGAATTTGTTAAGTCGCGCTAAACCATTTGCCTGCGACACAAAACCTTCAACACTGTAACTTTGTTATCACACAAAATCATCAATTGAACTCTCAAGCATTCCCTGGCTTCTTCGAGAGGGCAGATACGCGTAACCTCAACGCTACTGCTTATCATGTGTGAAACATCGATATCTCCTGCCGGCAAAACAATTACATTAAAAACAATTGTCCACAGGTACACGTAACGATTCTTCCTTTTTTGCTATCTCTATACTGCATATTTCCTTTTCCTGACTGTAACCGACTTTCTGGTTTATTTGGCACGTATCTTTCACAGCGTGGGCCGGCTCGAATTCAAGAGTATTTTCGGTTTCTTTTTCCCCTTGCATTTTCTTGTACTATTGTATTTTGTTGGCTTGCCTACACTCAAGCTGTGCCGTTTGCATGTATTCATAGAACGCAGTAAGACTTTTCTTTCATTCCGCTACACTATTTTAAAATTCAGCAGTTACTGAATCAACATGATTGGCCGCGTTAACTAATTCAGTGTGTATCTCAGTTAAGGAGTTATTGGCTACTTTGATATTATTACGTAAACTGTCTGCTTTGGAATTCAATTCGCTCTTTCCTACGCTCCCAAATCACTTCTGTTACAGACTGTTAGATTTCACTTACTGATGAATCTATTTTTTTGTCCTAGACGTACAATATTGTTCTAAAACACTAGCCTCCATATTGATATGAATTACGAGCAACTAATTCAAAGTACGCAAATATAAATGTCTGAGTTTAATACGAAAGTAAGAAACATGCACTTAAAACATGAAACACTAAGAATTTTGATATTACGACCATTAACAACCAATCCTTCTTTTCACAACTCATGTTTCACTTTCTGAAGTGCTTCAATATAAAATTAACACAGATATAAACTAGTACCATATACAAAACATTTTCTATAACTATTCTATCAGGCTTTATTCCATTTTGTACTAGTACACAATAACACACTGAGTAAGGCTATGTGATAATAGGTAAAAAAGAGTATCACGTGACAGTTTCAACACAATAACAGTGTCCTCATCAGACTTCCGCTCTTTCTGGCTGCTGGGAGTTGGTCATCAATTATATATACTGTCCGGAGATCAATTTTAAATAGATTCCTCCCCTTCGTTAAAAAGTAACACCTGTGTGGCTTTAACTTTCACGTTTTAACTGCACACGTGTCCAATTAAAAGTTCACTTCTTTTCTCCTGGATGCGTTCTGTCCTGTAATTATCCTTATTTTCCTTGTTATTTTGTTTCTCTTTTTTTCTTCTTCCTTTTCATTTCTCCTTCGTTTGCAGAATCCTCTCCCACTCCTTATTTATCGATAATCCTGCATTCAGCTCATCACCTTGCCTCCTGCCTTCATAATCTCCATGGCTTCCTTCCATTTTCTCACCAAAGTTCTGTTCTCTATCTTTATAACCTCTGCTCCTTCCCAACCTATTCTGTGGTTTGTATCTTTCTGATGCTTGTATATCACATTGTTTTCCATTTTCAATCTTACTTCATCCCGGTGCTGTTTAATATACTTTTTGCATTTTTTGTTTTTCCTATGTAAATTTTGTTACACTCCGCGCTTCCTGCTCTATATATTACTCCTCTGTATCTTTGTTGGCTATTGCTTTTCTTTTTTCTCTTCTGACTAGTTCAATTATTCTGCTTCCTCCTTTCCTGTACGTCCTAATTCCTGCTTTTCGAAACATTCTCTATATGTTCTCTCTTTGTTTGCACAGTTATTGTGTTGAAACTGTCACGTGATACTGTTTTCTTTTTACATATTATCACATAGCCTTGCTGAGTGTGTTATTGTGTATTAGTATTAAAACATTTACTCTTATTCATAAATGCACATGAAGGTGCATAGTGTAAAACATGTATGTATGTGTGTATGCTCAATCAGCTGTTTGCTATCCACTCACATCTACATAGCATTAAAAATCAACAAGAACATTTTTTATGAGCTACATTAATCTCTCTGTCGCTCTCAAAGTCAAAACCTATTAACCTAACTTACATGAAAAATCTACATTACTTACTTCTTGTTTTTATCTATCCCTGTGTTTTATTTTTAATTAATTGTGTTCGCGCAGGAGCTGATGGAAATTGACTGTGGACACTAGGCTAATCAAATTCAAAACTCAACACGTGATCTGTGTAACTAATGGTATTGTAAAAACAGTTGTAGGCAGATTACTATAATTTAATCCGGAAAACGTTCGCCATGTGGTTGAAATCGTGTTTTTTGGTAGATGTTAGATTATTGTAAATATAATCGCAAACTTCATATTGATTTTCGTCTTTTTCCCAAGATTTGTCACTTGTTTATTGCGTTTATCCCAGCTTTGCTACGGCAGTAGGACGTAATATTGAGGTCTCCCGTATGAGGACACATTGTATTAAAGCCTGTAGAATCGCCTGTAGCGTAAGCCATAAGTTACAAAATAGTAGGGATTTGAGAGAAGTGTCAGGACCAACAGCACATACCCTCTCGATACGTTCCGTTAACTTTCCTACAACTAGCTACATGTTATAACGGACAGTTCCCCTACAACTAGCTAAATGTTATAAAGGAAAGTTAAATGTTATAACGGAAAGTTTCGAGGTAATTTTCGTGTAGAAAGTAGGGATTCTGAACTCACAAGAGCCGTAATTACAGTTGTTTTTAAGTAATGGTTATGCTGGCTAAGCTACAGAAGATGTCGAAGGGGTTTCGGGAAAGGGGTTCCGTACCATCATGAGACACCTCTACAGCTACTCAAATTTAAACGAAAGATTTCCGCTAATATTTCGTGTAAAATATATTCTACTGTACGTTTTCATGAAAAAAAAACTGTAAACAAAAAGAACTGAATATAATTGAAAACTAAAGCTTGTAATAAACTAACTTGTGAAGTTTGCAGATGTAATTAAAAAAGCTTTGCTACAAATATATATATACACAGACCATAATTCAGTGAGCTCTGAAATCTTATCAAAATGATGTATAAGATTCAGTCTACTGAGCAATTGTTGCTTAAGGAGTGGCATACACTATTTCTAGAATCGAGATAAGATCAGAATTGTTTACAATAGTTTTGGTCTCGTCTTGATTCTCATCTCCAAAGCATGACTATAGTGTGAGTTAACCTTGTCCCGTCTCGAATTAAAATGTTTCATCCCGATTTTGTTTGGTTTGTTTTAGAATCGAGATGAGAAATTCGTCTTTTCATGGGCAATATTACACAAAACCGAAATATTTTTTTTGCCTAATATCACGTTTCTCTAATGGTACGACCTGAGCGATAATAAGTTTTTAATTTTTAAATATTCTTCGAGATAATTGTTATTATTATTAGTATTACTCCTGAAAATTTGATAGTTCAAGTGCTGAAACAAACGAGTATTCAAATATTTGAATGTAATGAAGCGTGTGTTATCGCCGATCTATTTCCATCAAAATTCCTAATGTAAAAAATAGATGCTTAATTAGTGATGGGTAAATTCCCGGGAAGATATTTTTTGGGAATATTCCCGGGAAGATTCCCAAAATGGGAATTTATCCGGGAATTTATGCACAATCAGAAAGAAAATTGCATTCTATTACTATATTATGATTTCAAAGTTGAATTAATTTTTATATCACAGCATATTATTACTGTTGTTCACAGAGGATTCTTTAAAATATATATTCTGAACGGTACCGTGCTACTTTATTAACACTTTAATATATTTAGAAAGTACGCATAAATGTATGTTTATATACAACATATTTTATCAATTAAATATGTGTGAAAAATTATATAGTAACAGTTTAAATTTAAATGTAAGCGGATTTGCTCAACTTGACTCTATTACTGATATTATGAACACATTAAATTTATAAATGTTATAAACCAATTAGATTGAATTAATGTTAGAAGATACATGTATCACCAATTTATCAACATTTGCGCATATATATTTATGTTGACAAAATTTGCAAGATACTCACTTATCTTTATATTTTAGCACGTAACATTGTCATACACGACCTTTCATTCTACCTATTTCTAGAAATTCCATACGTTAATTCATATGTAAAAGAAGTCCGAGTACCTCTTCAGAAATTCGAGTCAGAGAGAGGAGACAGACCGACGTCTAGCATTGGGGGCCAGCTTCTGTACCTACTTTTCTTGCGATATTCTATTCAGATGCGGTTATTTTATGGTTTCATACGTTAAATTACGTTACCAACTTTAAATTCAGTCAGCATTGCAGAGCGAGCGTTAGCGAATGAAGGCGGGTTAGAGCCCCGCATGGCACGTTGTTTTCTATCTTCGTTACCAACAATTCACTTTCTTTTCTCACATAAACCACTTCCACTGACCTTTCCGTTTTGTATAAATCCCCTACTGCCCTAAAAAACAAGGTGTTCGATACTTTTTTGACTACTTGAGCATCACTATCTACTCATTTCTTCCGTAAATCATCCTACTTTTTGCTAGTTTTGGCCCCCCAATACTAAACATTTACTTTATTTTCAGTGCAAATGGAAATGGAACTTAAAAATTATATTATTAGTTATATAATGTACCGTCAAATAATTTAAATTTTTTAAGCTTCAAATTCTTTAAAACCTAGAAGTAAATCCATAATATATTAAAATAAAGTTATTAGTCATATGGTTCTTATAATATGGAAGATAAAGCAAATAAATGGAAATAAATTCCTTCCCGGGAATTTATAGGCCAGGGAAAAAAACCGGGAATATTCCCATTTTTAAATTCCTTCCCACCTGGAATATTCCCACTGCCCATCACTATGCTTAATGTGTATTCGATCGAAGAACCTCGAGATTACTGTTCAAGCGCCTAGACCACTAAACCACGATTACTACGCTGTAAATGATTCGTATTTTTCTTGTTACTTTAAGCTCCTCTGCCTCAGCTTGGAAAGTTTTATGTAATTTTTTAATTCGTTTCAAAAGCCTTTCATGTTCCTCTTATGATGATATAAGTGAATGATCTTCGGTACAGCTTCTGTTGATACGTTGAGTTGTTCTTAAACCTTTGGAACGCAAGTTTGTTTTTTCTCCACACGAAACTATAGATAAGACAAGTTTAATTCTCATACTGTGCATTTGTTTCAAGGCAGCCGACAATACCTGGTCATAGACTTATGACCGCCACGATATAAATGATAGTTCAATTTGATATAGTGAAACAAACTACAGCCACTAATCTTGAGACAATGGTGACACGGATACTTCTCTGTGGTACTTTATTTCATATTTCTAAAATATTTAATATAATATAACATTTTAAGCGTAACTTTATCATGTAATATAAAATCACTTTATCATAGCATTTTTTGTTGCTACTTAATCATTATCTCCATTCACATTTCCTTGTTTGTTGAATTTGTTACAGGCGCGATAAGATATTAGCTTTCCACGGAGAAGGGATTACGTTTATTACATTAAATGAAGCCATTTCTCATTCATATGAGGAATCTGATACTTCGACGCAGTCTGGCAATGGATTTCATCGATCACGTTTCACAAAAAATATGGTGACACAGGGAAGTAAAAAAAGTCATACGTACCAAAAGAGTGATAAACGCTTTAGTCAAAGTTCAACTATGACAAGTGGTATGTTAGTTCATAAAGGTGAAAAGTCTTACATATGCGGAGTATGTGGAAAGGAATTTAGATTAAATACAAGTTTGGCTATGCACATGTTAATTCATACAGGAAGAAAACTACACACATGCCAAGATTGTGGTTATACATTTAATCGAAGTTCATCTTCGATTACACACATGTTAACCCACACAGGAGAAAAAAATCACACATGCCAAGAATGTGGTCAGGCATTCAATCGACCTTCAAAATTGCCTAGACATGTCAATCAAAACAGGAGAAAAAACTCACACGTGCCAAGAGTGTGGTAAGGCATTTAATCGAAGTTCATTTTTGGCTACACACACGTTAATCCACACAGGGGAAAAGCCTCACACGTGCCATGAGTGTGGTAAGGCATTTAATCAAAAGTCAAGTTTGGCTATACACATGTTAATCCACACAGGAGAAAAACCTCACAAGTGCGCAGGGTGTGGCAAGGCATTTAATAAACGTTCAAGTTTGGCTAGACATATGTTAATCCACACAGGAGAAAAAGATTACACATGTCAGGAGTGTGGTAAGGCATTTAGTCGACGTTCGTATTTGGCTACACACATGTTAATCCACACAGGAGAGAAGCCTTACACATGCGAAGAGTGTGGTAAGTCATTTAATCAACGTTCAAGTTTGGCTACACACATGTTAATCCACACAGGAGAAAAACTTTACACATGCCAAGTGTGTGGTAAGGCATTTAACCGACGTTCAAGTTTGGCTAAACACACGTTATTTCACACAGGAGAAAAACCTCTAAAGTGCGCAGAGTGTGGTAAGGTATTTAGTCAACGTTCAAGTCTGGTTACCCACATGTTAATCCACACAGGAATAAAAGATTTCATATGTCAAGAGTGTGGTAAAGCATTTAACCGACGTTCAAGTTTGGCTACACACATGTTAATCCACGCAGGAGAGAAACCTCACACCTGCCAAGAGTGTGGTAAAGGATTTAGACTACGTTCAAGTTTGGCTACACATATATTAATCCACACAGGAGAAAAGGATTACACATAGCAAGAGTGTCCTGAGGCATTTAATCAATGTTCAAAGTTACTACACATATTAATCCACACACGAGAAAAATTTACACGTGCGAAGAGGGTGGTGAAGGATTTAGACTACATTTAAGTTTGGTTACATATATGCTAATCCACACAAGTGAAAATGATTATACATGCTGAGAGTATGGTAGGCATTCAATCGACGTCCAAGTTTAGCTACACACATGTTAATTAACACAGGAGCAAAATATCACACTTGCTAAGAGTGTGGTGACGGATTTTATATCGTTCAAGTTTGGTTGCAAATATTCATTCCATAGAGAAGATGCTTCCGTTTGCTAGGAGTGTGGTAACGTTTAATCGAAGTTCAACTCTGTCTGCACACATGTAATACTCAAGTGAAAAAGCTCACATATGCAAGCAGTCTCGTAGACATTTAATCAGCGTTCAAATTCAGATATTGTATACTATTTGTATAAATTAAAAATTGATGTCGACATGCGATATCTACGTAGGGTTGTTTGAATCCACGAGGTTCTTTAACAAGGTCCGATCTTTCAGTAAAACCTACTTGCAAAGCTAATGTAGGGGACGATGTAACTGAGTCTATACGTTCATCCCATTCAACGTGTACGATATTTGAAAAACTAAATCATAAAACTTGATATTGCGTTTAATTCTTCTAGTAAATGATAAATGAATGGATAATACCCAAAAATAATTTTACTTTTCATAGGATTTGCATTTTTAAATTTGTACCATATAGCATTTTCACCTTCGGTAACAACATAACCTGGTAATGGAATATGTACTTCACTTAATCCTACATGCCAATCAGATTCTGATAAACGAATATTATTTTTAATTGATTAATAAAATGTGTTGGATTATTTGTAGGATACACATCTGCACAATTTTTTTTTTACTAATGTAATGTAAAAACTATCATCAATACTTTCAGAAATCATTTTCATTTAAAGTGAACTGTCAGGTTTGTAATTCCAAAACGAAATGGTAATTTTAACACGTGTTCAGCTTTTAAGATTACTTCTATGGTATCAAAATATTTCTTTTCAACTTTAACATAATGCGGTGTGCGAAATACAAAAGTTTCTACATGGCCATGTTGTACATTATATATACTAAGTTTTAGAACTAACGGTCCTATATTTTGTTGTTGTTTCACAATATCAAAACATACATTAATTGTATTGGGAATATTATAATCTGAATCACATAGAAATTATTACGTGTTAATATTAAATCAACATTTCTAACTTTGTGTATACAACGTTTTAAATATCAAGTGTATTTTCACTAATAAATTCAAAAATATGTTTAATCCTGGTGTAAACCAATCATACATTAATCTAATATAAAGGAATGTTTAAGAACAATTTGATTTTATATTTTGTAAATAATGTAACATAGAAACTTTTTCAGGAATCAACTGTATAATGCATTCAATCGATTAATAATATTGTAGTTTTACTTGAACATGATGACGTTCAACTTTCTCATCCATAACAGTATTATTATAATTTCTTCATTTTCACCATTATAAAAACTCCACAGAATATTAATTTTTGTTATGCGACACCCTTTTTCCCATCACTGAAATCAATAGGTTGTTTTGTTGTAATATTACTATCAAAAATTTTGATACATGCATTTGAAAGAAGAGTAACGTAAAAGTCGTGTGTAAAGTTCAAATTCATTTTCAGATTGAACAAAATCTGATCTAATCCAAGAATTGATACTTAATGGATATCCCAACTACTTTACATACATCCACCCATTTTTCCGTTTCAATACTTTTTCAATTAGATATGTTTTCTTTGAATTTATAATTACCTTTTGTAATTCTTGTGCAAAAGATATTTGTTTAATTTCTTCAATATTCCAATCTTTTAATTTAATAGTGACAGGATCCGATTTAATCCATTTATCAGCAATAAATATTTCTTGTGACCATTTAGGTAAATATCTTTTTTCTAATATATGTTTATACTTATTAACATGAACATATTCACCCGGACTAAAGTTCCGAGCTATATTGCTTTCACTCATTTTCTTTTCGTATAATGTTTCCACACTTGATTCGCATTAGAATCATTTACTTGAGCAGGTGCCAATTTAATATTTTAATAATATGATTGATTATAATTATTTAATTATACATTAATATAACGATAAAAATTCTTTGCGGTAAAATAACGATAAATTTTTCTTTTAATGTACATATAAACCGTTTTGCTAAAGCACATTTAATTTCTGAATGAACACTATATTGATTAATTTCATATTCTTTAAGCAGTTGTTTTACATGACAATTAAAATATTCACCGCCTAAATCTGTTTGTACGTTACACACGGACAATTTAAAATTTTATTTTTTTTTTGTTATTGCTTTCACCATTTCAAAACCTTCCTTTGTTTGTAACGGAACAGAATATTCATAACGTGAAAAAAGATCAATACAACACAATATATATTTAAAATTATTATTATACTTCGCAACATTTTAAATATCTGCTAAATCCATTTGTAGTGTTTAATTTGGTGCACTAACATAATACTTTCAAAAAATTCACAAGCTGATGCATCTAATGTATAAACATCTTGAGAAGCTAACCATTTCTTAGTTTTTTTAGATAATATTCTTTTACCTTGTTGTGTTTGTATACTTGTTAAAGAATCAGGAATTGAATTATCATAATATATTTGGTCTAGGAATTAATTCGTGCGGGTGGACAAGAGATGGCGCAACGAACGGAGCGTCCCACAGTTCCGTGTATCCACACATGTGTTGCAAACCCCTGTCATCGCGTATCGTTCGTAGTATAGGGCAGTGGTGTAATCGTTATTTACGTCGTGGTTCGGAACAACTTTCATTTCTCATATATCCCCTTTTCTTAATTATGATTCCCAGTTACGCCATGACGTAAACGATTATTTTCCCATGCCTACAATTTCACTTACGATGACTGGGAACATGGTAAATGAAAATGCAAGCAACATAAGGATTATTGTTAAGCTACACGTATAAAGAAAATTAAATATTAAACATGTAACAAATGATAAAGTCACTTTTCGATAAAAGAAATATAATGTTACTATGAGAGCACAAAGATTACATGCTTTTATATTTCCAATATATTCACCCTTAACAATTTAATACTATTGATGCGATAGTGGCGTGGCTTTGATTATAGACGACAAGGTGGCATGAAATAATGAACTCACGTGTTTCTTCGGCTAGCCTGTTGATGCTGCGTCTTTGATGTCCTGCACTACTCCTGAAGCTGAAGTTTTAGGATTGAGTCCCACTCGTGTCTTCTCCACTAATTATTCCGAATGACGCTGTGTGTTTGTTGTCAACTTTATGACCTCAATCAAGTCGTATTTTAAAGCTCCGCTTACGTTCACAATAATAAAGGATTTCACTTGACTAATAATATAACAAACGTTTAATTTTTAACACTGATGTATGAATTATTAAACTGATAGTTCAGGCTTCTTTGTCGCAAACAAGCTACAACTCGAAACGAACGGGCTACATTCTAAGCAGCAGGGTACGCTGCTCTTTGGAGGAGGGCGCACTACGACGCAAAAACTGAGAGTAAGAAGGCTCCCTCAAACTGTCCACTGCAGACTGAGAGCTTTGTCCAGTTCGCTATCATATACATGTTTTCGGGTGTGGAGCTCTACGATGATGACGCATGATAACAAGTTCACACTCTTTGGCTGAAGAAGTGCGGCCATTTTAAATAATCAAATCAGCGTTGAGCACTGAAGAGAAGTAAAATGTTTTGCGACTTTCCCGATTTTCCGGAGTTAGAGAACGTTCACAAAGAGAGTCGTTGTTTCTGCGTCGTATGTCCATATATGGTTACGAAATCTACCGGAAGTCTACTAACACAGATGAAAAGGCATTCCAAAGCAGTGACAAAGAGTTTCTGGAACATTTGGATTTATACGAGGGTTGGTTAATAAAGTTCAGAATAAATCTATTTTCTCAATCTTTCTTTTAAATTGCAAAAAAAAAAATGAGCTGTAGGACGGTGACATCCTATTGGGGCCCGAGCAGTGTCCGAGCAAATTGCTTCAATTTGTGAAGAGAACCCTGGCCGTTGAGGGGTTAATAGTCCATACTGGAATATCACTTGAGGGTCAGTGTATTTTGGAACGTCCTGTACATGAATCAACTGTCACTGGAAATTCTCCATAAAGACTCAGTATATCGGAACTATACTGTATATAATTCACTCCACTAGTGTACGGAAGTGTTATTAGGAGATCACTATATTATGGGACACACTGTATTTAAATTGAAAATCGTTGGGGACTCACTATGAAAATTCGACACATTGGGACTGCACTGTATCTATCGCACTTCACTTATTAACTGTGAGGTTGTTCACCCTGTATAACGACAAGCCACCTTTGCTAAAGCCACCTATTATGTTCTTTAAAGCCACCTTTTATTTATATAAAGCCACTTTTGAGTCCGAATTAAGCCACTTTTAAATTCTGATTAAGCCACCTTTTGTTTAAACAAAGCCACCTTTATGCCACCATTAATACATTGTTCATTTTTAATTTATTTATATTTTTAGTTTATAGTTCCTGTTATTTGTTTATTCATTTTTTTTTTCAACATTGGTTTCTCACCATAATTCAATGTACTTTAGTTTACCTTTCAATTATTTTTCATTGTCTTTCACGAAACACATAATATATTCAAATATATTAAGCCAAATAGTTATACAAATAAACATCAATACAGAAAATACTTAACTACTAAACAATAGTAAAATGTGTATACCGATTTCGAAAGTGTAGCCTCACAACGTAACGAACGGTAATATCGAAATTGCTAATATGTAGTTTGTGTAGTGTAATGTGTGTATATGCACCTTCTTACAACAAAATTGATACTTAAATTTTCTAAAATAACATCAAAATAACTATATTAACTAATATATATATTCATAAATGCAAAATATTAATAATCCAAAGGAGTTTTCAAAGCAAAAATTCGTAAAATAGTCATAAAGTAAATTACATACTAATTATTCGGAATACTATATTTCAACTTATTAAACATCAAAATACTAAAGGAATCTAAATCAAATATACTATCAAGTTTCAATAATCGTATTACTCAAACAACAAACAAGAGATTCATCAAATTGTTTCAAATAAATTTTGATTCACATGTCAACTCACTTTTTTTTTTTTTTTAAATCAGCTTTACTCACAGCAAATGTAAACTTTTATTTTACTTATTTATTTATTGCAATAAGTATGCGAGCATCAACACTAGTGCACGAAACTTGTATAACATTGGCGAACATACGACCTTTGGCTCATACAATCATTTCTGAATCTCATTTTCAACAAGCATCTTATTGGCAAAGGCAAACTACAACTCCATTTTACGGGCATTAATCACAAACGCATATCACATAACAAGAGGGATATACAATCCACCTCTAAACACATTAAACACTTTCCCTACTCATCTAGGAGCAATCTAGGTATTCAGGAAATAATAAGGAGTATCCATCTCCGAACGTGAGTCGCCCTTTAATGGCCTTTGACATCACGTCAAAAATACGCGTACATAATAGCAATAAATTCATACAAGGATGCCGCTCTATACAGCCTTTGGCATCTCAAAAATAGCCCTAACTTATTTGTAATGCTCAATTGCCATTCGATTGAAAAACGTATACAGCTCAAAGTACTTTGCACACAATCATTTTGTTCGCTCGATGATCATTATTAACATCAACGTGACTAACAGATTTAAACTTAATTGCCTCAACATACTATAAGCAATGGAATCTATCAATTACTATTAAATTGTACAATGAACCAATTTCTTTCCATTATTTATTTATTTATTCAAATTTTTCAACTCTCGAAATTCTCAAATTCAACCTAAATTTTCGTTATAGTTGCGTGAGTTTATTGACAAGTGCTAATTCAAAACGATATTCTCTCCTTTTAAACTTTCGAACACAAAAAATAATCGGATAAACAACAAAATACGTCGTTAATCACAATCGTTCTGTTCAAATGAACCATGTAGCGAAAGTTCCAACTAATACTTTTCTCGTATTGACATGAATAAAACTCTAATAAAGTGAATTAAATTAAATTTTTCCACCTGTATGAATTATTTAAGACAAACAAAATATAATTAGGTATTCTCTCCTTTATGTGAGTCGTTGAGCAATAGATAAACTCGTAAAAACTACAAAAGTAAACTTTTTTTTTTTTAATATGTTTTCCACATTAAAACTACTTCTTCATTTCTAAATATCTATTTTCCAGAGTGATGATTGATATATATATTTTTCAAAAGGATAATTAAGATATACGAACATAATATGCAAACGTAGTACGATATATGAACAAAATCCAAATTCTAATTGTATTTTCTCACTAAATATGTAAAATATATTCATAAAACTGGTAAAGTTCAAAATTAGACAAAGTTTTCCTATATATTAACATACGTATTGTATCATGATATGCACAATAGTTAAACTATCAATCTATATGTTTGCATTACATAACATAACTAGTAAACTTTAAGACATTTTAATATATATACATAAGTTAAACGGCGGTTAGGCCTTACATAGTGCCATCCTGAGTGTCATTTGTTGACACCTCAGGTCGTAAGTCGTTAATTAAACAAAAATATAGGTTAATGAATTGGTCTCGAAGACCAAAAGGCACCGACTTACTATTTCCCATAACTGGAGTGTGCGGGATCGTTGAGCTCCCCGACGATTTGGATAAATCGCTCCTGCACGAAATCCTTTGTCCCTCCCAGCTAGATGCTTTACGCATCGTAGCTATGTCATAACCGGGTAAAATTTTCCAACCCCAATTGGGCTGCCAGTATCTAGACCTACAGAAGGTATTGAGAAGAAAAAATATGAAAAGGACAAGAAGAATACCCTGGGGAGGGGAAGTTCGATACTACAGCCCTGCATCTCAATATCATTAACCATTCAATAACTATTAGTTATTTTAGGCCCGCTCCTACCCACAAAATTAGTAGGTTTACAATTGCATTCCTTTAAAGAGCGCTAGCCAAAAAATGTGCCGGCCTCCTGGCAAAAATGCACTTATCAACATCAGTAATATCGTCACATCCGAGAATAAGTCATAGCCGAGATTAAAGTCACAATCGAGAATACTAGCTTACACACTTGAGATTATGATTATCTATAATCCAAGATGACAATTTTCCAGCAGATTGACAGAATTATGAGTGCGTAAGGGAACGCTAATCGGCATCCAGCACAAACATGTCATGCTTATCTTTCTTTCATATGAACAATGAAAAATAAATAACAGAGTTGTAATGACCTTAACGAAACAAGACAACAAGGTCAATACTACAAGTCCGACCATGATAATCAGTGGGTTGAAAATTATACAATGTTCACTTGAGAACCGACAGACTTTTTTCATACAAGAGAAGTTAAAAGAACTGAAATTGGAAAATTTTCACATCCTGAATTAATCGTTACATCCGACAAATATCATTCTTGATTTATTACTCGTATGTTCTATTTCCATAATGGATTTATTTCAAACTTAAAACAATATTTATCAAGCCTCTTTTTTTTTTTTTTTTTTTTTTAACTCACCAACATCAATGAATTCAAGGCTGATGATAGTTGTGATTATCTGGTTTCCATAATATTTTGCAACCAATTGATATTATACATATTTCCCATTTTTTATGAGCCAATTTTATTATAAATAATTGTTACCTAATTAAAACAAGCACTTTATATATCGATACCAAATTATTTCGATGATCATTGGTAGTTCAGTTTTCGAGAAATATTATTATAACTATACGTAATATTTCTCGAAAAGCGCACTACAAGAAGGAAAGAAGAGGAAAATTATTTGCCAAAACCCAAATAAACGCAATTTATGATCTCTTTTCGTCAATTAAAAATGAATATCTAATAAAATGTGAAATTTTAAGCGTCAAATTAAATATCTTGTTATTAAATAAATAGATTTAGAATGTCACAAGCCGAAATAGAATTTAGAAGTGTGTGTGTCTAAAGGCCAAATTCACACACTAGCTGAGGCCCAATCGGACGCTACACCGATTTCGTCACTGTAATTTAAAAAGAAAGTAGTGACGCCTCTAAGGGTTGAATTATAATTTTCAACCTTTTACCTCTTCTTAACTTGTAGAACAATTTTTGTGATTAAATTCAATTAAATTCAAATTTCATTAATGTCGTAACAAATGCCCACTGACTTTACATAACGAACATTATGCGTGAATAAATTTGTAAACGGATTTCTTATATTCAACATTATTTCCAATTACTTACAAAACCATACTATTTTCAGTATTCCGACGCCGAACCAGTCTTATATTACAAAACTCATTATACTTTTGCACATACTTCATGACAAAGTCAGAT
The DNA here is from genome assembly GCF_964235325.1 of Thermobia domestica. Lineage (NCBI taxonomy): Eukaryota > Metazoa > Arthropoda > Insecta > Zygentoma > Lepismatidae > Thermobia > Thermobia domestica. The sequence goes on along the minus strand of NC_137471.1, from coordinate 165,970,848 downwards.
GAAAAAATTCGTTAACTGAAGAACAAACATTTTTTTTTTAAATCCAAAGTTTCATAATTAATTGTAGTATTGATCAGTATTTTTCTAATTAAGTTTTCAAATATCTCCAATTGCCTAATATTTCTCTAAATGCCTAATAGTATGGGGATAGCTAGATGTTATATAATCATATAAGGTGAATGAATAAAACTCAAAGAAAATAAAATAGTAAAATTTTATTAATGACATTTGGTTCCCAAAACTAGAGGCACCTGAAAAGAAATAAGACATACAAAACATAGACATCCTAACAAAAGTTCGATACAGAAGTTCCGTATTTGAAACGGGATAATCAAAGTTTTCAAAAGTGGTGGGGCCTTGTTAAAATTTTCAAAGTCCGAGATCGCGATCTAAATTGATTACCTATTTAAAATTTCCAATACTGTCCTTCCTCTGCTTTTCCCGTTCATCTTTCACCTCCAAAAACTGTAAAGAAACAATAAAACATGGTATTTGAATGAACGTACCTGATTATGAATGGATACTGGTGGTTCCTCTGGCTGGGCGCGTCGGTGACCGTGTGCACACACTTGAAACTGAAAAACAAATTCCTAACTTTCGAAATTCGGTGGGGAATAATTGAAATAAAAGACTAATAATCTTTACTTTCATTCTCTATAAAAGCCTAAAAGTCTTATTCGGTGTTTATTTTCTCGTCTTTTCCGGGATTCAGTCCAAATTCGGGCAAAGTTCGCGCTTGGGTTACGCTACAACTTTAATCTTCCACCTATGTCTGTTACACTTGTACGCCTGCAATTTCATACGCTTACGAGTACTCTTCCAATTACTTTTTATAACTTGAGGGGCTTTTCTCCTCTTTGCAATGCATCTACTGAACTTCCATATAGTAACGCGTTTTCGTTTACGGCTCTTAAATTTAGGATCATGCACAACTTTCCTTTTAAGTTTACACTGACTACCACTGTATTTACCATGCAACGTGCTGCACGAGACTCGTACGTATTTACACTTGGGCTTCTTAGTATTCTTCAGAGTCGACATGCACCTTTTTCGCGTCTTGGCTTTCTCACGAGTTTGTTGATATTCCACTAGCTTCGATTTACACTTAAATTTCCTTCTCCCACGATTACTTTGCGCCAACTTTCGTTTTCGAGAACGCTTTTGTTTTACTTTTGCCCTGCTGTTCGCTGCATACCTAATGCGGGATTGTGCGCGCTGTAAATACACTTTGCATTGAAGTTGACAAGCACGAACATAATCACGAACAATCAACTGTTTTCGAGTAGATTTACATTTGAACCTTCGTTTTCGACAATTTCGCAATGATGACGTACTAGCTTGGTGAAAGGTGACCATGCTAGAATCTAATTTACGCCCTTCTACAGCATGTTTATTATTGGTGCGCATTGAGACCGAATTCAGATAAACTACCAAATCAGCAAAACCCAACTGGTTACCGTGGACTATCTCACTATTCTTCTTGACCTTGGTGTTATATATTAGCTTTTCTACTGATGTTAATTTCCCTTTACCTGCATGCACTTGAGTAAGAATGTTACTTTTAGGCTCAACTACCGTAAACGTTTCTGACAAGTTATCCGCAAATAAAGCGCTTATCGCGTAAAACACAATTCGCTGGATAGGCCTACACTTCAGACTATCAATCTGGAGCTGTTTCTTGTTACCGTATTCAAAGTTAGTAAAGTCGGAATGGATCTGCAGTATAAAAATGCAATTCACGTTGGCCGTGTATGGTACCAAAGACAAATTTGAATCTGTTAAGTCGCGCAAGACCACTTGCCCGCGACGTAAAAACGACAACACTGTAACTACATCTTCACACAAAAACAACAATTCAACTCTCAAGTCTTCCCTGACTTCTTGGAGAGGATGGGTACGCGTATTCCCAACGCTACCATTCGTTGTGTGTGAGCCATCGGCATCCCTAGCCGGTAAATCAATAATGCTAAGTATACTAGAATCACAATTGTCTACGGATACGCATAACAAGCTTTTGCTTACTGCTACCTCCACACTACATATTTCCTTTTCCTGACTATAACTAACTCTCTGACTTATGAGGCATCTATCTTCCGCAATGGGAACCTGCGCGAATTCAAGAGTGTTTACGATTTCACTTTCGCCTTGCACTTGTTTGCATTCAAGTCGTGCCGTTTGCATGCATTCATGAAGCTCAACGAGACTTTCCCTACATTTTGCTACACTATTTTTAAACTCAACAGTTCCTGTTTCGACTTGATTGGTCACATCAATTAGTCCAGAGTGTACTTCGATAATGGAATTATTGGTAGTTGTAATATCGGTACTTAGTTGATCGAATTTGCAATCAAACTTACTTTCTAATTCTAACTTATTGTTCGTGCACTCGTTTGCCAATTCCTTTATTCGCTCGTTAGTACTATCAATTTTATGCTCTAATTTCTCAGACTGTTTCTCTAATTTCTCTGACTGTTTCTCTAATTGTTCTGTTAACATTGCCTGAAATTGTTCTAAAATATTCGCTTCCATTTTTACTTAACTTACAAGTAACTAAATCACAATATAAAACATGCAGCAACAAACACTTGAAGTAAATAACAATGTAAACAAACACTTTTTCTAAAACTATTTCACCATTTCGATTACACAAAATTTTTCATTTTTCTTTAAAATTTCATTTTGCAAAATGTTTCCATAGACAATTAACATAAACAAACAAATTGTTATTCATTTGTCGTGATAAATAAATCGAAAAGGAAGGTGCATACTACTATGAGTGTGTGTGTGTATGTGTAATCAGCTGTTCTGTGCTTCCGTACTGTGAAAAGTTAGCGGAATAAAAGTTCGCGAATGGACAAAACGTTTTAATCTCGCACAAAACAAATTATGCTACTAATATTTCTGTGGTAATTGAATTTACTTTCTGTTTTCAAACACTACCTTTTATTTTCTTTCCTCTTGCTCTTTTCTTTTCACGAGTTAAAACAATCTACGCCTGATTCTGCGCCAAGTTAACTACTTATGACTACGTGATTCAAATCTTTACTATTTTCGTATTTTAATAAATGAACGCTGAAATAATTAAATGCAGTTCTATCCGAAGATTAAAGTAGGGTCTGTCACGGTTTAGCCATTTCGGGTGTAATCGTTATTTACGTCGTGGTTCGGAACAACTTTCATTTTTCATATATCCCCTTTTCTTAATTATGATTCCCAGTTACGCCATGACGTAAACGATTATTTTCCCATGCCTACAATTTCACTTACGATGACTGGGAACATGGTAAATGAAAATGCAAGCAACATAAGGATTATTGTTAAGCTACACGTATAAAGAAAATTAAATATTAAACATGTAACAAATGATAAAGTCACTTTTCGATAAAAGAAATATAATGTTACTATGAGAGCACAAAGATTACATGCTTTTATATTTCCAATATATTCACCCTTAACAATTTAATAGTATTGATGCGATAGTGGCGTGGCTTTCATTATAGACGACAAGGTGGCATGAAATAATGAACTCACGTGTTTCTTCGGCTAGCCTGTTGATGCTGCGTCTTTGATGTCCTGCACTACTCCTGAAGCTGAAGTTTTAGGATTGAGTCCCACTCGTGTCTTCTCCACTAATTATTCCGAATGACGCTGTGTGTTTGTTGTCAACTTTATGACCTCAATCAAGTCGTATTTTAAAGCTCCGCTTACGTTCACAATAATAAAGGATTTCACTTGACTAATAATATAACAAACGTTTAATTTTTAACACTGATGTATGAATTATTAAACTGATAGTTCAGGCTTCTTTGTCGCAAACAAGCTACAACTCGAAACGAACGGGCTACATTCTAAGCAGCAGGGTACGCTGCTCTTTGGAGGAGGGCGCACTACGACGCAAAAACTGAGAGTAAGAAGGCTCCCTCAAACTGTCCACTGCAGACTGAGAGCTTTGTCCAGTTCGCTATCATATACATGTTTTCGGGTGTGGAGCTCTACGATGATGACGCATGATAACAAGTTCACACTCTTTGGCTGAAGAAGTGCGGCCATTTTAAATAATCAAATCAGCGTTGAGCACTGAAGAGAAGTAAAATGTTTTGCGACTTTCCCGATTTTCCGGAGTTAGAGAACGTTCACAAAGAGAGTCGTTGTTTCTGCGTCGTATGTCCATATATGGTTACGAAATCTACCGGAAGTCTATTAACACAGATGAAAAGGCATTCCAAAGCAGTGACAAAGAGTTTCTGGAACATTTGGATTTATACGAGGGTTGGTTAATAAAGTTCAGAATAAATCTATTTTCTCAATGTTTCTTTAAATTGCAAAAAAAAAATGAGCTGTAGGACGGTGACAGTGGATTAAAGCGTCAACAACACCAGTTTGTAGTTAAGTGAACATGGCGTAATTTGTGCCTGATAAAGTGTTTTTGCGGGGTGTCCTGCTGCATTACTTTAACATGCAGAAAAGTGCGACTGAAAGTCATCGTATTTTGGTGGAAGTGTATGGTGACCATGCTCAAGCTGAGCGAACGTGTCAGAAGTGGTTTGCACAGTTTAGAAGTGGTGATTTCGGCTTGGCAGACCAAGAGCGAGCTGGACAGCCAAAATAATTTTCAAGACGAAGAATTGACAGCATTGCTCGAGCAGGATTCGTGTCAAACTCAGGAACAACTTGCAGCAGCATTAGGCGTTGATCAAACAACAGTCTCCAAACGCTTGAAAGCCATGGGAATGATTCAAAAGATGTCACATTGGGTTCCACATGAATTGAAAGACAGAGACGTTGAAAGACGAAAAACCATTTGCGAATTGCTGCTTCAACGACAGAGCAGAAAGGGGTTTCTGCATCGAATTATTACGGGTGATGAGAAGTGGATCCATTATGAGAACCCTAAACGAAAAAAGGCCTGGGTGAAACCAGGTGAACCAGGTCCATCACAACCAAAACGAGATATTCACTGTGCAAAGGTTGTGCTGTGCATATGGTGGGATATGAAAGGTGTGGTGTACTGTGAGCTGCTGCAACCGGGTGAAACTATGAATGGAGAACGTTATCGACGACAATTAATGCGTTTGAAGCAAGCTCTGGCCAGAACACGACCAGAATGGGAGAACAGACATGATAAACTTATTGTTCAACATGATAACGCTCGCCCACATGTCGCAAAACCGGTCAAAACCTATTTAAAAAATGTCGGATGGGAAGTTTTACCCCACCCGCCGTGTTCACCAGACGTTGCTCCTTCGGACTACTACTTGTTCGATTGCATGAACAACGATTTGATTGGACAGCGGTTTACTTTTTCAGAAAATATCGAAACATGGGTCTCTGACTGGATCGCTTCCAAGGATGAGGACTTCTTTCGCCACGGAATCCGTACATTGCCTGACAGATGGGCGAAAGTGGTGGCTAGCGATGGACAATATTTTTCTTAAGGTATTTATGTATTTTGTGTTTGTACTACAGCTTCAATGTGTGCGTACCAACCGCAGGAATTAATTCCTAGACCAAATACTTTTGATAATTTTGTCCTTTTATTACATACTGTAATCTTTGCAATGTTGAAATAAATTAGCTACTACTGCAGGACTACGTGATTTTCTTACTTTACAGCTGCGTTGTCTACTACAACTACTATTCACTTTTGATGCCGTTGAGCTAATAGTTGCACCAATAAGTTCTTTAGCAACATTAAGATCTAATAAATTTTTAAATTCATGAACACCTATAGAATTTCTTGATTATTTTCTTGTACGAACATCATCATTTATTAAATCTATAATAATTTGAAGCTGGTATTGTTTTTCCATGAATACGTACTATACCAGATTTATCCCACTGAATTTATCGGAACTTGTCAACTATTTAATAATAGATTTGTTTTCCTACGAAGTGTTTTCGGTACTGATTGTAAAATGCCTGATACAGATAATAAAATAGAAGTATTATCATCTTTGAAAGTTGATGATGAGGATCTTTTTTCATCTTCTTGAATGACAAGTAAAATAATAGGTTTATGTGAAGATGAAGTTACTGTAAATATTGATGCAAAGCTTGTTGATATAATTTCCACTTTTGTTGTACACTAAGATCACTACCTTTAGAATATTATTCATTTCTTCATGTAAACGTGACTGACGTAAATCTATGAATTTAAGATTGAATTGAATTTCATTTACAGCATTTTCAGGAACAAAAATCATCTTACGTAATTCTGACATAGATATCGACTAAAAATACTACTGCCTGCTGCTGCAAGAAGTGGTCCCAAGATTAATGGTAGAAGCACACCACCTTTCTGTACTAAGAATTTCTTCTTCCTCTTTAAAGCTTTACGTTGTTGAGATAAAGTACGTAAGATCTTTTTGTGTCTACGTAAACGTTGCGTCTGACGAGAATTTATAGGGATGTTTCCTTTTATTGTGTTTCCAGCTACTTCAGAGATTTTTCTTATTAAATCCCCTGAAGCATTTTGTAAAATTGTTTGCGTTTTTTATTCTTGAATTCACACAGAGCACGGAGTGTGTTGCAGTTTTATTTCACCTTCAACATCTTGATGCAGACAAAAGAAAAATTTCTGTATGCACCTTTTTTTACGTTAGCGTACACATTGGGAAAAATATTTGTACGGATTCGCAATGCATCGTTTGTTTTCTGTGTTATGTCAAATAATAAATGTGAGACTCGCTACTTCTTCGAATACATTCACGATTTGTTTACTATATAGTTGCATAATTTGCCTAGCTAAATATTGCATTTGTAGTTTATCACTAGGATTTTAAATACTATAATATAATATGCATTTAAACTAATATCACGTGCATGTTTTCCTGTTGTAAATAAATTTTGAATATTAAATATTACAATTAACTTTTTATGATGTGCATACTTTGTAAATGAACTAGCAACATCACTATTAGTTTCTGACATTAAATCATGTAAGATTATTCATGTCAGGTATTCCCTCTACAAAACGTATTTTTGCATTTGCATGTAATTTTGGTACTACTGCACCATAACAGCAAACAATAGGCTACCCTTAAATGTTATACTGAACATTTGATCATGTTCATTAAGTAAACGATGTAGGAAACAAGTTTTACCAGCCCTTGAAGGACCAGCAATTAAAATAGTAGAGGGATGCTGAAACTTTAACATCTTGTTCTCAAATGAAAGCATACAACATAACACTTGCTTTATATATACACATTCACACATTTAACATTGAGCTTCCACAGAAATTTTAATATTTTCACAAACTACAATTGTTGGGAGTTTACACTCTAAGAGAAAAGGTCAAAAAAATCACTTTGTTATAAGAATATTAAAGCTTTCCAGTTGAAATAATCACTCATAGACTGTATTTATAAGCTTTTACAAGATTCAAGTAAAAAAAATAAATTAAGAATAAATTAAGAATAAACAAATTTTAGGATGTTCACAATCTACGCTTGTTCGTTCGAGTTTTTATGAGAAACGATTCGTCAAAAGGAAAGAAGAGACATTCATACAAGTCACATTCACTCGTTCGCGGGCCTATAACCATAAGGTACACTTGCACGTTTTTGTATAGGTTCATCGTCAGTCACATCGTATTCGTCAATTGTGTCTTTGTCTCTCTACAGCTAAAGATACGGAACCCTGGTCTACGCACGATACTATTTGGATTTTCTGTTACGGTGGACTTTAATTGTCTACACAATAATTTATAGATACTCTCAAAGTTAATTTTCTGAGAGGTCTTATCATTTAGTGTTATCACCTAATTTTGAATATATGCCGAACATCCCTTTCGGCATTTGTTAGCCTCATAGCTTAATTTTTCGGGCCTAAACCGATAAGATCTAAACTCCCAACCTTCTGGTATTTCATTTGTCAGATCACCCAAAGATTTTCCGAGCGGTAACAAAGGTTTCTCATCTTTTTTCTGTAGGTACATGATGCTGTCAGTGACACAGTAGATTACTCTGTCTGGTCCTACAGTTGTCAGTAGTTTGGACAATTTAAGTCTAGCTCACGAAGTAATAAATGCGGCTAGTATTACATTGGAAAACTCTAATGCTACCTTTTCAGTTTCAATGTCTCTGTAAGTGATAATCAGATGGTCATCATTAATTGGGACTACACTTTGAATTTCACATCTTGCCGTGGTTATATACCTAAGATACGTTACCTCATCACTAAAGATTACACTGTCCGACATATCTGTGCGATGCTCTCACTTTCGATACAATGAATTGAGGTATAATTTCGCACATTGCCTCAATACCGGGTTAATTCTAATGTTATAATTTAATCGTATGCCTTCATGGGCATAATATTCTTCGATATATCTGTTTGTCTCCTTCGGTTTTACAATAAGCGGAAAAACTAGAGTCTTTCTGCTTCATCTGAAGGAAGGAATTCACATTAGTCTCGAACAGACCACCTGAATTCCCCTCTTCAGGATCCAAGAGTTCCAATTCCCATATTTCTTGAATATCGAGTATTTCTGTAACTTTTTTGATGAGCAAGGTGTAACTCTGGAGTACAAAGTGTTCCTGTGAGAGCACACTTAGCATCCACTTTGGTTACTTTCCTTGGTGGAACAAAAATGTGATGACAGCTATGGTCTCTTCGTTCGTGAAATTCGCTGGTTGTGTAACGTTTCTCTTTAAGCGTTACATTTTCTCAAAGAGATTATTCGTAGAGATGTTAATCAGCTCTTAGTTAGTGTTATTTTCTCAATTCTCGACCCTCATGAAGGACTCAAGATGGCCGACAATTGAGCTAGTATGTGAAATCGTAGTATGCTACTTTCTTTGTATGTCCAAGGCTTGTATCGATCGGATATCTTTCAGCTTCAAAAGATAGCGCTCACTGCTTGAAATAATTTGAATTTTTTGTGTTTTGTTTAAACGGAGGGATTTATTATAAACTTACATATATAGACGTTGATTTATGTAAATTCTATTTGTATTTAGTCATATATATTTTATTATTAAAGTTGTCGTTTCGGTATTACGCTCTGATACGTAGTAAGGAGCGACCAATCAGAGAGCGAGCGGGATGCATACGCGCGCTACCTTTGTCTTAGCTCTTCGCACTGAAAAAAAAAACATGGTGGTGGTGAGAATGGAGGTGTAGCTCTCCGGCCTGTCTTTTGACATAAATTACTGCGTGTCATGCAGTGAAGTAATTGTTTCCTATCACGAACCCTTTGAATAGGAGATACCGTGACCGAACAGTGATAATAGATTAGTGTGCGTGCAGTGAACTACAATTACCTACCTACGAACACTCAGCTCGTGCTCATTCAGGATATTACTAGGATTGTCTTGATACTCGCTAATCGTTTGCTGTGATGTAAGTGGAAGTCTGATTGTCCATCCCCAAGAACTGTCTCTGTGTATGGCCTCTTCCTCTTGACGTAGTGAATCTCCGCCCTTTGCCATTCCTTAATTTGGGACTCCATCTATTGTTACTTGCCGGCTGATTCCACCTGCTTCTGTGGGACTCAAATGTATCTTTCAGTGAAGTTCTCATCTGCGGTCGTTGTTGTGAACGTGAGTGTTTCAGCAACTTTGCAGTGTAATTTCGTCTATCTGGTGAGAGAATTGGTGAAGTGTAGGGGAGAGGGGGGTACATTTGAACATCTGTTTTCGAATATCCGTTTTTGCTTCCAAACACTCAGTAAATTTCCTCCTAGAACTGTAGCAAAAACTAAATATAATATACATTATATTTGCCGTAAAATAGAGTACTTTGTTTGATCTTGTCATTCTGTGCAAGGGCGTAGGGGGTGTCGTTCAAATGTACCCCCTTGGGGGGTAGATTTAAACAAGCATGGGGTAGATTTGAACATACGTGGGGCAGTTTTGAACAAACCATTATTTTACTAGAATAATCGTTATTTTCAGGATGAATTCGTTTACGAACAACAAGGCTAATGTAACAAAGCACCATTAACGGTTTAAGGCACAAGAATTAACCAATCGCGTATGGCAAGGAAATAATAATAATAGTAACAATTGCTGAAACATATATGCAGGCCCGTATTTGTATATTGTGCGCCTCTGTGCTCTAACATTAAATAATTTGCCTCCCCTTCGGAAACACATCTGAATTGAGTTGAATTCATAGTTTTTGGGGTCACTGAGATGAATAGTGACATTTTTAATCCAATTCAACTTCAAGGTCATACTCAACTCCCGAGTGAGGCGAGCGAGAGTTTAAAAGTAATCGAAAACGACAGATATTAGTGTTGAATTCATTGTTTTCGAGGTCGCTGAGTTTAAGGGTATGTTCAAGTTCATCCTCACCCCTTGGGGTGGGAGTAGGAGAGAATGACTTTTTTTTAAAAAAAATAATCAGATAAGCTAGCTAATTAATAACTACTGTAATTAGAACGAATTACACATTTTCTCGCTCTTGCGCGAAACTCTGAGTGTGATAGTATTAAATATAACTTTATTGTGAATCTTTAAAAAAAAATCCAAAATTTTGCCGCCCCCTAAATTGTGACGTCCCGTGTTCAAGCACAGAATAGTAGTTACCTAAATACGGGCCTGCATATATGCTGTACGTTATACGTTACACACACACACACAAAAGGATATGTGGACAACATATCTATAGGCGTAGGTGTGATCAGAAAAAAAAATTAAAAGAATACGATCATCGTAGCATATCTGTGAAAATATGATTATGATTCACTTTTTAATTTTGCTCGTCATACCTGATAGGCTTAATGGAAAACCTATTACTACTAGCAATCTAAGAGATCTAAGAAATTACATTTTTTCACCAGTAACCGGGTACTGGATAGAAAATTTGTTCTAGCATAAATTCTGCAAATCAACATGAAATGTCAGAATTTTTGCAGTACGCTTTGTCTCTCCAAAAGTTGTGGGATTAGAAAGTCTACACACAATATCAGCAGTTGGCACTGAACATTTGTCTTCCTTGTCTGAGAACACAAACATGTTGGTGGTATATATAAGTTTCAGAAAAGTAGAGGTAGAACAATGTTCAAATGTGCCCCCTAATTTTTGTTCAAAACTGCCACAACCGGCATGACCAAGCGGAATTTGGTAATACCCAGATAGTACAAACTATTGTGAAATACAAAGGGCAACATTAGATAAGTAAATTAATGTACTTGCTTCTGTAATGAATGGCAGATAATATCAAAACACAGGCTTCTGTCAAAAATCTTACAAAACTTCACAAAAATTCCAACTTTCCACCCCACAAATGTAACAAAGTACTGCTCTTCATCAACAGTTACACTAAAATGGCAGATAACAGTTGACCGTCACGCAACGCAGTTTTGTCAAACTAAAAATTTTGAAACCACCAGGTATGCTATTATTTCTAGCCTGTTATCTTAAATGTTCAAAGGTACCCCCTGTTCAAATGTACCCCCCTCTCCCCTACTTGGTTGCTATTAATTAAAGAAGGTCGCCATTTGGTCAACCTGCACCGATGGCTATAATTACGATCATCATGTACCAAGATACCTGAGAGGTCGCTGGAGACCGTTTGCCACCTTGGGATGCTGCCCGAAATGGAGCCCTTTGAACTGGCCTGTGGTGCCAGTACTGTCTACTTGTAAACGTCAAAAGGTTGGGTGAGCTTTGGTCACCGTCCCAGGTAACTATGTTTCATTATTTTCTATCTCACTCTATGGAAGGAATAATGTCGTCCTGAAAACTGTGAAGGAATTGGTCCGCCGTTCATGTAATTCGTCCAAGTTGTCTCTGTTTACAATATCCGGTGCTATATTATTACCGTCGTGTGTTTATTCTGTCGTCTTGAATTGTTTTATAAACCAAAGAAAATATACACATACTTATTAATCAATGGTTACTCACTGCATTTACATACTATATCTACAATATCTACAATGTTGTTTCAAGTAAATCCTGTCCGTAACATGTCCGAGTAAACGAAAGTGAGTCTTTATCCAGTAAGTCGAATCATACGCCGACGGGGTAGTCTGATATCAACACCGTTTCTCTCTTGCTTTGAATGGAATCATTTCCGTGTTGCGTAGATGTATAATGTATCACTCGCTACCATCTAGCTTATGTTCGTCCAGTAGCGGGCACTCCGTATTGTCTATCTACAAGTACTATGTTTGATAAAGATTGATTAGCGATGGCTAGCTCATGTCTGTCCAGTAGCGGGCACTCCATATTGTCTATTATAAATATATATATATACCGTGTGAGGCATTTAAAACTGTTTTTGGAAATATTTGGAAATATCGGGGGCGGGAGAGGGGTCAACTTTGAAATCTTAAATAGGAAGCACCTTCTTTTATTGCATATTATGATTCTCCGTTAAAAAATACGTAACTTTTGTTTCGAACATTTTTTTCGTTGCGTGATAGATGGCGCTGTAATCGACAGAAAATGGCTTACAAACGAAAAATGAGACATTTAAAACTGTTTTTGAGGATATCTGGAAAACTACGGATCGAATTTTGAAAAAGTTGTAATAAAAGTTGTTTGTCTCGAAGGGGGCATCCAATGATACCACACTGGACCCCCTACCTCCAACCTCCGGGGGCGGGAGGGGGTCAACTTTGAAATCTTAAATAGGAACCACAATTTTTTATTGCAAAGTTTGATTCTCCGTGAAAAAATACGTAACTTTTGTTTCGAACATTTTTTTCGTTGCGTCGTAGATGGCGCTGTAATCGACAAAAATCAAAATAACTTACAAACGAAAAATGAGGCATTTAAAACTGTTTTTCAGAATATCAGGAAAACTACAAATCGGATTTTTAAAAAGTTTTAAGAAAAGTTGTTCGTCTTGAAGGGGGACATCCAATTATACCACACTCAACCCCCTATCCCCACCCCCGGGGGGCGGGAGGGGGGTCAACTTTGAAATCTTAAATAAGAACCACCATTTTTTATTTCATATTCTGATTATCCGTGAAAAAATAAGTAACTTTTGCATACAACATTTTTTTTCGTTGCGTCATAGATGGCGCTGTAATCGACAAAAATCAAAATAACTTACAAACGAAAAATGAGGCATTTAAAACTGTTTTTCAGAATATCAGGAAAACTACAAATCGGATTTTTAAAAAGTTTTAAGAAAAGTTGTTCGTCTTGAAGGGGGACATCCAATTATACCACACTCAACCCCCTATCCCCAACCCCGGGGGCGGGAGGGGGTCAACTTTGAAATCTTAAATAGGAACCACAATTTTTTATTGCAAAGTTTGATTCTCCGTGAAAAAATACGTAACTTTTGTTTCGAACATTTTTTTCGTTGCGTCGTAGATGGCGCTGTAATCGACAAAAATCAAAATGGCTTACAAACGAAAAATGAGGCATTTAAAACTGTTTTTGGGGATATCTGGAAAACTAGAAATCGAATTTTGAAAAAGTTGCAATAAAAGTTTTTCGCCTCGAAGGGGGACATCCAATGATTCCACACTCGACCCCCTATTCCCACAACCCCGGTGGCGGGACGGAGGTGAACTTTGAAATCTTAAATAGGGACCACCATTTTTTATTGCATATTCTGATTCTCCGTGAAAAAATAAGTAACTTTTGCATTCAACATTTTTTCGTTGCGTCATAGATGGCGTTGTAATCGACAAAAATCAAAATAACTTACAAACGAAAAATGAGTCATTTAAAACTGTTTTTGGTGATATCTGGAAAACTAGAAATCGAATTTCGAAAAAGTTGGAATAAAAGTTGTTCGTCTTGAAGGGGGACATCCAATGATACAACACTCGACCCTCTTCCCCCAAACCCGGAGGGCGGGAGGGGGTCAAGTTTGAAATGTTAAATAATAACTCCGTTTTTTATTCCTGATTCCCATTCTCCATGTAAAAACACACAACTTTTGTATTAAGATATTCTTTTCGTTGCGTGATAGATAGGGCAGTAATCTTCAAAACACTGTTTATAATCTTCTTCTTCTTCTTCTTCTTCTTATTATTATTATTATATACAATAGCATCATTGATAATAATTATATTGTCTATGTAGGATACTTGAAGCTACACACAGGATTTGGCTTGTTTTGTGTCGACGCGATTCGTAACTCGACCCGAATTCGAGTCGAATTGGAAAGAATTTTTCTTGCTCAAATATGTTTGTTTCGAGTCGAGCTCAAAGAAATCTATTTCTAGTCGAGTTGAGTTTCACAGAAAACTCTCTCGAACTTGCTTCTGCCCATCCCTAAACGCCGTTGACAAGTGATGAGAAAATGTTCGAAATGGTGACTATTTTCTGCGATACATTCTTTATCATTCAAATTACAGTCTATGAAGCAAAGACTGCGATCGTGCGTCGCAATCCATGGTTAGACTCTCTGTACATGTAACACTTGCAATGTTGAGTTGCAGAAAACGGACACCATTTCGAACATTTGTTTCAGTAAACAATGGAGATGTGTGAGAAACAAGGAGACTCTCCTAAAACAAGCACCACGATGGTGAGAAAAAAGAGGACTCGCCTTGAAGCAAGCAGCTCGATGGTAATCTGTCCATGACATTTGGGGACGAGATGTTTAAGTGCGGCCGCTTAGGCGCGAAATGTTTGGACACAAAACCTTTTGTATAAATAGGTTTCCTACCTATATATACTGTATTTCATAACTGGAATCCGGATGTTTAGGAACTAAAATATGAAAATAGGCACTTGAAGTTTCAAAAAAACTTCCACAACAATTTTGCAAAAACTAAAAATAACATCTTGAACACAGCAAAGTTCTGCACGTCATGAACAACTTATCTGTACCAGTAAAATAATAATAATAATAAATAAAAAATGTATCAGATCTCCATACCAGGCCTGTATTCAGGGGGCCTAGGGGATGGTTCCCCCTAAAATTTTCCTAACCCTTTAACATTTTCACGGTAGGCTTGCAAATGAACTATAATATGGTTGGATTGGGTCCCTCCTAACTTCAGCCGGGTCCCCCTACATTTTTGGGCTGGCTACCGGCCTGCTCCGTACTATTCGACTTAGTTTTGGAAGAATATTTTTTTAATAAATTAAGATATATGTAATAAGAGCATGTAATTTGTTAAAAAAAACTTTTTTTCTTAACGTTTAGTTATTTTAAAAATGTGACTTAAAATATTTACAACACTGCACATATTTTCCTTTTTGTTTTTTTTCTATAATAAATTATTAAAACGAATGTTACAAAACATAGGAAATGTTTATTAAGTAATGAATAGGAGCTGTTTTTTTAATAAAAATTAAGTTTTTAACGCTATGGGTGGGTGTTTCAGGAAGTGAGTGTTTATTGAATGCTTTTTTGTTATTCGATCTACCCATTAGTCCGGATAGTTGAGACTATTGTATTAACAGAATGTTATTTCAGATTTCATAAAAGTAGGCACTAGCTATTCATTGAAATAGGAGGAGTGATCCAAATAAAATTTACTGTAGGCAGCCTACCCCAAACTAAACTTCTGTCCTTTATAACATATCTAACATAAAGGAACGCTATTGATCGAGTTGGCAGTTTATTGATACACTTCGAAGGACAGAACAAAGCAGAACAAGGTGTACGAGGCAATGCTTCGAGAAGAAACCTTCCCATGGAAAGAAGAAAATATATTCGGGCAGATGAAAAATTCGTACTGTTGTACAGAAATTTTGAAACTTTTGATATTGTATAATACCGAAAGACACTTTGCACATCAGGGGTTACTTTGCGCAAAATATGAAGAGTTTCACAGTTCTCTGTCGGCAAAACCATGAACAGAAAACAGAAAGTTGTATTTGTATCTAACTGTATTTTGGCTATAATGTTGGCGGTTAACATCAGTTCCAATTACCGAGAGGATTCATTGTTGTAGAGGTATGGAAAGCAGTCACTGTAAAGGCCGCCAAAATTTGAAAGATATCACGTACAAGATTTTCCGTCAAAGTTAAGTCAGTTTCGTAGAATACTACCGTGTATAATGGAACTTTGATGCATTAGTTGAAATTGAAATGTGAAACGTTTTAAAGTCATAAAAAAGTAAAACTGGGAGAAGGGAGTTTCAGTCTGTACTCGGGGTTACTTTGCACCGGTCCAAAATACCGCTTAGATAGGAAATTATTACTACTGGAATCTCCTGCATTCTAAATTTAGGTAAATTTCCTATTTAGGAAGATGCTGGAATGAATTTCTTTTTGGAAAATAAATTATGAACAATGGCGGATCCAGAAAAGTAGTCTGAGAGAGGCTTTACTCACAAAGACTTCGTTTTTTTTAATAACTAGACTAGAAATGTCTAGGATTTCAGCTTATACGCACAGAAATGACTAACATTAGATTTTTAAAATAAGGAATCGTGCAATTTGGGTGGGTTTCAACCTGAAAGTCCCAAATCCCGTAAATCTCCCACTAATTACGGTTGGGATGATATTCTTGGACATAAGGAATAGACCCTATCCAAGGCAAATCAGTTCACGGGGATTTTTTTTTCTGTTCCTTAGTTAGCATTTTTGTGGGGCATATGCTAAAATATTAGAATGTGGTTCCTGTGCCGGTAGCAGAAAATACAAAATTTCTTTACAAATATCGATAATTCAAACTAAGTACTGATACCAGTACCATCATTCTAATATAAATATTTGTAGACTGCATGCAGGTTTGTGTAGAAATTAAAATGTATAAATACTGAAGGGAAAACATTGCACAAAAAAAATTATGTTCCTATGTCGAACACACTTTATTGTATATTGTGCAAAGCTATGGGGTTACTTTGCACCAAAGTTTATATTTTAATAACTACGGTTATACTGAATGTTTACTAATAAACTTGCACTAATGTTTTCGTTATAGGTATTATATATTTAAAATAAGTGTTCTAAATCATTACGTTTGTAAGTTACACGCGACTTTCTTTAAAATGGCTTAAATCTTGTGCAGATTTGCGGTACTTGCTGGGTTTGGCCCATAATTTCGTCATGCAATGATAATGTCATGGTAAATGTAACATAAGATTTTTTTCCTTCTGCATTAAGCATATACAAAAATTTACTAGAACAAAACTAGGCCTAAGCATTTAATGTAATTGAGACTGATTACCATAGGGCATACTGTAATAACGTAACGAAAATTTAGTTTTTGAAGATTTGTTTTTTAGAAAATTGATGTCAAATTTCATCTTTCTGAACTTCTTAAGTTGTGCAGTTATTTTTTATGACATAGTATTTGTGATGTTAGTGTCTATTTTCAAGGCTTTTAGTGCGAAAACATCCGGGTTTTCGTTATGAAAAACATTATAATTATAACCCTTTAAGTAGATTAACCTATTTAGATATATGGCTTTAAGCCCAAACATCTTGCGCTGAAACGGCCTTATGCCCAAACGTCCTGCTCCGGATGGTGAGAGAAAGGGAACCCACATTAAAAAAGCATCCCGAAGGCATAATTATTACTACATCCACGTCGTTGTTCCTGAGAAACGCTAAAACTAGATTTTAATACATTGATAAAAACAAACCTTAAGTGTTTCCAAATGCTCTCTCTAAGTGACATCTGTAACAGAAATTACACTAACAATGTGGACATAGTAATGTATTAGGTTCTGGAGGATCAAGTGTTTTTGCTATAAAACACCGATTTATCATTACAGATTTTAGAATAACTGCCTTTCTAATATGAGATTGTAGAGGGGGAATCACGTATGGTGTAATTTGGTAGCATTTCCGAAAATATCACAAGTATTAACTTTTCTAATCTGATGTATATTTTATAACTAACTTTAATTTTGCCGAGTGTTTGTAACCCATCTTTATTTTGTCCATTACAGCGCCATCTATCACGCAACGAAAAAGTGTCCAATACAAAAGTTACGTATTTTTCCACGGAGAATCAGAATATGCAATAAAAAATGATAGTTCCTATTCAAGATTTTAAAGTTGACCCCCTGCCGCCCCCGGGGGGTGGGGATGGGGGTTCGACTGTCGTATCACTGAATGTCCCCCTTCGAGACGAATTATTTTTGCAACAACTTTTCAAAATCCGATTTGTAGTTTTCCAGACATTCCCAAAAGAGTTTTAAATGCCTCATTTTGCGTTTGTAAGCCATTTTGATTTTTGGCGATTACAGCGCCATCTATTACGCAACGAAAAAATGTTCAAAATGAAAATTATATATTTCCTCACGGAGAATCAAACTTTGCAATAAAAAATGGTGGTTCCTATTCAAGATTTCAAATTTGACCCCCTCCCGCCCCCGGGACCTCGAGGTAGAAGCTTGAGTGTGGTATCATTGGATGTCCCCCTTCGAGTCGAACAACTTTTATTACCACTTTTAAAAAATCCGATTTGTAGTTTTCCTGATATTCTAAAAACAGTTTTAAATGCCTCATTTTTCGTTTGTAAGCCATTTTGATTTTTGTCGATTACAGCGCCATCTATCACGCAACGAAAAAAATGTTGAATGCAAAAGTTACGTATTTTTTGACGAAGAATCAGAATATGCAATAAAAAATAGTGGTTCCTATTTAGGATTTCCAAGTTGACACCCCTCCCGCCCCCGGGGGTGGAGTTAGGGGGTCGACTGTGGTATCATTGGATGTCCCCCTTTAAGGCGAACAACTTTTATTAAAACTATTTTAAAATCCGATTAGTAGTTTTCCAGTTGTTCTGAAAAACAGTTTTAAATGCCGCATTTTTCGTTTGTAAGCCATTTTGATTTTTGTCGATTACAGCGCCATCTATGACGCAACGAAAAAAATGTTCGGAAGAAAAGTAACGTATTTTTTCACGTAAAATAATAATATTCAATAAAAAAAGGTCGTTCTTATTTAAGATTTCAAACTTGACCCCCCACTCGCCCCTGGGGGTGGGGGAAGGGGGTTAAGTGTGTTATCATTGGATGTCCCCCTTTGAGACGAACAACTTTTATTACAATTTTTTTAAAATCTAATTTTTGGTTTTCGAGATATTTCCAAAAACAGTTTTAAATGCCTCACCCGGTATATAGTTCATAATCCAAGTATTAAATTGCCACACAACAAATGCTATGTAAATCCTCGAGTTGTCTTCATGTCATATCTCTAGCTATAATGCTACTTACTAGTTCATTAGGACGCGTCGAAGACGGTGGGCATACGATAGCACTCACACTTTGATGTGACGGTGTCAGAGGTAGAGACAAATTTACTGGTTGGTCTTGTACTTCCTATAATGTTTTTGCAGTATGTATTATTATTACCGCCGCTGTTAAATTGTAAGTTATGTCGAGGGAAATGTCCTCTTAATAGTTGGTTGCGGAAGGTAGTGTAAACGTTATGTGTTTAGGGAGGAAGGTTACTCGACACAGCCACATGCTTACTCCCTCTGCGGTGAGATGTTTTGTAAACAGTAATGTAATTTCTAATCTCCCTTCACTCGCCGTGATGCAGCCTACCGATATTTATGTCCGAATATTTGGTCATGAAATGTAAAAAACTTTTCTGCTCTTATTATGGATAATACTTAAACATTGTTGTTACTCATCTTTTAGTTGTGTTGGCGTTAGAAGTTTTCTGGAATCTTTGAAGACTGAATACAGATGATTTTTTTTTTCTCTGACAACTGAGTTTAGCTGTCCATGTTCACTAATGCCAATTCCAATATTATACGCATTTACAAGAGAGTTAAATAAACATGATTTGCAAGGTACCCACACAGCATTGAAATATTTTCAAAACGTTTCTAAAACGTGCCATCATTTTCCTTCAGAAAATGTATCCTACTTCCCTTAAGGAAATATATTCCATATGTTGTTCAAAACATTTTCCACATAATACTGAAAATATTCTCTAAATACACTCAAAAACGTTGTAGAAATATTTTATACGCCGTTAGAAAAGTTTTCCTAAAAATGTTTCCTGTACGATTTCCAAACATTACTGAAAAAGTATTTGAAACGTTTTATACAATGTTAACGGAATGGTTTTTAAAATGTTTCTCATGGAATATTTTAAAATTATTTACCAATAACGCAGACAATATTTTCCTACATATGCCAAAATATTTTCTTTACATGACAAAATATATTTAATGAATATTTTTTGTACATCACAGAAAATATTTAAAGAATAGTTTCTGTGCATGACAAAATATTTAGGGAATATTTTCTGTACATGACAAAATATTTACAGAATATTTTCTGTACATGATAGAACCCAAAGCCCATAGGCCAATTCGGTTACTACTGCAGATACGAAAACAAGGTAAGATACAGAAGGAAATTTTTAAAATGCAGCAAGTTTTGTTTTTATATTAGTATACCGCCCAATAGTAACGAAAAGTATAACGCTGCCACTGTTGGACAACATCAAATGAAAGAAAGTGTGGTTTGAAATTATTTGGACCAAAGGGAACGGAAAGACACAATGAAAAATATAGTGCAAGACCCAATTTCGCGTCCTTCGTATCTGCTCCCCCCCCCCAACACCGTGGTTGCTACGTCTCTGGCGTGGATGTTGCATTTGCATGTTTATCCTTCACTGTGTCTCCTTTCAATTCTTCTCGGTGTAGCTAATTTCAAACCACACATTCTTTCATTCGTGTAGCCCGACATTATGTATGGTAACGCATTTTCTTTATTGAGCTAGTACAAAAACAAAAGTGTTGCTGGAATTTAAAAGAGTCCTTACATATCTTACCGTGTTTCCATACCTGCAATAGTAACCGAGTTGGCCTATGGGCTCCGGACTTTTGCGTCACTCTGCATATACGGTATAACGGCTTCTTGCTGGGAACAAATAGTGGGTTGAAAACAAGGCGGCCAGGCTGCGACATAGCAGCTGGAAGAAAACATAAGATTCTTCTGTACAATTTTACCTGCTTAGACGTTTTTGCCTCACTCTGTCTTCAGGACGAGGAACCATTGCGGCCCACAGACTCAGACCAAAAAAATAAATAAATAGATAAATAACTAAAAACAAAATAAAAATAAAATACTACTACTACTACTACTACTACTAATAATAATAATAATAATAATAATAATAATAATAATAATAATAATAATAATAATAATTATAATAATAATAAACAGTGTAAATTATAACTACATAATATTAACTTACTCTCATAATTTTAAGCATTTTTTTTTAAACTCAAAATCTTATTTACACACAAAATGTTTCTGGGTGTTTCACTGGTACTACTGGTATGTGGACACGCCGTGCATATATGTTGGGGTGTCTTATGTGACTTACGACATTCAAACTGCACATCAGTGTGTTCACAATCGACGCCTGCCAGTTTTAAAAGCGGCTGTATTGGATTTTTTTTAATACGAAAAGGATTGAAGTTTAGACATTCATTTCAAGAAACAATTGTTGGCAATCCTTTTCCTATCTTAAAAATAATAAATCCAATATAGCCGCTTTTTAAACTGGCACGCGATGATTGTGAAGGCTCTAATGTGCAGTCTGAACCTCGCAACATCACATAAGACACCCCAACATACATAGACGGCGTGGCCACATACCAGTAGTAGCAGTGGAACACCCAGAAGCATTCTGTGTGTAAATAAGATGTTGTGTTAATAATAATAATAATAATAATAATAATAATAATAGCAGCTTAAAATTATGAGAGCAAGCTAACATTATGTAGTTATAATTTACACTGTACACTATAATAAATATACATCTATAGAAGTTTATATCGGTTAGTAGTTAAATAAAAATACAAATGTACACTATTCTGGCATTATTTATTTAAATACTCTTCAGCAGCATCTTCATGCTGCTCGTATCATTTGTTTCTATACATTAAGAACAATCTTCTCAAATATCAGAAATTCACATTTTAACTTGTAAACACTTGTTCTAGAAAATTATGCCACTGACACTAATTAAAAAAAATCAACAACAATATTTAATGTATGTTGCTGAAAATATGTTCTACAAATCTACGGCGCATGGGGAATAGATCTTTTCACGAAATGTCACTTTTTGCAACTTTCAAGAAATATCACATTGTTGAATAACCAGAAAACGTATTTGCTTCTTTATAATGTCACTTTTGATTACCACAACTAACTATAAATTCGACGCTGCGAATTGTCAGTTAAAGTTCTGTGGAACTGCAGCTGAATTCTTAACTGATCTTCTTGTTCGTCTCTGTATGACATGTTGAAGCCAAATCCCAATAATCTACGCGATCTCATCGTTAGTTACGTTTCTCTTGTGTTACACAGTTTCTGAAAATAAAAATAATAGGCAGCGTTTAATAACATAATAACAGCAGGGAATGATTAAAGATCAATTATTACATATTAAACTTACAAAAATATTTAAAATGTTTGTGTAGGACCTACAGCAGCTTGTGAAGACAATATTGTGTTACAAAAGTAACATCCTGAAGAAAATGTAAATTGCAAGGAAGACAACAGCTACAGCTGAAAGTGACATACCTTAGACTGTAGCTTAATTACGGACGTTGTAACATGTTGAAGCGGTCACACATTTATTTTTAAAAAGTATAGCATCTTATAAATATTAAACCTAATATTAAAAATAATAATAATAATAATAATAATTTGAAAACATGTGGCAGCATTTGAGTTGATGAAGAACTAGCGTCTCATTCCGAATGCTCTGATCTCAAATCTGGACCCGATCATCCTTTTTCCCTCAGTCGTACCAGGTGAATGCCGAGGTGGTTACTAAGGCCTTGATGACCGCTACCTTGCTTGATTTCTTTCCCCACGGAGCGGCCATACATATTATTTTGCCTTATACAAATGAATAATTTTGATAACGTTGCATTGCAAAGAATACAAAAAATCGCGAATATAGGAATGAATCATGAAATGCTCAAGAACACTATTAACATGACAGAACAATTCAGTAAAAGGATGAAATGAAAGGTAAGGGGAAAAAACAAGGAATGTCCATGTGTGTGCTTTATTGGGTACTTTGTCCTATGTGATGGTGACTTTTGGTACTATTTACCTGTATATATATATGCATCCGTAGATGTAAAAATATCTATGTAAAAACAGGCAAAAGATTTGATTTAGCCTATGCCTTTTTACAAAGTTTTCAATATTAAAACACCGTTTTCTCAAAAATACAATTTTGTGACATTCCTTCTATTTCCCCCTTACCCTTCAAATATACTCTATACATGTTCAACTCTCTCTTCCACGGACGCTTAAATGGAACGTGTCACTGAAGATGGGAAAATTGCGCATCTTGTTAAAATAAGGATTTTCAAAGTGTTTTAAATGTTATAACAGCGCTTGTAGTACGTGTTTTTGGGAAATAAAGTTTACAGGAAGATGATTCTGAGAAGTATTCATGGCACAATAGTATGTATTTAAAGCGAAGAAAAAATAAAAAGGGCGCCAGAAAGTTTTTTTTATAAGAATTTAAACATAGTGTATCCCTCTTCAAATGACAACTTCTATGATTCTTTCCACTCTGAATCTAAGGTACGGCTTTTTTAATGCATTCAGTGCATTCAGAACTTTATAAAGGTCTTACGTTGAAAAGTGGAATCTTTAAGTTTAACGTCCCACGGTTATGCGGTTAGGCTAAAGGAGATGGTGATAATGAGTGAAATGGTGGAATGAAGAAAGTGGGAGGAAACGGGAGAACCCCGAGAAAACACACGAGCACGGTATTTGCCACCACAAAGTCCACACGGCGCGAGCTGGGATCGAACCAGGGACCCCAAGCACTGGAGGTGAACGCTCTACCACTGAGCCACCGCGCCCCCGGGTCTTACGTTGAATGTTGTATATCTTAGCGCGAAAGCCACTAATTCGCCCAAGGAATGTCCAAAATCTAATAAGAACCACTTCCAATCACTTGATCACCTTAATTGGACCAATAATATACCAACGAAAAGCTCAAAAACCCAGGTGGATTTTTCCGGGCTGGGCCCAATTGGGCAAACCCTGAACACAATACAATACACACACACACACACACATATATATATATATATATATATATATATATATATATATATATATATATATATACGCAAATCGCAAAAGAATAATTGTAATCTTTTGGAAAATCTAGTCTGATGGCCCCCTTTAATTTTATATATGCCAGGTGAAATATTTACATGTCGCCTGCCGCAAACCATTTAAGAGAAAATAAGAAAATTAGCGAAAGAATTATAATTTTTCAACAATTATTTCGAGCGGCACGCCAATAGTAAACCTGCAGGCAGAATTAGGTAATGCTCAAGCAGACTGTTTTACCAAATTTTGACGCATTTCTTGCATCTTCCGGTTTCTTTTTGCAGAACATGCACTAAACGAAAAGAAATCCTTAAGTTTAATATCCACGGTCATGCCGGTTAGGCTAAAGGAGACGGTGAAAATGAGAAATGAAGAAAGTGGGAGGAAACGGGAGAACCCCGAGAAAGTCCACACGGCACGAGTTGGGATCGAATCAGGGATCCCAAGCACCGGAGGTGAAGGCTCTATCACTGAGCAACCGCGCCCCCTATCTGAGTCAGGGCAGAAGTACAGCAGGAGGGCCCGAGCGACAGCGTAGCGAGCAGGCACGTCAGCGACAAGGCAGGGGGTACGCATAAACGAGGATGGTGCAAAAACATTTACAATATTTGTAATTGCAATTGTAATTGTAGATATTCTTATCTTCAAAAACAATTAATTTCGATCCTAAAAAAATACCTTTCACAGCTAATACACGAGTGTTACACCGCCTTTCTTTCTTACCTTTACGACAGAAAATAGTGTATGTAGGGCTATTGCCTCTGTTCTGAATTTTTCTTCTTGAATAAATCTTTTCCACACTTTGCGCAGTTGATTTTACGCGCTTCACCATACCATGACTCTGTAGAAACTTTATAATCCTTCTCTCTTTATTACACAATTCTTAAAAAAAAGGTTACATTCGCCAAGCCCTTCTCCCCTGAAAAAAAATCGTAAATACGTCATTAAAATGGTAATATACGCCCAATTATCCCGTCACCAAAATAGAAATGTACGTGCCTACTCCCTACGGAAGCATCCCCTCGGCCCCCCGCCATCACCCTCCCTGACTCGGTTAGATGGCATTCGTGCTTTTTAGTAGCCCCGTAACACAGATTGGTTTGTATTTTTGGGGCTTCTCATCCACACATCAGGAATCAGTATAAATACGCAAATCGTAAAAGAATTGTACTTTTTCGACAATTAATTCTGACGGTCCCCTTGAATTTATAAGTGAAAAATTTATACGTCGCTTGGCGAAAATCATTAAATAGACAACAAGAAGGAAAGTAGCGAAAGAATTATATTTCACTAAGTATTTCGAGCAGTGCTTCTTCCAGACTTGTCTTTGGGAGGGGAGTGGCTCCCCGGAGCAGACCAAAATGATACGTTTATAATAATAACTAGAATAGCACGAGCAATGCCCCCGGAACATTACTTTTGAAAGAAACACTGCTTTCGAGTGGCACACCAGAAGTAAAACTGCACGCAGAATTATTATAACCTGTCATAAAAATGGTAATGTACGCATCTTTTTAAACTCTTTACTTTGAGCAAGGCAGTGATATTATGTCAGTACATAGTATTGCCGAATGAGCATTAGCGAGTGAAGGCGGGTTAGAGCCCCGCAGGGCACGTTGTTTTCTCTTTCCTTCTTGGGAACTGTAACTGCAGAAACCGGTTCAGATCAATTGGTCATTGTCACTGCCTTGACTAAAGTAAAGACTTGCCCGCATATTTTTCCTTTGGAAGTATCCCCTCGCTCTTGCTGACCTCCAACTTCGCAATGCTCTGACTCAGACAGTATTGGTGCGGGAAGCTTCTAGAACACAGGTCCCCCACATAGGTTAATAGATGTTTCTTTTCTGTACCGAAGTAAAATATCTAATTCACATAGTATTGCCGAGCGAGCGTTAGCAAGTGAAGGCGGGTTAGAACCCCGAAGGGCACGTTGATTTCTGTCTTTATTACAGATAAATGGGAAGAGGAACCTGTGTTCTACAACCCTGATTATTGGTGTTTTTTAGTGGCCACGTAGTACAGGCTGATTTATATTTTTTGCACTGTAGTTTTTACGTCATACATCCGGCAACGTATATATATACGCAAATCATAAAAGAACAACTATACTTTTTCGACAATTACTTCTGACGCTCCTTTTGAATTTTATCTATTCCATGTGACGTATTTCAAATCGCCTAGCACAAATCTTTAGGAGACTATAAAAAGAAAATTATTACAAGAATCTACTTTTCAGCAATTATTTCGACTGGTGAGCCAAAAGTAAACCTTCACGGTATTTTATGTATAGAGATAAAAAATAGAAATCTAGCATTTCATACCTTTATTAATTTGTAAACATAAATTTCTCGATAATACATAGTATACATGAGAACCCCCTAATCTGCGTATCTTCTGTGTTCTATTACGATTTCTACATGAAATATCATAAATTTTCTACGTAGTGCAATATAAGAAGTACCCATGTGCACAAGACATGCGATATGCGTTAAATCCCCCCTTCCACACACACATAGTCATATATAAAGTACAAGGGCACTACGCATGCAGATATAAAGTACAGGTACGTTCTTTTTTTATTTTCGTATCAGTCGATAAGTAAATAAAAGTCGCTTTGTTACCTCCTTTGTAAGTTCGTACATACTCAATGAATAATCCCTAAAAGTATGAGCGTCCTGCTTATTCGGGAACTGATGCAGCTTCATGTAGGTATACTATACAGGCACTCAATCACTTATACAGACAATAAAACTAAATTATTTTATGTAATCGTTATACTTACCGACCTTTCTTCTCTTTCTTTCTTTCTTCTTCACTATTAACAGTGTTGAGGTGTGCCTCCGACTTCGGAAAAGTCTTATTTTAGGCTACAAGTGTTATGTTTGGTAGTATAACTCAGCTGATTATTTCCGTAAGTTCCCATATATCTTCTTCAGTTAAAGGAATATTACGAGCAATATACATAATCATCGTCTTCAATATTACTTTTTCTATATAAAGATATCTTCTTCAACATGACTGAATATACTGAGATTTATTTTATTTTATTTATTTAATTTTTAAATATTCCTTCTTCTCTTGACTTGTGAATTCAACATAGCGCGCAAGGAATGATGGTACCTTTGATAAACAAATGACGGTTGATGTAGCAATGCTAATTAACAATCTCACACACTGGATATCAAAAATTTCAAATTTTTAACAAATATATTTCTTTGGTGCTGCTATAATTAGTATAATGATTGGTAATAATGCTACTATGATACTCTCGTGAGAGAATTTATTCAACATTTGATAAAATATTCTGGAAATAATTCTAAAATATTGCATGAAAATATTTCATTTAAGTTACAGGACAAGATAACAAACACATTTCCATACAAAATTAATAGGAGTTTTAAAAATATTTCTTATATTACGAACGAATTTATTTTTAAAATATTCGAAATTTTTTAAAAATTATATTTCATATGTTTTCTTGTAACAATAGAAAAGAATGTAAATGACATGTTGGAAAACATTTTATTCAGTTTATATACCTATTCTGTTTCCTTTATCATGTATGTAAAACATTTTTTGTGTTACTTAGAAAACATTTTCTCTCTCAACTAGGGGTAAAAGTACGGGGGGACGCCGCCCCCACCTCGAGAAAATATATACGGCGTCTACCCAGTTCCTAAAAAAAATTACAATGGGCAAAGATAGACAGGGTGTACGGCGTGACGTCATCCGCTACCTACCGTCCTCCAACCTTTTCAGATCCACTTTTACCCCTGCTCTCAACATTGAAAACAGATTACATTACATTCAACACAATACTTCTATTACAATTTGTGAAAATTTTTTCATACATTATTTTCCTACTTACGTTCTAAAAATGCACATCCTGTTCAGTGGCATATTTACGATTTTGTTTCGTGGAGGGAATCTTTGCTAACTTTATTCCTGAAAATGTGAAAATTGTGCAGGATATTTCATTTACTTTAATATAGTAAAACAATTTCGGGGGAGGATTAAGCCCGGAAAGCTTATTTAACGCCACTGCTTCCCGTAGTTAATTAAATGATCTCCAAACACATTTTAAAAAAATAGTTCCGGCATATATTTGGGATACTTCTCAGATATAACAAGGAATATGTTTTCTCCAGTAACGGAAGAGTATATTCTGAAAACATGTAAACATGTTTCTATAATAGACCTATATCAGAAAATGTTGTTCACTAAAGACACAAAATATCTTCCAATACACAATGGAAAACATTTTCTATTCATTTTTAATGTTTTCTTTTACCTGTTTTAAAGTTTTATATTCAAAATTCCATAAAATATTCTGGAAATAATACTAAAATATCATACGAAAATATTTAATTTAAGTTATAGGAGAAGATTACCAAAATACATTTGTAAAAATTAAGTAAACCTTTTTAAAACATTTCTGAAAAATATTTCTTATATTACGAAATAATTTATTTTTAAAATATTCTAAAGGTTTTTAAAAATATATATTTAATACGTTTTCTCGTAAAAATAGAAAATATTACAAATAACGTATTAGAAAACATTTTTTAAATATGTGGAATATATTTCGTTTGATTGCTTTCCGTATCATATATGGAAAACATTTTTAGTATCATTTCGAAAATATTTCCCTTCTCAACAGTGAAAACATATTAAATTAGATCCAAAACAATATTTCTAATATATTTTGTGAATATTTTCCTGGTTTTACTTTCCGGCAAGCATTCTCAAAATGTACTACAGGTAATTTCTAAAATATTTTACAAACATTTTTGGGAAAATATTTTCGGGAAATATTCGGAATCCATTGGGGAAACCAGCATGGAAATCTTCAGAGAAGGAAATCCTTTTGGAAACCAAGGAAAATATTTTCTTTTGATTGAGAAAATATTCCTTGCTTTGTGGGTATGTGGTGTTGTTCCGAATTTATTTTTTTCTTCCTTCTTTCTTTTTCTCCGTACCGACGATGCTATTAGTGTGCAAGAGTCTGGATTTAAATAGCGTTGTCCTCACTGTTCTATAATTGTAGCGTAAGAAAGGAATTTATCGGCGACCCAATTTTTTTTCTTTCCTTTCCACTATGAACAAAGGTGTAAGTGATTGGTGCAACTTGTACAACATAGCCTAATGGTGACTTCCTAGTCACGAGTCTATAATGTCGTTACGAGTTTACTTATTCAGCCAGAATTCTAATTACTGTACATCTGATCGTTTCAAGTTGGCTACCCAGTCATAGAATCGAATTAGCATAAAGTGTATCGCCTCAAGTTGACGACCCAGCCAGGATCTCACCTGCTGCGCCTCAAGTTGGCGAACGCAGCTGTAGGATTATTTTATTGTCTAAAATGTCACACTATTTAGTTGTTGTCGTGTTATGCGGGAAGAAATGAGTGATAGAGACTGTCGCGTTGGTGTTGAAGAGATATATTGGATAGAGCTCACATATGTTCATTAGATTTATAAATAAGTAAGTAAGATGTCGGCTGAGTCGAGGAATCTCCTCCTAATGGAGATGATATTATTTACGTTTGTTGTAGTGAGCCTCTTGCTGCCGCGGAACAAATTGATTCTGATAAGAAGCGTGCTATATCTTGTGACAGGTGTCACGAATGGTCACACTTTGTTTGTGTTAAAGGATACTTCTAGTGTTTTTGAAGCTGTTAGCTCAGATTCTTTTGTTTGGATTTGTCCTAAATGTGACGCACATACTTCTCCTGAAGTGTTGGAGCTTGAGAACGAATCACCTCCCAAACATTTTTCTTCGCCCAAGTCCCCGCAAGGAAGCGAAAAAGGGACAGAGCAGGCGAATGAACTCGCTGAAATGTTCGCTCTTGTTTTGAGTAAGATAGAAGAAAGTAATCCTAATACTAATAGTAAAGTAGAAAGTATAAAGGAAAGTAACGAAGCTATAATGCTAGAATTCAGGAGGGCATTGTTGAGAATGTACATAGCCTTTCCACTACTATGCAAAAGATTGATGAAAGAATAGGTAGTGTAGAAAATCTCTGTACTTCTCTAATTGTTAACCAAAGGGATTTGCAAGTGCAGTTAAACAATATAAAATTAGAAGTTGATAGTAATAAGTCGTGTATTGAGAATAATAAGTCGTGTATTGAAAATAATAAGTTATACATTGAGTCTGTTAAGTCGTGTGTTGAATCTGTGGAATCTCGTGTTGAGGCTGAGTCTCATCATAAAACATTAAAGGTTGTTTTTGATAAAATAAAAAAAACTTGAAAATGAAAATGATGAGGTAAAAATTGAACTAGAAGGGGTAATACTAGTCAATCTAAGCTTTTCTCTGAAGTGTTAACTTTGATTAATAAAGTGGATAAATTACAGAAACCCAAATTTACGTCAGTTGAGTGTGGGAACCTGAGTAAGGAAGGTGTCCCCTGTAAACGTCCTTGCATTAGTGTTGACCCTCCTTTGTCGTTTTCTGAGTCAAGGGATAATTTGCCTGTTAATACTATTGTTGGCACATCTGCTGAACGCAATGTGTTTGTTACTAGTTCTGTTAGTCATTCAAGTAAACCTGTGTTTGTGCAATCAGAACCATATATTAAATATGAGTGGCCAGCTAGCCCTAGTGAAACTTAAGTGGTTGTCAGTGCTTTAAATACTTTTCCAAATGTCAATTCTTCTGTTTATTATAATAATAATGTAAGTAATAGTACTCGTACTACTGACACTGTCACATGGTCGGTGTCGAAAGGGATCACTTCTTGTGTTGGTAATAGCCCACCGGTGTTTAATACTAGCTATTTAAAGCCTAGTTATGATCCTAGTGTTTTCCACACTACTATTGTACCGAATAGTCAAATACCGTGTAACAGTGTTGCCACCTTCAGTGGTATAACACCAAGTTCATTGCCCTTTGCGATTAAACAGAAAGATTTACAATCTTTTCCTTCGTATTCTGGGGATATTAAACCTGAAGCCCCAAGGAAGTTTTTAAGGGATCTTGAGAAATGTTTAAGTATGTATTCACTTACTGATGGAGACCGATTACGGGTCGTAGAACATTGTATGGTGCGAGCCGCGTTTGCTTGGTAAAGCTCAGTAGCTCCTGAAATCAAAACTTATCAAGACTTTGTGCGTCTTTTTAAGAATCAGTATTGTTCGCCTCAGATAGAGCGTGCACAGAAGAAGTCGTTGCAATCTTTGCGTTATGATAAGACAAAATTCGCTTCATTGTTAGACTACATTTGGTTTGTAGTTGAAAGTTATTACAATATATGTGAAACCCCGAGTACTTCGGTACTTGCGGAATTAATTTTGAATTGTTTACCGCCTAGGGGCATGCGTTTGCTGTCTGTTCAGCAATATAATAGTGTTGATGAATTAATGAGTAAAGTAGCGTTATTATCTGGGATTGAGGATACTTCCATGCATGAAGTTAGGCCTCCGACAAAGAAAGTATTCCCTAAGCATCCTAAAGTTATTAATCGTAATTCAGAACATGTTGACAGTAGCTGTCAAACTTAATTTTTAAGCTATGCTCAAACTGAAAGTAGAAATAATAATAACAATAACAATAATAGTAATAATTATCTGTATAATAATCGATATCGAGGGAATGGTAGAAACCGTTATCGTGGAAGAAATCGAGGACGTAACGGAATATATCAAAATAATGACAGGAGACGAGATGAGGCATCTTTCAATCCAAAGGAAGATCAGCCTTCATCTACTTCGGAAAACTAAGGTCGCAGTCTTTTCCGAACACGGGGGGAAACGACTGCTGTATTTCTCCAGTCCCGTAGCCAAGTGAACTTTGTGGTGGACAAAAACCGTGCTCGTGGGTTTTCTCGGGGTTCTCCCGTTTCCTCCCACTTTCTTCATTCCACCATTTCACTCATCTCTCATCATCACCGTCTCCTTTAGCTTAACCGGCATAACCGTGGGACGTAAAACAAAGATTTCATTTCACCATATAGTTGACTAAATTGCAGGTTTGCTCTCGTAGGGAATGTTTCATGACGAGATTGACAAGTAATCTATCCCAGATCAATCGTATTCACAAGGAATATTGACTGAAAAGCCATATTTGTTAAATTGAAATTTGAAGTGCAGACATGCAACAAAAAATGGATGAGTGTATTGTTGGTTGTACCAAGGTTTAGGATTCTGTATATAGTGTTAAATAATAATTCAACTCTTAGGTATTTTTCAATTTAACAAGTAAGCAGGAAATGAGAGGGAGATCTACTGTCAAGTCTAACAGAAAGATAAATCTACCAGAGAAATTCACAAGTTTTTTTCAGAACTGAACAGTGTCTAGCAGTGCCAGTTCCTACAATGATGAACAATCGTTGCAATGTCATTTTTTCCTTATAATTATGGATAAAATCGACATGAAATTTACAAGCAATTCTTTTCTTACTTCTATGAGTATATGAGTATATTTTTGGTACAATCAGACGCTTTTCTGAATTTTCACGTAGCTATTCCATTCACCAAATCATATTCATGTGATCTTACATCATTGAATTCTGAAATGCAAATATTATCCAAAACTTCAAAACGATGCGAGGAAGGTGGGGCAAAGTAGTTCATTTATTGGATTTCATCCGTTCTTAAGGAAGTAGATGTTGTCATTCCATGAAGTACATAAACGGACAACAATTTCTCTGACAATACCAGTTTTCAGCTCTGGATGTGAAAGAATGTTTTCTTTTCTGAAGCAAATTAAGTGTCTTGCTCAGAATCATCATCATCATACGTGTTCTGCCCTTACTGGCAGGTCACTTGCAGCAGCTAAGAAGCTTCCATGCTCCACGGTCCTCCGCTAACCTCTTCGTCTTCACGTATGATCTTTCCGTTTTTATATCATCCATTGATTGTAGTCTCCTTCGCCCTCTGCCTCGTTTTCCCGCCACCATACTTTCTATGACGTCATGATACAATTTCTTTTTAGGCAATGTCCCAACCAGTTTCTCTTCCTCTTCTTAACAATATCAAAATGTGTTCTTTTCTCCCCCACCATTTCTAACACTCTCTCATTCGTTTTCCGCTCGACCGAACTAATTCTTTCCATCCTTCTCCACACCCATATTTCGAATGCTTTCAGTCGTTTTCCATCAATTTTACGTAATGTCCACGTTTCCACCCCATACAGTACAACATTCCATACGAAGCATTTTAGAGTCTTTTTCTCAACTCGCTATTTAATGTCCCACAAAACAGACTTTACATTCTCCTAAAGGCTTCTTTTGCCATTCCTATCCTTGCTTTTATTTCACGTTCGCACTTCATGTCATTACTAAGAATACTACCAAGGTATCGAAAATTATTCACTTATTTCGTTTTCTCCCCTCCCACTTTTATATTTGACACAGACCTCTTCGTTCCAATCACCATAGTTTCTGTCTTTCTAACATTTATTTTCATCCCGCATTCTTCAATGCCCATCCTCAGGTATTCTAACATTTTATTGATTTCCTTTTCAGATTCTGCAACAAGTGCCATATCGTCTGCAAATCTTATGCATCTAATCATTCTACCTACTACCGAAAAGCCGTCATCATCATAGAAACTCTTTTTCACCATCTCTTCTAGATAGACATGAAATAGTGTTGGCGAGAGGCAGCATCCTTGTCGAACTTCCCTTCCCATCGCACTCTCTTCCGTCAGTTCTTCCCCTATCCTAACACTTACTTGTTGGTTCATGTATAACTTTCTTGTGAGTCTTCGATCTTTCCATTCCAAACCTATCTTCTTTAGAACTCCCAACAACAATTTCTAATTCACGCGGTCAAAAGCCATTTCTAGATAGATAAATACAACGTACACCTCTTTTAAGTTTTCTATAAATCTTTCACCGATCGTCCTTAATAATCCAATAGCATCTCTTGTACCCTTACGTCTTCTGAACCTGAACTGCTCCTCCTCAACTTCTACATTTGTTCTTCCATATAACCTTCTGTTCAGTATTCAGAGCAAAATTTTAGCTGCATGAGATATGAGACTAATAGTTCTTTTATCCTCACATCTCATTGAGTTCGATTTTTTAGCCATCGGTATCATGATCTTCTTCAGGAAGTCTTTGGGTCACTCCTCTGTCTCGTGTATTTTATTGCATAGTCGGGACAATTCTTTCTTTCCCTTGTCTCCTATATTTTTAATGAATTCGATTGATATATTATCTATCTCGGTTGTCTTTCCATTCCTAATCTCGAATACATCCTTTTCACACTCATCCCGAAGAATACTAAATCCTTTATCATCCTCGCCTACTTCATTTTCTACTTCAACATTTAGGCTACACGGTCTCTCCGTACTCTCATATAAGTTTCCCACGTATTATTTCCATCTTTTTATGACCTCATTTCTGTCGCTGACTACCTTCCCATTTTTGTTTTTACTGTCATCGTAATACACCCTTGTTTCCTCCGAAATTCCACGTATTTCACCTCCTTATACATTCCTCATATTTCCCAACTCTTTCTACTTCTTCTTAGTCCTCGCATTTTCTTTTGTAAAACTCTTACCTTGCTCTGTCTGTTTCTCTCCGTAACTCATTATTCATATTTCTCTACATCTTTCTGCCCTCTTCTGTATCAACCTGTTTCCACGTCTTCCTTTCCCTTATTTTCTGCAACATCTGCCCTGTAACCCATAGTTTCTTAGCCATTTTGTGTTCGCGGTAACCCACTGCTTCTTCTGCAGCCTGCTGTAAGCGAAGTTTTATGAATTCCCACTGTGCGTTACTATCTGTGCCTATTCTTTTCTGGTTTGAATATTTTTCTTCGAATTTTTCAACGAAAAGTTTTGTTATTTCCTCGTTTTTCGCCTTTTCAGTATTCAACACTTTGTTACCTACTTTTCTTCTGTCTACATTTTTCAGTTGAATATCTACTTCGGCCAGCACGAGATTATGATCAGAGAAAATATCAGCCCCGGAAAGGGTCATCGCTTTTTTTAAGCTATTCCGGTACCTGTCCTGAATCATAACATAGTCTATTTGATATCTTCCACCGTCTATTGGTGACTTCCGTGTATATCTTCTTCTCTTGAGCTGATTGAACCAAGTGTTCCCAGTTACTAGTGAATTCTGTGTACAGAAATTCACTAGTTCCTCTCCCCTTTCATTTCTTTCACCTATACCATATTTGCCTACGATACTATCTTCCTGTTTTCCTCCCACAGCTGCACTGAAATCTCCCATTACAATTACGCATGCACCCTTCTTCTCCCAATCTATAATTTCTTTTATTTTCTCATAATTTTCGTCTATTTCTTCATTTGCATGCGAAGTCGTCGGTACATATGTCTGTATCACCACTAGATCCTTCGCTTTCCCTTTAAGTCTTAACATCATAACTGCATCATCAATAAATTGCTCAGAATAGATTGGTGGATATAAGATGCTGAACGTATTTTACTATTCTGGGGAAAGGAAAAGAACGTAAACTTCTTGTGTTGTCGAAAGTGTTGGATATGTTCTCTGTAGCGCATGACAAGAAAGGAATTACGATTTATTAACGAAGGTATACTTTTGGTCTACTATTATTTCCATAGGGACATGTAGTGTGCTGTACAATCATCAAATGTCCTCCCTTTACCATTTTCCGGTACAACTTCGAAATATCAAAACAGACTACAGTGAAACCTCTGAATAACGGACACCAATGGGACGGGAATTTTTGTCCGTTACAGAGAGGTTACAAAAAAATAATTTTCTCAATGGTAATTGTATGCAGTAATATACAGTAAATACATTATGTATGATCGTAAAAACGTAAAGTTCAATATGAAAATACTCTATTAAGTACGTACTTGAATTACTGGTTCGGATGAAGGAGAAATTCATTTCTGCTAAATAATATTATTGTTGGGAAATGTATTAATATGTTCGTATACTGCAAATGATAATGCGTGTATGGTAAGTTTCATAAGGACATGTCATCACCCTGTAAAAAATCCATGAATTCACTTACCGGCTATATTAAAAGTAAAAATTGCTTTAAAAAGTATGCAATATTATGGTTAAATACTGAAAATATGGAGAAGCAACTCAAAATTTCTTGGGGAAAAGTCTGCAGTAGTTCTCTGCCGTGTGCATCTTACGGACACTAGTTTCTGTTCGAAATTTGCTTGCAACTGTTGGATCAATTGGAGAACTTCTATTTCACAGCGATTAATGGCAAATTTCTTTAATTGTTTAACTGTTTGAGACACCAATTTGTACAAAAGAATTCTTTTCTTTTCCAAAAAAAGTGAGAGAGAAAACATTGCTCATTGAAAAATGTTATCGCAAAATAAACAATGTTTCTTTTGTTATCTATGAAATTGTCGGGAAAGATGCAAGACCCAGAGGAAAAACCACTAAATTTGTTAGGGAAGGTAAGATCCGCATAGAATTCTTGACCATACAACTAACCCTGCATGAGTGTTAGTGCTTATTGAAGATTTTCTAGAATTTCCACCAGAGAGCAGTTTATTGCAGGCAGAAAAAAAAGAAGCATTTCAAGTTCAGCTTGAAGTTGTTCTGTTTGATGATAAATACACCTGTGGGGAAAAGACTTTTCTGTCTACTGTCAAATATCGCAGAACCAAGAATAATTCCTGTCCGTTATGAAGATGTTAATGAAACGTTTGGGGTAAAAAAGGACTGTCCGCGTTCGTATCTAAGAGTGTCCGTAAAAGGGAGGGTTTTGTTCCGTAAGAGAACATATATTTTTGCCGGGACAAAAAAATCTGTCCGTTAAGGGAAGTTTCACTGTACTACGTATAATATAGAAGAATGTGATACTTGTAGTATATGTAGAAGTCATTCTCTTTATTTTCAGGCTGTCAAAAGTTACATTGAAATATATTTCATGAACAGACGTTACTTTAGTTGATAGTTCAAATAAGATTAATTTACAATTATGTAATATGAAAACAACAACGTAATTCACGTTGTACTCTATGTAAGTCAAAGATCATACAAATATCATTTTTTGTACCCGAAAATAGCAGTCCCATAAAATATCTCTGCCCCTTCGTTGCCCCCATGAAAATTAAAGCTCGTATCGTCACTGGTAGTGTTGCTGAAGTTCAACAGATTCCAATCTAACCTTGCCCAAAAACGAGCAAACGCTGCAGGATTGTGTGCAGTCAAAGATATACGCAATGTTGTGGCCTAAGGTGTTAGCTCTTTCTGAAAGATTAGTCTGTAACACCATTCACAGATAAGGCACATATAGCAACAAAACTATTACCAATAAGAGAGTGAACCCGACGCTGTATCGTACGGGCGGTCAACAACTGAGGGTGGAAGCATATTTTTCCAGCTTTGGCGTTTCGAGAGTTTTATAACGCGTTATGAAGAATCTAATTATATATTAACCACCTGTTGAGTGATATAGAGTAGTTGTTATTTGTGAAACGAATGATAGTGAATCTAATGTTTAGTTATGGGATATTAAGTGTTCTGACCAGACCTTCTGATACATATACACGTGCACCACGCATTGTACAGTATAAATTCATGCTGCCATAATGAAACGAAAATAAACTAAAAATACACAAGTTATTCATTATTGGGAGTAAAGAATAGCTAGCAAAATAATAAGTACTTGCTTCACACTTCAAATTACCTATAATATTATTGTTTAGGTGAAAGTATATAAATCGATATTTACCCGTATCATTGTTTACCAATCTGTACATGTCCAGTGGTATGACCATAATTTTATATACAAAAAATATAAGAAAGCTAAAGTCATCCGTTTTTGAAAGTGAGGAATAAATAGTAAGGTAAGTAGATACCTCATGTTTCCTAGTGTTTACAATATTATCGCATAGAAAACCAGCAACGTATTAGTTGATATTCAGTGACATCTGTATCTATTTATTTACACGTACAAAGTATTACATTCATCACCACATCTGGAGAAATATTATAAATATAAGGTGACCTGTTGGGAGAAGAGAGATATCAACAATAAAATGTTAATATAACACATTGTATTTCACGATTTTGATTAAATTTTATATTTTAAAGGGTGCATGGAGTCGACGTTCATCACTATCTATTTGTTTTGTTCGTTTGTTCAGTTGTCCATTTCTGTTCAAGTACATATAATAAATATTAGAACTGGAGGAACAATGTTACTAGGGTACTTCTCATGAACTATAGTGATTGTCTCATTCAATAAATATGTTATAATCATAAGAGCCTTGTGTGTTTTTCTATTGATAATACTAATATTCTTAAGAAGGTATCCTCTCATAATTTATATCTTCATTCTCAGTGGATTAGGGTTAATCGTAATTGCGTGATTACCTGCTGGTTATCCAGGCAGGATTCAATTTCACGTACAATATAATAAATACAATTCATTTATTACATCAATTTTAGTACCAGGTGTTTCATACTCGGGTCATAAACGAAGCAAGCGTGAATTTAATGTGAGTCATGTAGTATGTGAATATTAATAAAATACTATATTCATCATTCTATAAACCAGTCAGTCAGAATTAGTGATTGGCAGTGGGAATAATCCCAGTAAGGAAGGAAAATAAAAATTAGGAATATTCCCGTTTTTTTTCTTAGTATATAAATTACCGGGAAAGAATTTATATCTATTTCTTTACCTTAACTTTCAAATTATAAGAAGCATATAACTAATTACTTTATTTTCATTTATTATGATCTACTTGTAGGTTTTAAATAATTTGAAGGTTAAAAAAATAAAATTCTTTGACTATACTTTACATAACTAATAATATGATTTTTTAAATTCCATTTGCGTTTGCACTAGAAAGTAGAGAGTGGTAATTTACAAACGATGAAAAGGAACCAGTTAGTAATGTAGAAATTATGTAGAAATATAGATGAAATACTATCATTAAACCACGAACCACCGCTAGTAATAGACGTCGGTCTGTCTCCTGTCTCTGACTGGAATTTCTGATAATGTACTAGGACTTCTCTTACATGTGAATAAACGCATGAACTTTTGAGAAATAGGTAGGATGAAAGGTCGTGTGTGGCGATGTTAGTATAAAATTAAGATAGGTCAGTATGCTGCAAATATTGTGAACATAAATATGTAAGGGGAAATGTTAATAAAATGGTGAAACATGTGTCTTCTGGAAGTTATCCAAACTAATTTGTTTATAACATTTAAAAATATATGTTTATAATATCAGTAGTAGAATCAAGTTTAGAAACTCCACTTACATATAAATTTAAACTGTTTAGTGGTGTAAAAGTATTTGGAGTTATTATACCATTTTTTCCCACACATTTACTCACATAGAACATATTGTAAGTAAACATACATTAATGAATACTCTCTAAATATAATAACATGTTAATAAAATAACATAATACCGTTCAGAATATAGATTTTAAAGAATCCTCGGGGGACAACAGTAATAATATACTGTGATAAAAAATCTACTTTGATTTTGAAATCACAATATACTAAAAGAATGCAATTTTCTTTGTGATTGTACATAAATTCCCTGAAAATTTCCATTTTGGGGAATCTTTCCAGGGCATGTTCCCTAAAAATATCTTCCCGTGGAATTTGCCAGTCATTATCCCTGACTCGAATTTCTGTAGAGATACTCGGATTTCTCTTATGTGTGAATTAACGCATGAAATTTCGAGAAATAGGTAGGAAGAAAGGTCGTAAGGTCATGTGGCAATGTTACATGCAAAAGTGTAAAGAAAAGTCAGTATCTTGCAATATTGTGAACATAAATATATATGCGCAAATGTTAATAAAATGTTGAAACACGTGTCTTCCCGGGAATTTACCCATCACTAGTCACAATATACATGCGTACAGGGCTCCAAAACTGGAGACTGCAAATACGAGTCTGGCGCCTAGATAATATAATCTTAAATGCGTACTACTATGCATCCTATTGGTGGCAAAGCGGAACTCTTATATAGACAGGTCGCGAATGGCAGCTTGATATTTTAGTTTGAGGAAAAGCGTTTGGGTAAATTTTAATTCTGCGAGATACAATAAATTCCCTGATGACGATACAATGGTGAGTTAGACCTAAAGTGTTAAATTCTCCGTATAATATATATAAGACTATTATAGCAACCTTTACACATATCTCCTGAGAAAGTCAGAAATTTATTATTTGTAACCAAACGCCAGTCAAGTGTCAGTCCAAGTCAACGTACTCTGGCGCACAAGGTATACCGTAAAAACCCTACGTTTGAAACAATATAAATTACAATGATTAAATTGTCATCAATATAGGATTCAGCCACGGAAGCACAAAATCTCATTGTCGAATGTGCTACTATCAGGAGGAACACCGCAATGAGATAAGTGTAATAAAAGGTGACTTTTTTTAAAACTCACTGATTTCATTTGGGTCTGGAATTTTTAACTGATGTTCGATTTCCATATGGTTTTTGGCAGATGATCAAGTAAGAATGGGAGTTTTGTGAGATTATGTTTAATGGTTTAAATTCATCCGAAGTAATACCGACAATGTTTCAAGAAAAACATCAAATATTTGCCAGTGTACATTTGAACTGGAATGTGATTTTGGACTTTTGAAGCGAAATCGCAGAATAAAAATTAAGTGTTAGTGGTAATACCCATAAAACACACATAGAATTGCTATAGTCAATTTCTTGCGACAAACAACAATGAGATTTCTTGGGCTAGCTACGGTACCATAACTGATATGTTCCACAACATCAGTCTGCGGGGTCCTATGATTCCCTATCTCACTCAGAGATAGTCCTGTTTATTCCCATTTATTCACTAGTGGCCATATTATATTTCTGTCTGAGCAGAATGTGGAGGTAATTTGATTCTAAATGCTCTTTGCGTGGAACAGCAGATTCCGTTCTCCAAAATCTTTTAATGATAAACTCATGTTGCTCCAAAGAGTATACTATTCTCTATGTGTCGTGATCTTACTCACACATTAACACAGAACTGTATAGCACAATTCCCAATACACCAGCCAAGCTTGCTGTTTTGTATTAACCTTGGCAACGTGCTATCTAAGAAAAATATCCACACCGCACCACATTTCATTCTAATTGTATGGTACACTGGCGAATATTTGCTGTTTTCTTTGACGCATGCGCGATATTACTCTGGGTGAATCTAAACCAGTAAACATAGTTCGATAAATTTTCCATTTTTCTTTGATCATTTGCCACAAACCGCGTGAAAATTGTACTTCAGTTAGAAATTCTGAACTTAAATGAAATCCGTAAGATTTAAGAAAAAAAAAACCCTGTATAGTATCGAAACACTCATATCGGAAACTTCAGCACACGATATCAATTTGTTCTTTAATAACGACATACTCGAATCAAGCATGTTTCATTAGGCAACAGAACAATTACATCATTATAGGTTTTGCCAGATGCACCAAGATTTTCCACTAGTTATTAATTTCGCGTCTTAGTAAGAGCGAATGCACTTAAGGGTTTAATAAAACCATGTTTCTGAAATTTAGTGTGCCATTGCCCCAAACCATCCTAGACCCTGCGAGCTAAGGAAGTCTTCTAATATTTGGGCCACAAATGGGAAAGTCTCCATGTAGTAGGACCCGCTACAAGACGGTTACCTGCACTAAGAAGGGCCAAGAGTAAGTTAGAAATTTCCTGGCTACACCAGTTCTTATCAAATTTGTCACATTTAAGATATAATTTCATAAGATTAACTTACTTATCACATTGTACCAGTACTTATGAATTTTAAAGTGCATTACGTACTTTATGAAAAAATTGTAAGAACGGAATGGAATTATACCTAATCCTGCTGAATGAACTTTCCAATTTTATAACTTATATAGAATTTAATAGCCCTATCGCATCTTCTGGAGTATGTTTTCATGTTTTCACATTTTCGCCCTATATCTTAGAAATCAATATGTAAAGACTATGTTAAAAATGGCATGTATAATGTAACTCAAGATTACGTACTTTATGAAAAAATTGTAAGAACGGAATGGAATTTTACCTAATTCTGCTGAATGATTTTTTCAATTTTATAACTTATATAGAATAGCCCTATCGCATCTTCTAGAGTATTATATGTTTTCATGTATTTACATTTTTGTTCTGTATCTTAGAAATCAATATGTAAAAACTATGTTAAAAATGGCATGTATAATGTAACTCAAGATTTGTCGCATTTATTCCATTTTCTCTAGATTTATGGATAAAATTCTGTTATTGGTGAGCGAAAATAATAGAAAACAAACAGTTCATGAAGATATTTTCAAAATATATAAGAAAGCAAAAAATATAAGCAAAAAGGAAAATTATAGTCGGTTTTGTGTGTCCCGGCAGTCATGCTTTCCACGGACATTTGCAGTAGCAGAGCGCGATTGAAAAGGGAAATTGACAATTTCCAGTAAATTAACTGGAGCAAGAAATTGCAAATTAGACTAAAATATTGAATTTCTTGGTTTGAACCTAGTGTTTACATTACCTGCCAAGTATAAATTAGTTTGTAACCATGATTTCAGATGCAAATAGTAAAATAAAGAGCAAAACTCTTTTCTTTTGGTTCTAAGTGAAACTCGCAATTGTTACAAAAGAATCAAGAAATTTAAGACAAAATATAAATTTAGAAGAGTCTCCGTAGATAGAGGCTAAATATATGTTGTTCAACTATTATGACACCAGATCGAATCCCATCCCGTCCAAGAAATGTATAATATTCGTGTTATTAAGAACTGAAACAATATAATAAACAAGTAACATATAGCTAGCTTCCTTTAGTCGAGGTATTTAGGCAGGATTAGCGAATTAATGGTAAAAGCAGTTTTCAATTTATAGTGTTGTATGCTCGGTTCTTTCATCCGAGCTCTTGCATAGCAGACCAACTTTAAATGTGTTTTATTAAAACTAAACTCCGATTGAATCCCGTTCTATACTCTAGAAACGTATGACGTTTTTACGTATATGTACGATCGTGTTTTTTAAACGCAATATTTGACTCAATCCTTTTGTACACTATGGGCATGTATGAAAGTTTTCGTGTGTATTGAAATGTGTTTTGAATTTGATTTTCGATTAAAATGCTCTCCACAATCTTCGCACGGATGCCGTTTATCACCAGTATGTATTAACCCAGCTTTCCACACTTTGAGCAAATGTGTGATTTTTCAGCTGTAGGTATAACATATTTCTAGCTAAACTTGATTATTGAATAAATCGCTTTCCACAGTCTCCGCACATGTTATTTCTTTTACCTGTGTGCTTGAACATATGTTTTGCCGAATTTGATTGTAGAATAAATTGTTCTCCATACTCTTCGCACGTAGGATGTTTTACACCAGTATGAATTAAGATGTATTTTGTTAAATCTGAGCTTGTCGTGAACTCTTTTCTACACTCTGAGCATGTGTGACATTTTTACTTGTATGTATTAACATGTGTCTTGCTAAACTTGAACGTTGCCTAAATTTTATTTAACACACAGAGCATGTGCGAGGATTTTCATCCGTATGTAATAACATGTGTTCCTGTAAATTTGATTTTCGACTAAACAGCTTTCCACATTTTGGGCATATCTGTTATTTTTCACGTGTATGTAGTAACATGTGTCTTGCCAAAGTTGATTTTTGATTAAATCGCTTTCCATAGTCTCCGCACATGTGACCTCTTTTACCTTTGTGTATGTACAAGTGTTTTGCCATATTTGGTTTTCGAATAAATTGCTCTCCACACTCTTCGCAGGTATGTCATTTTTCACCAGTATATATTCACAGGTGTTCTGTTAAATTTGAACTTCGCCTGAATCCCTTTCTACACTCTGGGCATGTGCGAGGCTTTACACCTGTATGTATTAGCATGTGTTCACGCAAATCTGTTCTTCGATTAAATTGTTTTTGACAGTCTGGGCATGTGTGAGGTTTTTCACCTGTATGGATTAGCATGTGTTTTGCCAAATTTGATTTTTCAATCAATAAATAATATTAAGCACGAAAGGAATCGAAAAACGATTGCGTGTAAAATACGGCAAGAATTGGAAGATATTTGCGTATTATATTTGTTATTCTATCTTAAATGCTAGGTGTTTTTAAGCACTCACACGTTTCATTTTGTGAGAAACTCTGATGCTATTGTTCTGTTACAGGAAATCTTTATAGAAATGTCGAGCAGACAATTATCAGAGTTTCCATATCAATTCTATTCCCCAAGCGAGAAAATGTTCTTTTCTTTCTATCAAACTGTATCTACATATAAATATTTGGTATCAGATTTAACGCAAGAGAGTACCAAGATACATATGTTACACTGGGGAACTCTATTGGGAATTTGGTCAAAAGACAATTTCTCTTTCTAACTCGATTGCAAGCTGAGAAACAGGTCTTACTTTAATAATATAAGTGTACTTCATTCATAGGCGTGTTCCAATATCCAATTTACTTCCATGATCACAGGAACAATTATAACTCACTTAAATTATTATACATCCAAAACGAATTTCCTTTACGATGTGTCATCATTGGTATTTTGGAATTTTACAAACTAATAAACTTTAGTGACAAACATATGTATTAAATTCATTGAACGGGACGCAGGTTTAATGACATAATTATTCATACTTGAAGTAATACCGTATTCACGCGTGTATGCCGGCTCCTCCAATTTCTTGAACGTTAATATTAAAAAAATCTCGTGTAAGCAACGTACCTCAATTTTCTCAAAATAAAAGTACTATGTATTTTTCATTATACTTTTCATAATTAAAATCGTTATACACAGAGACAATCCAACAAAACTGTGATTATTAACAGAAATCACTCCCGGGTCTAGCTTTCTTCGTCGCCGTCGTCTCCCAAGGAGCTGGAGCACGTATCACCATCGGACTGAATAAAGTCTTCGCTCCTATCGCTGGCATTGGAAATGCAGCATTTTTAAAGCTGCGGACGACAAGATCCTCTGGAATTGAATTCAATGCTTGA
Source organism: Thermobia domestica (assembly GCF_964235325.1). Taxonomy (NCBI): domain Eukaryota; kingdom Metazoa; phylum Arthropoda; class Insecta; order Zygentoma; family Lepismatidae; genus Thermobia; species Thermobia domestica. Next base: position 165,925,970 of record NC_137471.1, on the reverse strand, counting down.
ATAATCCATTCGCACAAAAAAGGGAAATTCCGGTTTCTTAATTCGACCAGTTGGCGTAGTTTCGTGTACTGCAGTTGCCATTCAATCAGTGCACAGTCGCCGCAAGTGGTTCTTGAAAGGCTGGTTGATGCATATATCCAAAGGTTGCAGTAGAGATGTACATCCACTGGGAATAACAACCAAATCTGTGTGCCCTTTGTGAAGACGTTTCTCAATCACATCAATTAAGTGTCCACGAAAACTATCAAGAACCAACATAGTAGAAGGCAAACGGTGGAGAGCACCTAGATGTGTCTCCCAAACACACTGCAGCCAGTCTACTACCAACTCACTATCCATCCAACCTTTTGTCTGTGCTCTTACAAGAATCTTGCTGGGAAAATCCATTCCTTTTGGCAGTGGTTTTCGTTTGAACACAACAAAGGGCTGCAGTTTCTTGCCATCAACTAATATGCAAAGCATAAAAGTACAAACAGCTTCTCGTTACCGCTTGTTACAACGGAGAATGTTCTTTGTCCCTTATTCTCCACAGTAACAACCAGTAGCATATCAAAAAAACACAGGTGTTTGCTTCACATTGCCGATTTGCTCTAATGAATAGGCATTTTCATTCCGTAGTCTGATAACGTGGCGCTGGAACTGGATCACTTTTTGCTCGTATGCCTCTGGCAAACGCTGAGCGATTGTTGTTTTTCGTCTGAGTGAGAGACGATGTCTTTAGAAAAAAAGTTGTATCCATCCTCTGCTGGCTGTAAGTCTCCTGGATTTAAACCCATTTCCCTGGGAATTTTAATGGCTTTCACTTGGCACATTTCTGTTGACAGTGCGTACCCAAATTGTCTTTTGCTCATTACAAAGTTACGCATCTGCTCTTCTAGTGCGGGATACTTTACCTTTTTAACTCGAAAAGCCATACGATAAGCTTCTTTATTTTTTCTCCAATCTCGAATGCACGATTCAGATACGCCATATTTTCTACCAACGGCACGATTCCCATCAGTTTCAGTGTTGCTCCCGCTGTAAATATTCTTATCTTACTCGCGGCACACATGTTTATGTTCTTAATAACAGCACGTAAAACCACACAAATCACAGACTTTCATATATGGTATATCGGTACTCACCAACGTAACACGGGGTACTTGAATGTTTATAGTACCTGCTTCACCGAATAACAAATCCGACTGGGCTTCAAATACCACTAGTGCCATGTATTTACAAAAGGATACCCGAGCGCTAAAAGTGGCCAAAGTAAGAATTTCCAAGTACACTGCAACCTAGTCGATTGTCATCAGATGCAATAGCCATCTATTGATCCTTATTGGAAACTAGTGCATGGTGGAAGACTTAACAAATGGATGGTAGTACATGTACGGTATTTTTGTGATCGGCCGATGATGTATATGTAAGAGGAAAGATGAGCTGTAAATTGTCATTTTATATTAAAACTTTTCTACTCTTGTAAAATTACTCAGAATATTCCAGTATTAGGTTTATAAAAACTGCACGTGATTTTAAATGCTTGGTGGCTCAGTCGATTCTACATTTCCTCGTGTAAGCCGCGCACCCTGTTTTTTGACTTCGTTCTTGCACAGAAAAGGTGCTCGGCATACACGGGTAAATAGGAGGGGGATAGGAGCGGAAATATATTGCATACATATGAAAATAAACAAGTGTTCAAAAAACTCACAGAAAGACTTTGTTTACACAAGGACTAAAACGTTGATAAACTTAAATACATAAAACATTTGCGTTAATCAGAAAGTTATGAGGTTAGCGTAACGTGTGGAAACGCAAGGTAAATGTGGGAATGACGAACCAAAATACAGCATTGCTTCAGTACCAGGGTAATAATTAAAATCAGGATAAATTATTAAAGTGATGGCTATGAAGGAAAAAGGGTGAAGGCGGAATGTTTTGTTAAAAAATTTACACAACTAGTGTCAAATATCTGTTACATTGCTACAATTTGTTATGTATAAGTGATGGTATCAAATTGGTGGCATGTGTTACACATTTTATCAGTGAAAGTACCCAAGTTAAACACGTGGATATCTTATCCCTAAGAAGCTAAACCAATTGAGGAAAAAAAACTTCGCCATCTCTTATAGCTTCCCTCTGAAAACGTTATTCCAAAGATAATACTAAATTCAACAATTTCCGGTTTCGAGAAAATGATGCGGGTTGTTATAAATGTACAATTCAGAAGTTGTGTTCATTGCAAACACTTTTCGTCCCTACATATTACCATTTGTATTCTATGGTGATAAGATTTGAAAGCTGAAATACATAATTTGAAATACTTTAGTTTCGAATGGGGTGTAAGGTAAAGGGTGAAACCTATTCTTGGTAAAGGGTGAAACCTATTTAACTGAAAGACAACGCTTTTGGATATCTTATGTATTTATTGTTCCATACCCTAGAAGCAAGTATTCAAACTAGTAGTAATAGTAGGTTTGAATCACTTTGTTTCCGTAGTGTTTTCGAGTCAGGCTATATTCTATTGAGACGCTGAATGGTTTGTAGAATAAATAGCTTTTCGCTGTTTGATAAAATTTTCGTTCTATGTCGATAAAAGATGAGACTGGATATCGGGAATTTCAATCAGTTTAGGTTTGAAAGACGTAAACAGGAAATATGGAAGGGTTTCTTGTCAATCTGCCTCGATTGCAGAAAACCAGGTCTCTGTGTATCGTGCCGTTTCGCTCTACGGGAATTAGCATAAACAGAAATCGAAGTAAACAATTAATAAATACTCGCAGCAGACCCAGATTTGAACTCGGGATCTTAATTCTACAAGCGGACACTTTAGCAACTTATCCACTTCAGAGCTTGCAAATTGCATTTTTGAAGCTTTATTTATACTGCATGTCACTTACGTTACAACGCTACGAGATGTCATTCCCGCGTAGATTACTGGTGGGACTACCTCAACGAACTATGATTCGTTTCATAGATTTACAAAACCACTATTTTATCCCTCGATTTGGCTTCATGGGCATGAATGATAATTTCAGATGGCATGGAAAATATAAAATATAACCTCAATGTGCTAAGTTATAACTAACCGAGAAAGGGAGACATAGTAAATGATGAATTATACAGAGAACAGAGTGAGCATGAGAGAAATTGTCATAGATAATACAGTAACAAACCGACCAAAACAAAGGGGAAATGAAGTCTATAATATTAATAACAAGTCTTATTATATTTAAAAGAAGAAAAACACATCTGCAAAATTTCTTCCGATTGGAAAGGTTGGCTTCGAGGTTCGAACCTGGTTTACATTTTCCCGAAGATACTCGAAGCTGGACTTATCAGAATAGCAAAAGAATGCCCTCGACCTTTGAGACAACATGTACCTTTCGGGAGTCAACTTTCAAAAGTTTGGGTAGGGTTCTTTTGTCGCATAAAACCGTCTTTCCGCAGAAAAGAAGAAAAACTATTCCTTTATTTTTCTGCGTATTTGTCCATACAAAAAGATTCTTTGGAATTCTTTGTGGTCTTTACACACATATGACATACTGTTACCAGCACTTTTTATATTTCGTTGTCAAAGGTTTGGAGGGGTCCATGCCCCTTAACCGTTTTTCTCAGGAAAATTCGAAACCCGTAATCCCTCGTTTTAAGCCTTCAATATCTGTGCAATATTTGATTCACTTAGGTTCACTTCTTCTTATCTTTCGGGCGTCAACTTTCAAAAGTTTGGGTGGGTCTCTTGCCGCCTAAAACCGTTTTCCCACAGACCATAAAAAACCCGTATCCCTTTATTTATTGCGTATTGTCCATACAAAAAGTTGTGTTGCAATTCTTCATGTCCTTTACACACATCTGACATACTAGCACTTTTCATATTTCGTGATCAAAGGTTTGGAGGGGTCGGCGCCCCACGCTTCTCGTTTTCCCCAGGAAAATACGAAACTCGTATTTCCTCATTTTATGTCTACAATATCTGTGCACAATTTAATTCACTTAGGTTCACTTCTTCTTGCCTTTCGGGCATCAACTTTCAAAACTTTTGCCCCCTAAACTGTTCCTTCGCAGAAAATAAAAGAAACGTATTCCTTTATTTTTGCGTATTGTCCATCGCAGAAAATAAAAGAAACGTATTCCTTTATTTTTGCGTATTGTCCATACAGAAAGTTTCTTTGGAATTCTTGGTGGGCTTCACACACACCTGACAATCTGTTACTAGCACTCTTGATATTTCGTGATCAAAGGTTCAGAAGAGTCTGGGCCACAACTAACTGTTTTTTTTAAAGTAAATACGAAACTCGTATTCCCTGGTTTTATGTCTACAATATTTGTGCAAAATTTCCGTTCCGTTTACTTTTTCTTACTTTTTGGCGTCAAATTTCAAAATTTTGGGATGGGTTCTTTTGCCACATAAACCGTTTTTCCGCAAAAATAAAAACCCGTATTCCTTTGTTTTCAGCGCATTATCCATACAAAAGTTTCAGTGCAATTCTTCATGTCCTATACACACATCTCACATACTGTTAGTAGCACTTTCGATATTTCGTGATCAAAGGTTTCGAGGGGTAGGCTCCTCACCCAACCTTTTTCTTCAGGAAAATACGAAATTCATACCTTCATTTTACGTCTGTGATATCTGTGCAGAATTTCATTCACTTCGGCTAATGTCTTCCTACCTTTCGGGCGTCAAATTTCAAAATTTTGGGGTGGATTCTTTTGCCCGCAAAATAATTTTTCCGCATAAAATAAGAAACAAGTATTCATTTTCTTTTCGGGTATTCTCCATACTCAATGTTTCGTTGCAATTCTTCATGTCCTTTACAGATATCTGACATACTGTTACTAGCGCTTATGAAATTTCGTGATCAAAGATTCGGAGGAGTCCGTGCCACACTCAACCGTTTTTTTTTAGGTAAATGCGAAACCCGTATATCCTCATTTTATGTCTAAATATTTGCGCAAAACTTTATTCACTACGGTTCACTTTTCTTCCCTTTTGGCGCACAAATTTCAAAAATTTTGGGGTGGAAACTTTTGCCCCATAAAACCGTTTTTCCGCTAAAATGAAAAACCCGTAATTTTTGTTTTCAGTGCATTTCCCATACAAAAAGTGTCATTGAAAGTCTTCATTCCCTTTACATACATCTCACATACTATTAATAGTATTTTTGATTTTTCGTTATCAAACGTTTGGGGGGGCGGCGCCCCACTCTTTTCGTTATCAAACTTTTTCTCTAGGAAATTATGAAACTCTTATCCTCATTTTACGTCTGCAGATTAAAAAAATGAAGTATCCACCTCGCGGGTCAAAGGTAGGTACGACTTGTGTTGTGAGAAGACCCATGGGAAAAATGTAAGTGAGGATATACCTGAGGAAGCGTATAGCTATGTATATAGTCCTTTATGTGTACGTGAGTATGAGAGTAGGAATGAGGTAAATGTTTTTCGAGTTAAATTTCAATGCATAGCTGGACAAGAGTGGGAGTATAACACAGATTGTGAGAATATTGATGACGTGAACACTGACTTTGAACGAATAAAAGAATGGTCTGGTATCATAAGAGTGTGTGTGTTGGATGAAGTTGTGCAAGCACTTGTCGATAGCGGTGCGGAGGTGACGTTGTGTAGTTTAGAATTATGGAGAAAGTTTACGAATATTATATCACATCCGAAATTGAAACCAGCACCTGACGTAGTTCTTGTCGGTTATAGTGGAACCAGGAAGAAAATCTGGAAAGGAGAAGTATATCTTCCTGTAACAATTAAGGGGATACAGATGGATGTTCGAGCTTTTGTAGTCGACGGGCTCAACCAAGATCTTCCACTGGGTCGTGATTACATGAGCAAGTTTCAAGTCAGAATGAATTTTGGAAATGGCATGGAAACCGTTCAAGCTGGAGAGCAAGAAGTCGTAGTACCCATGGTTGAAGCGAAGAAGGAAGAAAATACATGTAATAATATGATTAATGAGTTGAGTGTGGGTTACAATTTTCCTGAAAACGTCATAGAAGACGAGTGAATGCGAATGCCATCCAGAGGAAGTATGCGGCTCAAAGGTATGTGGATGCGATTATGAAGATCTGAGAGAAGTTTTAAATCAGTGGAACAGCGTATTGATGCAACAAGAAGATTCGTATAATGAAGCTAGGTCAAGGCAAAGATAAGATTGGAACCTGAGACGAGTTACGCTTGCACAAATAAAGGATCAAGCTCTTGAGGAATCTTTCTATGACCCGCTTGTTCAGGAGATCCAATGTTCGGCTTGCTGTCCAAAGAGAGTGGAAGTCAGGGAAAAAGCGACTGAAGTGAGTCTGTACGCTACCCTAGAAGAAGTGAGAGAAGTGGTTCAGAAAACTCCTATTGCTACGGAACACAAGGAAATGTTGTTCAATGTGCTGATGAAGAGAAGAAAAGTTTTCGCCCATTTCCCAGGAAAATGTAACAAGTTTAATTATACAATCCAGGTTACCACTGAAGATCCAATTGTGAAACGACCTTACCCAATTCCACTCTGTTATCGAGATAAGGCAAGAAAGCAGATCCAAATATGGTTGCGTCAAGGTATCATTGAGCCTGCAGTGTCAAAACTTCACCATCCCCTGGTAATAGTCAGAAAGAAGAACTCGGATGAGGTTCGAGTCTGTCTTGCTTTGGTTCAACTTAATAAATTCGTATCTTTAACAAATCTGAAGGTTGAACGCCTCGATGACCTCTTTGCAAGATTTAATTTTATGACCTGTGCAACGTCCCTTGACCTGGTGCATTCCTACTGCCAGATCGAGTTAACTGAAAATTGTAGGGATCTTGTAGCATTCTCTTTTGAAGGCCAGATGTATCGTCATTGCAGAGTACCCTTTGGTTACAAAAAATGGTGGAGCTTGTTTAATGGCTGCGTTGCAGAGAGTGTTGGAAGTTGCTATTCTTGAAAAGATCTTAATGTATATAGATGATATTTTCATTCCCGGGACTGATCCAGTAGCTCATATCGAGTAATTAGATCAAGTATTGTATAAGTTAGAGGAAGCAAATATGACAGTCAATCTAAAGAAATGCACATTTATGGTATCTGCGGCAAATTTTTTAGGTTTCGTGATAACACCGGTAGGAATAGCTAAAAATCCAGAGTACGTGGACATAGTTAAATCATTGCCAAGGCCAACAACTATAAAAACATTGTACAGGACCTTAGGATTTTTTCAATGCTGCTCCAAGTTTATACATTATTTTGCTCGTAAGTGAGAACCTTTACAACAGGTGCTTAAACAAGGGAAGAAATGGACCTGGTTGCCTTAACATACGAATTGTTTCGAGGAAATAAAAATGAGATCTGTAAAAATATACATTGGATGCATCCAGATATGTCAAAAGATTTCATTATCATAGTCTACAGCTCGACTAAGCTGACAGAATAGTTCTCACTGACACAGATAGAATCTTAAATAGGTGGAAAGATTTCTTTGACGATTTGCTTAACACGCAACCAAAAACTGACATCCGTGGAAAAACGGAAATACACACCGCAGAACCGTATATTCCAGGACCTAACCGAATAGAAGTAGAAATCGCTATAAAGAAACACTAATCTCCGGGAGTAGACGAAATTCCGGCTATTAATTTTAGCTGGAGGCGAAAAATTGTGGAACAAAATACACAAATTTCTCCTTACCTGGAACAAGGAAGAATTACCACAAGAGTGGAAAGAATCAACTATTGTTCCAATCTACAAAGAAGGCGACAATACTGACTGTAATAATTTTTGGGGTAAGCAAGATTGACCCCAAAAATTCCAGGGTCTAAGATCACGTGACCTCTACCAGCCAATCAGATTCAGGTATCAAAGCACTCATCTTACCCGTAAAAGGGAACGAATTTTAAAAAAATCCCTGAGCTTAAAATCACGTGACCTCTACCAACCTATCATAATCGAGGTACCTTTCTAAAATCAATAAATAAGTGAAGTACCGGGTTATTGTATTCCCATTCCTTTTCGAGTATTTGGCGAATGGAAAGTATTTGGTCGATAGTTAATCGATTTCGTCTAAATCCGCGCTGATAATCCCCAATAATTTCATCTACGTATGGGGTCAATCACGCTAATAGAATGTTTGAAAGGATTTTATTTGAAGTTGACAGAAGAGAGATGCCTCGATAATTATTACAGTCAGTATTGTCACCTTTCTTGTAAGTTGTAACAATGGTTGATTCTTTCCACTCTTGTGGTAATTCTTCCTTTTTCCAGGTAAGGAGAAATTTGTGTATTTTGTTCCACAATTTTTCGCCTCCAGCTAAAATTAATAGCCGGAATTTCGTCTACTCCCGGAGATTAGTGTTTCTTTATAGCGATTTCTACTTCTATTCGGTTAGGTCCTGGAATATACGGTTCTGCGGTGTGTATTTCCGTTTTTCCACGGATGTCAGTTTTTGGTTGCGTGTTAAGCAAATCGTCAAAGAAATCTTTCCACCTATTTAAGATTCTATCTGTGTCAGTGAGAACTATTCTGTCAGCTTTCTTTAATATGTAAGCACGAGGTTGATAGCCTTTCTTAAATTTGTTGATCCCATTGTATGCTCCGCATCAAAAAAATTTCAACAGCTAACGCCGTGGAGCTAGCCACCCAATATACACATTCTTATCCCATAATCGTGTCAGGTAAAGAGACCCTCTCTCTCATACTAAAATGAGCTAACAATATGAACACAGTTCTATTTTCAAACTACACATGTATTACTATCGATAAAAGGAAATAACAAAAAAGAGATGAGACAAGATTCATAAGTTGATTTAGGGAGAAACTGAAACAGACACAATGAAAAATTGAAACCAATGGATGTCTATTACACTAAGGTTCAGAACTGAGGAAGACAGAGAGAGAGAGAGAGAGAGAGAGAGAGAGAGAGAGAGAGAGAGAGAACGAGAGAGAGAATAATCAAAAGAAAAGGGAGAACAGATAAAAATGTGGAATTTTAGACTTAGAAAAAACCTAACATTATAAAGTTCCGTTACCAGAAATCCAACAGTAATATAGAAATAACGTTTGTTTTGTATATTTTTTTCAGGACTGTTCGAATATATAGAGGATGCTTGAAACATTCATAAAGTCCCTTTCATAAAGGATAGCATACTCAATTTCCAGTAGAACTGTAGATCTCACAGACACATCTAAGGTAATGTCAACAGCTTAACGCACATACTTTGTTTCTGCGTCGTTCGGTAGTGTTCATTGGACGTACTCATGCAAACTACATTCTAATAAACCCAGTAGGTAGGTCATATCTTCCATTCAAGATAACTAATGCAAAATGAAAAAAAGAAAAAATGAAGAAAGATAAAATTGTATGAATTCATTTTATTGCTAAATTTTTATCAGTATATCCAAAATAAAAATCGAAACCGTATCATATTGAAAAGTTTCAAATGTTCAAATGGAAAATGGGATGCTCCTTATGGATGCAGAAGACTTTGCATGTTTGTAATTTCAACATGAATAAATCACATTGAATTATAAGATGGAAACTAATTTATGTCGAACTAGTATAAATACAATTTTGTTTTCAAGTAACCAAAGAAATGGCCATTTTCTAGTATTTTCCGAAGATTTGTGTGTTTCGAATATCCAGCATCACTTTCATCTCTTGCGGGTATAACGTAATTTGTACAGAGAGAATGAACACGCTAGAGCTCAAACGGATCATAGTGTCAGTCGGATGATGTTTAGCTTATGGACCACAACTGGGTCGAGGATTCAAACCCGTAGTGACCCGGTAATTCAACAGAGATTCGGTAACCCAGATGATAAAACGATATTTTACTTGTTACCTTGCGTTTAAACAGTATTTCTTTCAGAGGTGACCAGGACTGGAGATGTTATCCCCAGAGCACAAAAAACTTGACGCTGGAGTTACCAGTTAATTACATTTTCCAGACCAGGTGTATCGGCCTCTTTCTCCTTCTTAACTTTGAATCTGCACACGCACATGAAGTGTGTGTGTACGTGAGAGAGAGGGAGAAGTGAAAGAAAAATCGCGTTTCTTTGTTTTAAAATTTTTCGAAGTTTCCCGCCTTATGTCAACGAAATTTTGTGTAGTTATTTGTTTCGAATTTTGTAGTCAACGTAATTTTGCCTGTTTCTCTTCTCTTCTAGTTTAATGTATTAGTGGACGAACCATGGTCTGCTCCTACATATTTCCCCGTGTACCAATTTTTCTTTTGAAAGAGGATACTTCGTAAGCAAAGAAAAGAATTCAATTATTGGAATATTTTTTCTCCACAATCTTAAGGTTACATCTGTTAACTAAAGAGAATATAACATGCGTCATATTTCTGTAACGATTCCTGTAATGCTATTTAGATTATCATCATTTTGCTCAAATAAGAGTATTGTTACGTCATACATAATTGATATTCATTCTTCATAGATTGGAGAAGTCATAATTTATATTATTATATTATTATAAAACAATTTTAACGTGGATTTTTGTGGATGCCTAATTAGAAACATACCAACTGTAAGTATTCATGTATTCAGTTCAGAATGTGTTCACGGCAGTGATTTGTAATACTGATAAGTACTACTACTACTTCATCTTTATCGTCTGACGCCGTGTAGACTTTGTGGTGGACAAACACCGCACTACTGGTTTTCTCGGGGTTCCTCGTTTCGTCCCACTTTCTTCATTCCAGCATTTCATTCATTTCTCATCATCACCGTCTCCTTTAGCCTAACTGGCATAAACGTGGGACGTAAAACTAAAGATTTCATTTCATTTTCATCTACATCGCCTAATATATTATATACTCTTCAACAGGTTCACTTCAGAAATCAGATTCATCTACCGTAATATGAGTTTCATCTCCCTTCCCTAGAATAATCCTCAAATCTGCTCACCTCCTAATATTAAGACAGGCGTATTTAGGATTTTTTTTCGAGGGTCTATGCCCAACACAGGGAAGGATATTACCTACCTGAGTTTGAGAATCCTATATAATATGATACAAAAATTTTGGAGTGAATCTAACCCTTTATTCTATTCATACAAGAAAAAGGAAGCACCCTCTTGGCCTACCTAATTTCCCGGGCTAATTATTTCCCCGTTTTGATTTTCTTTAATTCAAATATTTCCTTCTTTTAAAAATAACCAAACGATATAATTGTTTCTTTGTTATAATAACTAAAGTCCCGTCATGTAGATATCCGGGCAAGTTGGTGTGGAATACCAGTTTCACTTATCAACTCCTCTTAGTTTTGGTGTTACTGATGACGGTCGACTTGAATCAAACTGACAACGGCCGATAAAATATCATAGGCGAAACGAAAGAAAATAACATCAAGAAAAAGGTACAGAAAAGTACAAAGGACGAAAGAAAGAGCAAAATGACTCAGTTTTTACACGGAATGAAATTTGACAAATACAGTATTATTTCTGAACAAAGAGCATAAGAAAATGGAAAATCAATGAGATTCTTAGAAATGGTAAAAGAGATTATTGTTGTACGAGAAATGCGAAAAACTACCAAATTTATTTCAGGGGATTATTGAACCCCATAGCCCCCTAAATACGCCTCTGAAGACAATTCTACGCCTAGATCTTCTACATCATTGTTTTTCAATTTCCTAAATATTTTAAACATCGGTTTATATATATATATATATATATATATATATATATATATATATATATATATATATATATTATAGGAAAGGTCGACGTCTTTGTAGCCCCACCACAATTATTTTACTTTATTTTTGAAACGGTAAAAGAACAAACTTTGATACTCTAGAACAAATTAGAACAAACGATTAAGTCTTTATATTTATCTATCTATTTATCTATCTATCTATCTATCTATCTATATATATATATATATATATATATATATATATATATATATATATATATATATATATATATATATATATATATATATATATATTGATTTCAAGGTGGGTGGCAGACCGTCCTCTTTCTAGCGTCACAACACCACAATTATTTTTCTTAATTTTTCTGAAATGGTTAAATAACAAACGTTGATAGTTTAGATCAAAATAGACGAAATGGAGCACAAACGATTTAAAATGCTTTCTTACACTAACTGATGATTTCACGGTTGATGAAGTCGTTCTAGTCCCACCACTATTGATTGTCAATTTACTTGGAGAGTATAACAGAACTAATTCTGTTGCTTTGGAACAAATTAGAACAGATGTAGTACAAACGAAATAATATGTTTTCTTTGTGGCAGATGGGTCAGGGGGAGGACGACACAAATGCAGGGTTCATCACATCGGAGTGTTTTCTGTATGCGGGCGAAGGGCCATATGCATAGTTATTCTGTGGGCTACTTAAGGGCCACGTACGCGACACTTGATAATTTGCGTTGCAGAGTTCTCACACAGGGTCAAAACAGTCCGCAACCTCCCCTTAAGTCAAGGGAAAGGCTACGGGAGCTTCAAAGATCCCCTTAGTAGCCCGTAGCAGTCTGTTTTGTTATAGAAGATGGATATGCTTGGTCCAAAGGATATATTTTATAATAATTTAGAAGATTGAACAAGTGGATGAAATATCTAGAAGATATGTAACGTCGAGAATGTTCATTGTTTAGTACATCGATTGAGTACAAGATCTGAAATCCAGCTGACTGTCATTCTAGAGTACTGATGAATACTAGGTGAGTGTATAATGGGAGTTGGGGTTGGAATCCTGTATATCTCAGATATAACGGTTCTGGGTTCGAAAAAGACATGGGCCCTGGTTGGGAAAGCCAGATATAAGAATACGGTACGAAGCTAGGACCTTTAAATTGAGAAAACCACTTCAAGATATTATTCAGTTCCACGGTCGAGTGGGATCACAATATAAAATTAACGAATTGAAATGCTGAAAACATAACAGGAATTCTTTCCCACGGTCTCAGGATCCGGGCGTAATAATAAACTAGGTATTTGCCGTGTTTCCACCATCACTGCCATGTTAAGCTGCGGACAACATCATTAAAACCTTTAAGAAAATATATAACACGGGATCCATACGCTAATTTAACACCAGATGAGCAGCGGAATACAAATAAATGTTTGGTTTGATCCACTTCGGAGATACTATACCTTACTCAAATCCTGGATCAAATTAAGTATTCATTTAGGTAGGTATCTTTCAGCCACTAAGAAAAAAGCACAAGATTATCAAATACACATATGATTGGATATGATTTTGTAGGTAAAATTTGTATTAATATTCACTTTCACTGAACAAATCACATATGACTTTAAAACAACACAATAATATTTTCAAATTATTGATTATATTTCAGTCAAAACCAAATTGGCCCATAAATGATGCGATCAAGGGATATTCGCGATCGGCGGATGCGGTGATTCGAACGATGATAAAAGTTCACTGCAGATATTTCACTTCCATTAGGATGCGTGAAAAGTATGGTTTGGTCTATAAACTGTCAGGAACTGCGTATTGTGAATTTTTATTATATTGTCTTCTGTTTTCATCATTTACTGATGGATAAAATTGTTACGATTTCTTTAGTTGCAATGTAACATTACGATGCTAGAAACCATTTTGAATTCTGTTTAATAATTTAAACACTAGAATCCTATGCACTTCAATGGTTTACGTGGAGAGTGTCACCTTAATACACCTAACTCAAATGAAAGATGTATACACTCTGACGCGCTTCTTGATGCGTCACATAGTTGCCAGTTAAGCAGCGTAGGAACACACTACCAAACTAAAATATAGTTCATAGAAAACACTTAATTTTCACTTCACAGTGTCACTGATGTTATATAATGGATGATCCATGTGTCAATTGAAACCACATTAAAGACCCTGTAATCCCAATAAAACATGAAATTAATGATTATAGGTAAATTTTACGTTATCACGTAAAATCTGTCATTACTGCACGAGTTTATACTGTGTGGGCGTTGAGCATGAGAGTAGCGAAATTCCTCGCCTAATTTGGTCTGACGGGAGGAAGCAGGACTGTCTGGAAAAGTGAGGTACCTTTTGGGTGACAAAATTCCTGAGCTTCGTTCTCCTCCAAATGCTACCTGGTTTCGTTTTACTTCTAAAAATTGACGTTGGAAAATACGAGGGTTGATTTAAAAGTTCATGTCTATCCATATTGTTACAAGTGTTATGGTTATTTTCTTCATATAGGCTATAATATATTAATATTTACAATATTGTGAATGCAGAAACTTACGTTCAATGTTAAACAGATATTACTGTTTATCAATCAAAATAAGTTTGGTATCATATTGTTTCTAATTTTTCCCTGGATTCGGCAGTTAAGTATGTGTAAACTTTAAGGAGAAGATATGTTTGTAAAAATGACTACAGTAACCTGTCGAATATAAAATATATCAATTAAGAGGTAAATCTATGCCTATAGTTAATATCAAAGGTAAAAAAAGAAATATCACTTGTAAAATCTGTAATCGAGCTAAATTAATTTAGGTAGAAATGGGAGCGCAGATTAAAAGTACGAGACCAATTTTGAAAATGATAATTCACAAAGGAGGAGTAACGTTTAGACGTAAATTGTGAGCGTGTGTCCTCTCTCACTCCCATTCCATTCGTTTAAATTCCCGTTCAGCTTCATCTGGAGTGGAATAAGGCTCTCTGCACAATACGTTGACGCAAACCTTATGTTATGGTTCTATCATTTTCAACGTGATGGCAACGCTGTGCAGTGGTGACTTGCATTACGTGCTCAGAAGACAAGGAGCTGTGATACTTTAAAACAAGTGGCTGTAATACTTTAAAAAACTAGTACGACGATATTTAATGTCATCGATGTTCATTTCTAATATTTTTAGTATTTTAATTGTTCTATTTTTACGGCAAGTAGGTATAAAACTCCATAATACACATATTAACTATGAGCGAATGTCATCCAACAATATTGTAATGCTACGCACTATTATGAACAAGCGTAGGAAAATGAACATTGTGGTTGATGGCACGAAAGACGGCATTAGGAAGACATCATGAACTCAACGAACGACTAGGCAAACCGAATGCAATGAAAATTTGCAAAGAAATTGTTCATCACTTATAGTGTTGTGTAATTATTCTAAAAGGTTTGGGGAGTGAACATAGTTTCAAGATATAATTGATTTTTGAAAATTAGTGAACATATGCCAATTTTCAACAATTAACCTTTGTGCCAAGTTTCGTCTCAATCCGCTGAAAATTAGGGTGGTTAATGCATTCACAGATAGCGTTATATATATACAGATAGATAGATAAATAGACCCACATAGAAAGAGAGAAAAAGTGTTTTACTCCCTTCTCGCACTTGTGGTGCGTCAGAGCTAAACCGGGCCCCTTTGCAAAACTTATTGAGCAGCCTAATCTAAACAGAAACCTCTTACTTGCTAACGTAGAAACGTAGTCGGGAGGTGTAAGACATGTAGAAATTGTAATTTAATAACCATGAGTATGGATTCGAACACTCCACTTCCATGTTTTTCTTTTTACTTTTTGCAGCTACATTGGAACGTTCTAATTTCATTCTTTACTAATTGCAAATGGCGTTTACATTCAAAATATGAGGAATTTTGGTGGGATTTGTTCAGATTTTCTTCTCTTTCAAAATTAAGACAAGAATAAAAGCAATACGCAAAGACAAAAAGTATTATGAGTACTAAACATTACCAATAATAATTGCTACGAAAACTAAATACGACCTCTTTTACCATCTCTCACAAGCTGCATGTATTATTAACAAAATTTTTTAAAAACGTCCTCCCGAAGATTCCAACTGGCGACCTTTGCATTTGTAAGCCAGCAACTTAACCACTACACCAAGATCACGGCGTGGTGAACGTTTAGTTGTCGGCGTATTTGTTGTATTTATGTTTTATGTTCCCACTTCGACAATTTTTACTCTTTTTTTCTGAATTTAACATCTGTTTCTGGCTTTCTCTTTTGGTGTCGTCCTTTATTTACAATATGCACTATTCGTATTCACAGCTTGTGCCCTTCTGCAGTGTCTTATTCAGATTGAACTTTTCTTTTTGCCCCTCAGTAAACATTTGATTGATTTAATTCTCATACTCTCCACGGATGGAGCGCAGGAATGCCAGACTCGAAAAATAGGTGTACATTTACTTTCCTGACACATAATATATATAAAAGTACCTACAAACAGGTTTCTCACTTTCTCAGCTTTCTGAAGACTTGATTCCGTTATGCTCTGAAAGCCTCATGATATTCGTAAGATATCACCAAAAACCAATAAATTTATTTGTTCACGAACTATTGTCATAATGTTTATTTTTGGTTAGCGCATGTCTATAACAAAGGTTAAATGATGGTACCAGAAAGTTCACTGATTATCTTCTGATATATTCTGCTCTCTTATTTTTTTGAGTATTGTGCATCTATTGTGTGCAAATGTATAATATGCATGCTTATACACTTAGCTATATAGCATGAATACGTCAAGAGGGAAAATCACGCTCACGACTGCAAGATGCCCAGAACTTTTTTTTTATTATTATTATATCTAGTTCAATTTAAAGCAAAGGGAATTTGAGGAACTGAGCTCGGGTGTAATCCTAGGAGTAGGCGAGATGACAATGATAGGTTTATGTGGAAAATAACAAGAGTTTGAGAAACACACCCATACCCTGTGCTAGGTGGTCCCAACAAGTATCTTTGAGTCACAATCGCGTAGGAATGAATCGCACTGCATAAAACCGTTTTTACGATATCAGATGACACATGCTTATAATGAAGAAGGGGTCCAGTATTTGGACATTTCCAGGTGAAATCAGTCACGTCACAACAAAAGAGTATGCAGAATAGTTACTTCCCTCAAGCGACACAGCTGAAAAGTAATAGTGAAGAACTGACACAGCAAATACGAACACTATGTACAAAGTAATCTTCACAGAAGGAGCAATTGTGGACTGTCAAGGATGAAGTGTTTTTCATTCTTTTCGGAGGTGCTGTTACAGGCTTACAACCTGAAACGTGTCAAGCTAGAAAGGAACAGCAATATTAAGAGAAATTATATAGGTCACTTGTAACCATAGAAATGGTTCACTGCTTCTAATTGTAATCAAAACTAGCTTGTAGTGGCCACCTTTAACAAATTAGTATTTTTCGACATCTTGCACGCGTATACCCACCACAGCTAACGTGCCTCCTCTCTATGGACACACACGAGTTGGTGAATAGCACGCTAGTAATATATATAAGATATTTGCATCAAATTTTGCCGTTTTTAATAGACGTCAGTCTGTCTCCTCTCTCTGACTCGACTTTCTGAAGAGGTACTTTAACTTACATGTGAATTCACGCATGGAATTTCGAGAAATAGGCAGGAAGAAAAGTCGTGTGTGGCAATGTTACATGCAAAATTTAAAAAAAAGGAAACACATGCAAATATTGTGAACACATATTTAAGCGCAAATACATATTTAAGCGCAAATGTTGACAAAATGGTGGGGTATGTGTGTTCTGGCAGTTACCCAAACTAATTTGTTTATAACATTTAGAAATTTAATCCGCCTTATGGAAAGTCGTTTTGACAAATGATTAGCGTCATGTTAAACGCCCGACATCTGAAGGAAGCATATATAAGTTGAACGGTTTAGTATGGTACTAATCACAAGCCAGAAGGACTCTGCATATTATAATGGGAGTTGGGGTTCGTATTCGTTTGTTCCAGTTTGAGAAGACCAACGAATAATGCTATCGGGATCCGAATCTTGGATCTCTTTAGGAGTCTTCCTAAGAACATCATTCATTTGCACAAATCAGTACATTGAAATAAGAAACTGGTAGCGAAACAAATAACACCACTTCCACGGTCCTCGGAATCGGGCGTTATATATATCAGAGGCATAAGCCGTATACCCACCGTCGCTGTTGCGTCAGCTCCAAGATACACCGGTCAATACCTGTAAAAGAATACAAGGTGGGACAGCAATGCATGATTTACGCCAGACGAGTAGTGGGAGACGAAAGTAACGTTTGCCCTTCACTGCTTCACAAATACCTTACCTGTTTAATTCTACTCTAGGTCATATACACTATTAGAAGGTAATATCCTCCTTTCACTGAGAAAGAAACAATATAGATCACACACTTTGAAATTATGAAATATTATTTTTCATTGCATATTAAAAAAAGAAATATTTGCAAAACACTTATATTTAACTTTTAACTTCGATGAATATAAAACATTTACAAACGTGTGAGAACACAAGACACAAGATTTCACTTAGCAAAAAGATGGCCCAATAATTGTGGTATACGAACCGATACGATACCGAAATAATACGCGAAGTTTCGACCGAACGAATATGATGAATCGGTTCGCGACTATGCAATTCACTACAGACACTTCACTTCCATTAAGTTGCAAGGGGTTGCCATTGATTATTTTCCATCGTTTTATCTTGTGGTTTTCATGGTCTGTCCACCTAAGTTTTAGTATTACGTGCTAAAATCATTTTATATTACTTTTGGAAGTTAAACACTAAAACTTTACATACTTCAATGGTTTTCGTGAAGACAGAAACTTAGTACGTTCACTTCACATGGTGGCTAACAAGACACACACACTTCTCTTCCTGCGTCACATAGTTGCCAGTTAGCAGCGCAAGAATACACTAGAAAAATAAAATATATTTCGTAGAAAACATTAAGTTTTTGCTTCATAATGTTGCTAATTATATATAATGAATGGCTCATAGATTAATAGAAATCACATTAAAAACACTGATTGTTCCAATAAGTTATGGAACTGACGATTATTGATAGATTTTATATTGTCACGCAAAAATCTGTCATCGTCATGAAAGTTTGGTGCGTGGGCGTTGATCTCGAGAGTAGCAAAATTCCTCCTCCAAATATGGGCTGACGGGAGGAAGCGAGACTGTCTGGAAAAGTTAGGCACCTTTTGGGTGAGAAATTCCTGAGCATTGTTCTTCTCCAAGTGTTAACTGGTTGCGTTTCATTCCTAAGAATTGACGCTGGGGAAATACGAGGGTTGATTTAAAAATTCATCCAGTCCATACCGTTAAAATATGGTCCAGTTTTCTTTATCATCTCTGACGAGTATGATCATTTCTAATTCACTTTCGTACTCATTGATAATTAAATTGCATCAAAGTGTTGCAAATCACTCATCTCCTGCTCCAACTGATATTTGATTCTTAAATCTGCGCCTTAGTTTGTCTTTTGACAATTCACTTACATGAAGGAGGTTAACGCCAGCAGCTCGCCCCATTTTTTCAACACTGACCTAACACTAATTCGAGCTTACTACGACACACTGGCCCGCCAGACTGATCATCACTCAGCACCTATAACGAGGAATTACTTAACACGGGAATGACTTATCATACAGTGTTCAGTATTTAGTCCTGTATATGTATACCAAGTTTTTTACCGATCATCACGTTCTAACCGAAACATGTCCCTTGTTAGAAAAAATCATATGACTAGTTATATAAAATACAGTCAAAGAATTTGAATTTTTGTAACCTCCAAATTGTTTAAAACCTAGAAGTATATCATAATAAATGAAAATAAAGTAATTTGTCATACTTTTCTTATAATTTAGAAAATAAAATAAAGAAATGGAAATAAATTCCCTCCCGGATATTGATATGCAAGAGAACAACCCGGGAATATTCCCGTTTTTTATTTTCCTTTCCACCGTAAATATTCCCACTGCCTATCACTATTCTTGAATGAGTTGAAATTGGTAAATGTTAACATTTTACAAATCGAATAAACGAAAAAAATAACTAGTGCAATTTAATTTACGGTGGAAAACAATAATGATATCAAAACAAAAGTACAAAGAAAACACACCAACCACTTTTCGTTTATTGTTTTTCATATTATTATTATTATTATTATTATTATTATTATTATTATAATAATAATAATAATATAAAGTCAGTGGTAGCTCATGCCTTCAACATGTATACAACAGTGGCTTTAAACACATTATAAATTTCCAATGGTCTTTGTCAGGTCGGGCTTTATATTTGTGAAGAAGAAGAAGAAGAAGAACTAATTTTTTCAATAAGCAATTATTCTGTATCATATTAAAACCTGATCGTATAATTGATTGCAAGTACCGTCTATAATTGCCGGGAGAGTATCCATGAAATATCGAGTAGAGTGGCCGTTATGGCGAGTGCATCGTGCTTTGTGTGTCCTGTGATGCCGAGAGTTGTGTGGGGTTTTCTATACATATTTGCTGAACTTACACACTTTTTCTTTCCTTTACACGTTCATACATTCCCTCCTTTTTCTACACTTTCTAGCATTCATTTTACACTCCTCAATTTTCTCTACCTCTTGTTCTGTTGAACTTGGTCTTCAGCCCCCTTTATCTGTTCGAAATTCTCTCCTTATTCTGATATTTTCCTATTGTACCATACTTCTCTCCAAAAAATCACAGAAGAAACAAATAAAGAGAAAGCGCAGGAAAAGTGGTATGAAGAAGGTGTCAAAAAGAGCAGTTTGAAAGGAATATACACATACAAAAGGCGTTATGAGAAAATATATTATATGAACAATGATTTGCGAAGCATTTTTATTTTCAAAGCCAGGTCAGGGAGCCTTGAACAGGGGTAAGATTGAAAAAATTTAAAGAAATGAACGAAAAATGTCAATTATGTTTTATAGAAGACGAAACATTAGAACACTTATTGTTAAAATGTGTAGAAACCCTAAAAATCAATTAAAAGTGGACATGGATCGATGAAATGAAAAAAGGAAGGAAATTTGGTTAAATTAGCTTGGAGGCTAGGCTTTAATGTAAATGGAAGGGAACTAAGTGATAAAGAAATAGAAAAAAAACAAAGAACTTCTTGAATTTTGGTGCAAAAAGAAAATGGAAAACTTTAGATGAAAAAAGAGCAGTACCGTACTTACTTTCTCTTTTTTTCTTTTTTAAAGGAACCAAACTTCCGAAGAGAAGGAAGGAAAATACCTTGAACCTGAACCTGAACCTGAAATTTGGCTTTCTCCCGATTGCGACACTTCTTTTTTCACGTATTTTCGCTTTATCATACTTACTACTTTCTATCTCTTTTACGACTTTGTACACATCTTGTTACTTTTTTTTTATTTATTTATTTCATTTTCCGCCGTAAGAACTTAGCGTTCATGGCTTCGTCAAGAGATACAGTTACTATTACAAGTTATAATAATAATAATTGCAAGACATACGCTACAATTAGTATTACAATTATTAAATAAATAATATATAATAATACAATATATAAAGTAATAATATAAAATATATACGTAACAATAAAACAAACTAAGTATACTTTTAGAGAAAATATAAATTTACCTTGTTTTATATATTTCAAAATTCAAATAAATTTTGATTTTTACATTATAAAGAAAGATCACAGTGAAGATATTCATCTAAACCATAGAAAAGATGTTTGAGTAACAGTAACTTGAGGTGTCTTTTAAACTGCAAGTTTGGCATTCGTTTGACACGATCTGGTAATTTATTATAAAGTTTTATTCCTATGTGGTGTAACGAATTTTGAGTTCTTGTTAGACGGAAATTTTGGATATGAATATGATTGGTTGTTCTTGTGTTGTATTCGTGTAGGTCCGAGTTGAGTTGAAAGTTTCTTTTATTCATATGTATAAATGATGTTGTTTCTAGAATGTACATACACGGCAATGCTAATATTTTAAGTTTCTGAAACAGTGGTCTACTTGGTGTATGAAACGGAACTGATAACAATATTTGTAACATTGTCTTTTCCATTGTAAATATTTTCCTCGCATATCAGGTATTACCCCAGGAAATGATTCCTTACGATAGAATTGACTGGATCAATTCGAAATAAATACTTTTCAATGTTTCTGTAGTTAGAATCTTACTAACTTCACGCATAAGATATATTTTCGCGCTTAGTTTCCTCAACAAATCATTCACGTGATCGTCCCATGTTAACTTAGAGTCTAATTTTATCCCTAAAAATTTACAAGAGTCAGATACCTGTATGAGTTCCCCGTCTATACGTATTTATGTATATTTAGAGAGTTTAGTTTTCCTTCATTGAAACTCATTATAGTTGTTTATGCTGCATTTAAGTTAAGTTGGTTTGCTTTATCCATTCTGTAATTTTATCTGTCGTGTTCTTAAATATGATTTCCTCGGAGCAAATGTTATTTGGAATTTCAACTAAAATATTTGTATCATCCGCAAAAAGTACGCTTTTGTTTGGAACTATATAATCAGGAAGATCGTTAATGTAGATAAGGAAAACTATAGGACCTAATATTGATCCTTGTGGAACTCCGTGCCTAATGTGTCTTACCTCTGACTTGGTTGGACCTATTTCTACATATTGCATGCGGTTAGTCAAATAGGAGTGGAACCATAAATTAGCATGACCTCTAATACCATAACTACGCAATTTATTCAATAAAATTTTGTGATTAACAAGGTCAAAGGCTTCTGTGAGATCCAGAAAAATTCCATATATTTTATTTCTTCTCTCTCTCGCTTTATATATATCACTTAGAAAAGCAACTACAGCATTGTTAATTGATTTGCACTTCCTAAACCCGAATTGGCTCTTCGTGAAGATATTATTCTTTTCCAAAAAGGGCACCAATCTGTTATACATAACTTTTTCTAAAATTTTGGAGAAAACAGATAGAATAAGGATAGGACGATAATTTCCTGGGTCAGTAGTTGATCCTTTTTTGTGTATAGGTCTTATTTTTGCAAATTTAAGATCTTCTGGAAATGTTCCCGTTTCAAGAGAGGAATTGCATATATCAGTCAACGGTATAAGAAAATATTCGGCACACATTTTAAGCAAGTAATAAGGAATATCGTCAGGCCCAGAAGATTTTTTCGTCTTCATTTTTTTAATAATCGATCTTATTTCTAACTCTGAGGTAGGTATTAAGTATATAGATACAGAATTACTAGATAATTTTATGTTGTTTGTCTTTTCAGACTCAGAATTTGAGTATGTTTTCGCAACGTTGGCAAAAAAACCATTAAGTAGGTTTGCAATATGTTGTTTATTTGCTATTTCTCGGCCATGCTGTATTATTTTTTTTTATTTCTATTTTTTGCGTTTTTAATGCGGTTGATTGTTCATTTACTACTTGCCATAGTGTTTTGTTCTTGTTATCAGATTTAGATATCCTATTTGATGTGTCCATTTTCTTTGCTTCTTTTATTACACCTTTAAGAATACTCCTATATTTATTAAAATAATCTTTTAGTTTCCTATTATTCGTTTTTTTCACAATTGTATGTAGTTGTTTCTTTCTCATGCAGGAATTAATTATGCCTCGTGTTATCCAGTTGCATCTACTTTTGTGAGAATATACCTTTATCTTTTTAAGTGGAAAGGCTATTTCGAAATAGTGCCTAACTGTATTAATGAACTGTCTGTATTTATTGTTTACGTCATTTTCTAGTAGTGTGTCCTTCCAGTCTTCCTTGCTAAGAAGATATTGAAAGTACTCCACGTTCGTTTCATGAAAGTTTCTTGCCCACTTACATTCTTTTCTATCAATTTTCCGATCTTGGGGTTGAAGTGTTATGTTTATTTGAACTGCATTATGGTCGGAGAGTGATGTGTTAAGATTACTTGCTTTAAAGGAAGTAGTTTCATTATCTATTATAATTTGATCTATACAAGATTCTGAGTTTTCTGTAATGCGGGTTGGAGTGTTTATAGTGTGTTGTAGGCCGAAGGATTGCAAAGTGTTTGATAATAATGTTAGGTGATTTGATGGTGTCAGGAAATCAATGTTTAGGTCGCCACATAATACGATTGGTTTACTTTCTTTCTTAACTAGAGTAAACAGTTGTTCTAATTTTTCAATAAAACGGGGAAAGGAGCTGTCAGGTGTTCTATACATGACTATTATAATGAACCTATGTCCTGACTTTTCGATTTCTATTACTGCATGCTCAAATGTCTGTTCCTCATTCAGATACATGCTGTTGTTTTTTACCTTATACTTTAATATTTTTCTCACAAACATTAAAGCACCACCGCACCCACTGAATGTCCGGCAAAATCCACCAACCCATATATAATTTGGTAGGACTGTATACTCTATTTCATCTTCCCTCAACCAGTGTTCGGTAATACAAATTACATCTGGGTTCATCAGTTCAGTGTCGTTTCTGATTAGTATGTCTAGTTTATCTATTTTATTTCTAATGGATTGTATATTCTGATGTAGTACCTTTAGTTCAACTGTATTATATTGGTTTGATTGATAGCATACTGACCTAGAAGAAGTATCTGTGTCGATGAGTGGAGCATTTGTTATCTCTTTGATGCTTAGATTGTCATCAAACTTAGATACATGTTCCCCATTAACTACTTTAGAAGTGATATTATTGTCTCGTCGCAAAAAAAAATCATTATTCCTGAGTTTTTCGGGTAATCGCCTTTGTCGATTGGTCACACGCGTACTACTACTTGGAGCGCCTATTGTTGAATGTGTATGTATCTTTTGTGGTGTCATGCATTGAGAAATTGGGAGGATAACTTTTGCGTTTCTTTTGTTGTGTTCCGAAACGTTTTCATTGCCTTCTGCGTTACCATTAAAGAAAGCCATGGATTGCGAACTCTCAGTAGATGTATCTGTACTCCTTTTTTTAAAGTTACATGTTTGGTTATGTACTGTCTTTTCACTATTAAGATTTACTAGTGTCACTGATGTACGCCCCAAATTGTGAAGCATCTCTTTTGCTACAAACAACATTTGGCTATCCTCACTGTGCATTTCAAGCAATCCATTCCCCATAGCTAAACTAAAACTTACGTTGGAGAACTGAAATGTGTTCAAAGCTCTAGAGGCATCTTTTACAACTGTACATTTAGACGTTACCTTTGTATTATTAGTAACCTGTTTGCAGGCTAAAGATTTTGTTTGCCCATTTCTGTACTGTACTATACTATATGATTTTGCACTGGACTTATTACTTATTAATTGAATTACCTTGTCTACAATGAAAAGCTTACCTCTGCGGTTTAAATGTAGACCATGCTGAGTATGGTGTGTTCGGCCGAGAGACGCAAGATCGACAATATGTACATTAGTATACTTGTTACATAATTTCCTGATTGGTTTTCCTCACTTCTAAATTGACACAAGATTTATCAATTAAGTCCTACCGGTTAGGGACTGTACAAGCCAGAACATTGGTATTACCTAATTTACTTAATACACTTTCATAAGCAGCTATTACACTATTTGCTTCGTTTTTAGATACATCATTAGTTCCAGTGATTATTAACACATAATCCTCTTTTGTGAGTTTTTCTGTTTCTTGTACGCAGTCCTTCAACACTTGCTCAGATCGAGCTCCTGGCTTAACAAAGTTAACTGTTCTTACCTTGTTTAGTTTGTTGCTCATAAGTGTACCTAACCCACGACCTTGGCTATCTGATAATATAACTACTTTCTTCAGGTCACTTTCCTGTCTATTACTCCCTTCAGCATTCCTATTTCTTCTGTTGTTTTGTCGAGTCACATTTACGTCTAATTTTGTTCTCAGCTTGTTATGGGTTTCACCATCTTCAAAGAATTTCGGAATACTTTTCCTGTCCTGCGACGTACTACTTTTAAAATGTTCTTTGACCATTTCACCTTCAAGCACTACAAATCTATTCTGAGTTCTAATGCCTTCTGGTGAACCTACCTGTTGATATTGTGTGGTTTTTACATTACGCATAGTTTGCGACTTCAGATTGTATCGCGGTTTACTTTTATTTGTTTCGGCCTTTTCTTTGTCCTCCAATAACTGCGTTTCGTATTTACTGTTGTATATTACATTTACATTGTTTTTCCTCTGCCGAACATTTCCAACAAATTTCGATGAGTTTTTAGCTATTGGTTGGTTGACACTATTATGCACTGAATTAGGGACATTGTTTCTTTTCACCTGTTCAAGAGTGCTGCTTTCTTGCGAGTTGGGGTGTACATTAATATTGCGTTTTACAATTTCACTCCAGAATGCACTTGTATTTTCGTTTTGAGCGATCTGTCCATTATTTTGCAGAATGTCTTTAGATAATATGTCTATTATTAATTGTTTCGATAGAATTTCTTCTAGTTTTGCATTCAGTTCTCTTTGCAGTTTTTCACAATTAATACAAAATGAACCCTCCATTGTATAACATAAACAAAATTCTAACACAAAGAAGCTATAATTTTCAACATCAATGCGATTTTTCTGAAACCATAATTTCAGCGTAAACCGTAAAGTTAAAACAGGGTAAGCTGGCAACGCTGACTTTCATAGAGATTGCAGCTATGAGATTGCAAATGGCCGCCAATTTATTGTAATATATTTTTCAAAATTCTGAGAATCCACTACGAACTAATAAAATGAAATCTACACAGCTATTATTGTTTTGGCACAGCTTTACACTTTTATCCATTGGAGACTGGATTCTACATTTCTTTTACTCCAGATGGCTACCTCGCATTTAAAATACTAAAATAATACTTCTAGTGGAAACACAAATACAAGTTTTGTTTACGTTTCACAAATTATTCATATCTCAGTTTCTATCACTACGAAAGTACATTTTCGATGTTCTTCTTACCACTACATAATTCACAGATAAAATAGTGTAGAGTAAGTTCTTCTTAGAATAATATTACCACTAAAATTCTCGCAATAAAGCGGGAGCATGTCTCGACGCGTTCTAGCTAGTTGCACAATGACCCTCGTTCCGTTATCATTTTTCAGCTATTCTAATCTTTACATTTTACATGTTTAATTACCTTTCTAAATTGCCGATATTCTTGTTCAATACAGTGATAATGATACTATGCAAACTTTTGTAATGCTTACTACAAACAAACAATCAATAGCCGAGAGAGGAATTGTGGTTGATGAAGAAGAAGAAGAGTGGAAATATAAAGTTGCTTTTGTGAACGTACTTGTAAATCATTTCATTAACACTGGCAACGTAAAATATAAGGGGAGTATAAGAACAGTGTTAATTTCTTATTATATTTCAATTCACAATGGCTGGTAAGGCGTCTGTTAAGTTGGAATTGATATGCAAAGTTGAAATTGCTTATGACTTACCTAGTGATGATCCGCTCGAAGGGAGAGGGTGGACATACGAACTAATGAATGACAACAAAGAGTTAATATTATCTACAACGGAAGGAGAGGTATCAGCGGGCAAGGATACAGCTATATGCTCCTTGGATGTGAAACGAAACGTTGATAGGGTGAAACCAGAATTAGCACTAGAAGAAGATCCTGAATTTGAAAGTAATATAGAAACGCTAAGAAAGATTGTGGTTCAGGAGACTTGCGCGTCGTATTCTAATGACTCCCAACAATTAATAACAAAAAGTTTAAATTCAGTTCGGCCACAAAGGTAATGTTCAATTTTTCATTAACTAATTGCCTCAGATTGATAATACGGTTACATGGTTTCGGAAATTTTGTTGGTTAAAAGCAATACTTCACGAGAAATATTTAGGTATGGGAGATATCATGAACGTAAGTTAGTAGCCTACAATTTGGAAATGACATGGCACACGTAGACAAGCTGTATACCAAATAAAAGTAATAAAAAATTGATACGATCCATACAATTCTTATGTAGTTCATATCTTGATAAAATAATTATTTCTTTATTATTGGTTACACATTTCGTACTAATTGTTTCACATACTTAAAATATGGGTGCTCGACGATATTGTTTTATTTATATAGAGACTTATGTAAAATAACAAATAATGAGAATGGTAATTATCCTAAAATTTTACAAATGTAAACCTGTAATGTATTATATTCGAACATAAACTATGGACGTTTGTGATTTTATTTTGATTTAGGTCAAATGGGTCTAGCTTGATTTTTCCGTCGGGCTTCGAAAGACAAGTAAAATACAAGATAAAGAATATTTTAACCAACAATGGATGTTCATTATTTGTAGTGGTCCATACAACAGTTCATTTCATAGCTGCACTCATTTTTTCAAGAAAGTCAACTTTTTACATTCTTAGCAAATTTTTTTTAGGGTATGGACCTACATTTTTCAATATGGGATCACTTTAGGGGCTTGATGTACGTACATTATTTATGAATTATTGTTAAAACAACGCTAATCAGCATGTGCTAGATGGCCGGTAAAAATAAGATTGCTGTGCAGATTAGGGCATTACGCAGAATGTGGGTAAACAAGGATAGCGCAAAATTCTGTATTTAGGATGACTTACACGTCTTACGTGTTGAATGTGTTCTTGCTTGTATATTTGTGTTCCAAAGTAACACAATACATTAGGGACGTAACTTCTTAATTATATGGATCCCTTCATTCCCAAACATTTTCATAGTTCCGTGTTATGATTTGCCACACTAAATTTTGATACTTCATTTCGCTTACAGTGGTTACTAGCTACCTTGACAAGGGGTTACTTTGCACATCGGGCATTACTTCGCCAAAATATGAAGAGAGTTTCACAGTCCTCCGTCGCTAAAACCATGAACTGTATACACGAAGTTTCAACTACCCTCTACGATAGAACATGTAACTTTATTTTTGTGTTAATGTTGGGGTCAGCATCAGTTCTAATTAGAGGGAGCCTTTGTTGTTGTAGTGGCGTGGAAAACAGTCACTGTAAGGACCGCCAAATTTTAAAAGAATTTCCGTCAATGTTAAGTCAGTTTCGTTATATTATACATTGTAACTTGCATTATACAACGTAACTAATAACCGTTTGAACATTTTAATACAAATAAATTAGTAAAACGTTGGTTAAGCCCTACGGAGCGCCATTCTGTGCGTAATTATTTGACAACACAGGTTGTAAGTCATTCATTAAAAATACAGATTAATGAATTGGATCCTAAAACAAACGGTGCTGGCAATCTCTTACAGTTGAAGCTTGCAAGGTCCCTGAGGATTCGAATGAATCGCTTCTACCCTAAGACCTTACATACCACCCTAGTTGCATGCCTTCGGTATTCAAGTCATGACAAATCAGGGTTAATTTCCGAACCCTAATTGGGCTGTCAACATTCAGGCCTTGAGGAGGCATTTTAAGAAAATAAATGTAATGAAGAGGACGACAAGAAATACACCCTGGAAGGGGATTTAATGCAACAGCCTCACATTTCAAATCATCATTTTTTTAATCATTAGTATTACTTCAGGCCCGCTCGTACCTACAAAATTGGTACGTTTACAAATGTAACCTTTTAAAGAGCGCTAGCTTATACTTATGTGTGGCTTACTAGCAATTGCACTTATCTTTATCGAGAATAAAGTCACATCCAAGAGCATTTGTCACAATAGTGAAACACAAGATAACAGTAATATTAACTTGCTCATTAAACATTATTGTTGTTCAGGGCCTACTCGTACGTAGCAATCTTAATTTGTTCTCATAACATAAACCATAATTTTACCATATACTGCCTAACTGACGTAAGCACTCCGTACTATCAATACATCATAGTATCTGGTGTTTATCGTAGTAAATGGTAACGTGGAATCGTAAACGGGCTTCCCTTTTTCTTTTTCTCGAGATCGGTTTATGATTCCCGGCACAAGAATACAAGAGTTATTTTCAAATATCAAAAAGAATAACATTTAATTTACTTTCTCCAAATGCAAATCAAAACTTTAATTATTTTCTATAAATCCAAATCAAAACTAATTATTATATCAAAATCTAAAATCCGAACATCAATTTTATTACTATTTTACTTTTCTCTAATTATGCCAAACATTAAAAATTAGAACAAAATTTTGAAATTTTAGTCAATTGCCGAATCTGCACATTAGCTGGGTCCCAACCAGGCGTCCGACTGGTTTCATCACTTTAATTTTATAACGAAAGTAGGGATGTCCCTAGGGGATGAACTATATTTTAACCTTCAACTCTTCTTAACTTATAATATCGCTTTCTCTGAAGTCAATTAACTTCAGGTAATATTAGTCACATTGAATGCACATTGACTTTTCATAGTAGACTGCATATATATATCGAACAACGAGCAACTTTATCAAATTCAAGGTTATTGTCAATTACTTTCAATATTATACTAAATTGTGTTTAACTTACAGTATTTTGACGGCGACTTGATCTTACATTACAAATTTTGCATATTTTCTCATTATACAATCACAACATCAGATGAAAAAGTTCACTATCTGAAGAGCACATTTTTTAATTACCCAAAATTTTAACTTTATGATTAATTGTAGCTATTACTAGTACTTCTCTAATTATGTTCGTAATTTTATCTAATTGCCTAACAAGTCTCTAAATGCTTGATTGTATGGGGACAGTTAATATTAATATAAACATAAAGGAGAATGATTAAAAACTCAAGCAAAATTTGATAACAAAATTTTATTATGAAGTATGGTTCCCAAAACTGGAAAGACCTAAAAAAAAAAATACAAAACTTAAACATCCTAATAAGAATTCGATACTGAAAGTCCGCATCCAAAACGGGATAGCCATACTTTTCAAAAGTGGTGCGGTATTATTACAATTTCAAAGTCGGAAATCGCGTTCTGAATCAATTACCTGTTTAAAATTTCCAATGCTGTCTCTCCCATCCACATTCATCTTTCATCTCCAAATGCTGTAAGGAAACCATAAAACATGACATCTAAGTAAACGTACCTGCTTGTTAGGCGATATTGATGGTTTCTTGGACTGGTGCGTCAGTGGCGGTGGGCACACACTTGATTCTGAAAAGTAACCTTCTAAATTCGGGGAAATAATCAAATAAATAAACAATAATCCTTTTTTCATAATCTAAAAGTTTAAAAGTTCAAATTCGGTATTTCTGATTTCTCATCTCTTTTGGGGTTTAACCCGAGTTGGGGTGAAGTTCACGGTTTTTTTTGTGCTAAGATTTTAATTTTCCATCTGTGCCGGTTACGCTTGCAAGATGTAATTTAGCACGGTTACGTGTACTTTTCCAGTTAGTTTGTTTAATTTCGGAACTTTTCTCCTTTTTACAGCGTATTTACTGAACTTCCACGTAATGACACGCCTTCCTTTGCGACGTTTGGATTTACGCTGCATTACGATACCTGCCATAAATTTCTTTTTAGGTTTGCGCTTACTATTACTATATTTTGCCATGTAGTTTATTATACAATGTTCGTACGTGTTTTCGCTTAAGCTTTTTAGTGCTCTTCGGAGTCGATGTATACTTCTTCCTCATGTTTGATTCGAAATAACCTCGCCTACAGCTCGACTTTAATTTGCATGTAGTTCGTCTTTGACCGAGTTTAGTGCGTTCCGAATTACGCTTACCAAGGAACTTTCCTTTTATTCTCAACTTATTTCCTTCTGCACGCCTAACGTGTGGTTGTGCGTGCTGAGAATACGCTGTACGTGGAGGTCGACGCACATTGTTTTCATAATGAGCAATCAACATGTCTACATTTTGTGTAACACTACACTTAAACTTTCGCTTTTTACAATTTCGCAATATTGAAGTACTAGCTTGAAAATTCAAATATTTCGGCAACTGAAAATTAATAATTGTTGCATCTGATGTACTGATATGATCACGTCTTCTCATTTTGATTCTTCTGATTATGCTCCTCGAAATCGAGTTTACCTTAATAATGTATTACGAAAACTCAACTGGGTATCATTGGCCATCTTATTTTTCTTCTTAACTTTGGTGTTACATTTCGGTTCTATAACGGAAATATACTTTCGACTGCGTGTGCTTTATTGGAAGTGTTACTTCTACGCTTGTTTACGGTAAACATTTCCGACCGATATATTATGTACGAGACCTTCACTACGTAAAGCAGAATTCGCTTGGCGGGTCTATTGTGAATTTGAAGTCGTTTCCTTCTACAATACTCAAAGCTGATAAAGTCGGGATGGATTTGCAGCACTCAAATGCAACTTACGTTAGACATACACTGTTACAAAGACATATTTGAAATTGTTAATTCGCGCAAAACCATTTGCCTGCGACACAAAACCGACAACACTGTAACTTCGTTATCACACAAAATCATCAATTCAACTCTCAAGCCTTCCCTGGCTTTTTCGAGAGGGTGGATACGCGCAACCTGAACGCTACCGCTTATCATGTGTGAAACATCGGTATCCCTTGCCGGCAAAAGAATTAAATTAGAAACAATTTGTTACAGGTACGCGTAACGATTGTTCTTTTTTGCTATCTCTACACTGCATACTTCCTTTTCCTGACTGTAATCGACTTTCTGGTTTATTTGGCACATTTCTTTCACAACTTGGGCTGGCTCGAATTCAAGACGGTTTCTTTTCCGCCTTGCACACTTTTATTTTGTTGGTTTGCCTACACTCAACCTGTGCCGTTCGCATGTATTCATAGAACAGAGTGAGACCTTTCTTTCATTCCGCTACACTATTTTTAAACTCAGCAGTTACTGAATCAAGAAGATTGACCGCGTTAACTAATTCAGAGAGTACTTCAGTTAAGGAGTTATTGGCTACTTTGATATTATTACGTAAGCTGTCTGCTTTGACATTCAATTCGCTCTTTCCTACGCTCCCCGATCGTTTCTGTTAGAGGCTTTTGAAGTTCACCTACTGATTCATGTATTTTTTGTCCTAGGCATCCAATATTCATTACCATTTTTGAGTAATGGTTTCTAATTGTTTCTCTAATTCCTCAGTCAACATTGCTTGAAATTGTTCTAAAACACTAGCCTCCATATTGATATGAGTTACGAGCAACTAATTCAAAGTACAAAAAACTAAATGTCTGAGTTTAATACGAAAATAAGAAACATGCACATAAAACATGAAACACTAAGAATTTTGATATTACGACCATTAACAACCAATCCTTGTGTTTACATCTCAGGTTTCACTTTGCGAAGTGCTTCAATATAAAACTAACACAGATGTAAACCAGTACCATATATAAAATATTTTCTATAACTATTCTATCAGGCTTTGATTCCATTTTGTACTAATACACAATAACACACTCAGCAAGGCCATGTGATAATATTTGAAAAACAGAATCACGTGACAGTTTCTACACAATAACTGTGTCTTCATCAGACTTCCACTCCTGGTTGCTGGGAGTTTGTCATCACTTATATATACTGTCCGGAGATCAATTTTAATTAGGTTCCGCCCCTTCTTTAAAAAGTAACACTTGTCTGGCTTTCACTTTCACTTTTTAGCTGCACACGTGTTATATTAAAGATTTACTTTTTTCCGCTGGATGCGTCCTTTCCTCTAATTATCCTTGTTTACCTTGTTATTTTGTTTCTCTTTCTTTCTTCTTCCTTTTAATCTTTTCTTTAAGCAGAATCTTCTCTCACTCCTTATTTATCGAGAATCTTGCATTCCAGTTCATCACCTTGCGTCCTGCTTTCATAATCTCTGGCTTCCTTCCATTTTCTCACCAAAGTCCTGTTCTCTACTTCTATGACCTCTGCTTCTTCCCACCCTATCCTGTGGTTTTTTCTTTCTGATGCTTGTATATCGCATTGTTGTCCATTTTCAATCTTACAACATCCTGGTGCTGCTTAATCCTTTTTTTGCATTTTTTTTGTTTCTCTTATGTAAATTTTGTTACACTCCTCGCATCCTACTCTATATATTACTCCCCCTTGATCTTTGTTCGCTATTGCTTTTCTCTTTTTTCTTCTGACTAGTTCAATTATTCTGCTTCCTCTTCATTTGTACGTCCTAATTCCTGCTTTTCGAAACATTCTCTATATGGTCTCTCTTTGCTTGCACAGTTATTGTGTTGAAACTGTCACGTGATACTGTTTTCTTTTTACATATTATCACATAGCCTTGCTCAGTGTGTTATTGTGTATTAGTATTAAAACATTTACTCTTATTCATAAATGCACATGAAGGTGCATAGTGTAAAACATGTATGTATGTGTGTATACTCAATCAGTTGTTTGCTATCCACTCACATCTACATAGAATTAAAAATCAACAAGAAAAATTTTTATGAGCTACATTAATCTCTATGTTGCTCTCAAGGTCAAAACATATTTACTTACATGAAAAATCTACATTACTCAGTTCTTGTTTTTATCTATCACTCTGCTTTATTTTTAATTAATTTTGTTCGCCGAGGATCTGATAGAAATTGACTGTCGACACTAGGCTAATCAGATCCAAACTTAACACGTTATCTGTATAACTAATGGTATTGTAAAAGCAGTTGTAGGAAGATTGCTATAATTTAATCCTGAAAACGGTCGCCATGTGGTTGAAATCGTGTTTTTTGGTAGTTGTTAGATTCTTGTAAATATAATCGTAACCTTCACATTGATTTTCGTCTTTTTCCCAACATTTGTCACTTGTTTATTGCATTTATCCAAGTTTTGCTACGGCAGTGTGACGTAATATTGAGGTCTCAAATATTCAGTAATAATAATAATAATTCAGTAATAAGTATAGGTAACAAATTCCGTATGAGGACACATTGTATTAAAGCCTGTAAAATAACCCGTAGCGTAAGCCATATGTTACAAAATAGTCGGGATTGGAGAGAAGTGTCAGGACCAACAGCACATACCCTCTCGATACGTTCCTACAACTAGCTAAATGTTATAACGGAAAGTTTCCCTACAACTAGCTAAATGTTATAAAGGAAAGTTAAATGTTATAACGGAAAGTTTCCAGGTAATTTTGGTGTAGAAAGTAGCGATTCTGAACTCAGAAGAGCCGTAATTACAGTTGCTTTTAGTAATGGTTATGCTGGCTAAGCTAAAGAAGATGTCGAAGGGGTTTCGGGAATGGGGTTCCGTACCATCATGAGACACCTCTACAGCTACTCAAATTTAAACGAAAGATTTCTGCTAATATTTCGTGTAGAATATATTCTACTGTACGTTTTCAGGAAAAAAACTGTAAAAAAAAGAACTGAATATAATTGAAAACTAAAGCTTGTAATAAACTAACTTGTGAAGTTTGCAGATGTAATTAAAAAAGTTTTGCTACAAAAATATATACACAGACCATAATTCAGTGAGCTCTGAAATACAAACTATCAAAATGATGTATAAGATTCAGTCTAAAGAGCAATTGTTGCTTAAAGAGTGGCATACACTATTTCTAGAATCGAGATAAGATGAGAAATGTTTATGATAGTTTTGGTCTCGTCTCGATTCTCATCTTCAAAGCATGACTATAGTGTGAGTTAACCTTGTCCCGTCTCGAATTAAAATTTTTCATCCAGATTTTGTTTGGTTTGTTTTAGAATCGAGATGAGAAATTCGTCTTTTGATGGGCAACATTACAAAAAACCAAATTTTTTTTTCTGCCTAATATCACGTTTCTGCTTGTAATGGTACGACCTGAGCGATAATAAGTTTTTAGTTTTTAAATATTCTTCGAGATAATTGTTATTATTATTAGTATTACTCCTGAAAATTTGATAGTTCAAGTGCTGAAACAAACGAGTATTCAAATATTTGAATGTAATGAAGCGTGTGTTATCGCCGATCTATTTCCATCAAAATTCCTAAAGTAAAAAAAAAATGCTTGACGTGTATTTAGTCGAAGAACCTCGAGATTACTGGTCAAGCCCCTAGACCACTGAACCATGATCACAACGCTGTAAATGATTCGTCTTTAGTCTTGTTACTCTGTGTCTCTGTCTCAGCTTGGAAAGTTGTATGTAATTTTTTAATTGGTTTCAAAACGCCTTTCTTGTTTTTCTGATGATAAGTGAATTATCTTCGGTACAGTTTCTATTAATACGTTGAGTTGTTCTTAAACCTTTGGATCGCAAGTTGGTTGTTTTCTCCCCACGAAGCTACACATAAGACAGATTTAATTCTCATACTGTGCATTTGTGTCAAGACAGCCGACAATACCTGGTCATAGACTTATGTCCGCCACGATATAAATGATAGTTTGATATAGTGAAACAAACTACAGCAATTTATTTTGAAACAATAGTGATATGGTACTCCATTTCATATTTCTACAATATTTAATGTAATAAAACATGTAATATAGCGAATGATTACATGTTTCTTGCTACTTAATCATTATCTCCTGTTACATTTCATTGTTTGTTGAATTTGTTACAGGCGCGATAATATCTTTGCTTACCACGGAGAAAGGATAACGTTTACTATATTAAATAAAACCATTTCTCATTCTCATGAGGAATCTGATACTTCGACGCAGTTTGGCAAAGGATTTCATCGATCACGTTTGACAAAAAATATGGTGACACAGGAAAGTGAAAAGCGTCATGCGTCCCAAAATAGTGATAAACGCTCTAGTCAAAGTTCAACTATGTCTAGTGGTGAGTTAGTGCATTCAGGTGAAAAATCTCACATTTGTTTAGTATGTGGAAAGGAATTTAGAGGATGTTCAAGTTTGGCTACTCACATGGTGATTCATACAGGAAGAAAACTACACACGTGCCAAGAGTGTGGCAAGGCATTTAATCAACGTTTAACTTTGGCTACACACATGTTAATACACACAGGAGAAAACCTCACACGTGCCAAGACTGTGGTAAGGCATTTACTCGACGTTCAAATTTGGCTACACACATGTTAATCCACACTGGAGAAAAACCTCACTTGTGCCATGAGTGTGGTAAGGCATTTACTCATCGTTCACATTTGGCTAGACACATGTTAATCCACACGGGAGAAAAACCTCACACATGCCAAGAGTGTGGTAAGGCATTTACTCATCGTTCACATTTGGCTAGACACATGTTAATCCACACGGGAGAAAAATCTCACACGTGCCAAGAGTGTGGTAAGGAATTTACTCTTCGTTCACATTGTATTTTATGCATAGACGATCCTAAGTACATACAAAGATTTCTTACTGCCAAATTTAACATACAGATTTACTTAAGCTGATAGCTTCATTGTTGATGTTGATAGCTTCATTATTCAAAATCTATAAAAAAAAACTGTTGACTTAACCAAAAGTTTTCATATACCTTTCATTGTCCGATTGCGTAGTCCCACTCTGGAGCTATACCAATGCATAACTTGTCCATATTACAGTAATATATCGAAAATGTAAATATCACCTATATCAACAAACGCTTCCAAACTCAGCACCCTTTATTCATGCAATATATACTACCACACTTTAGACCCCACACCAAATCGCTATCAGCATACTCCTTGTCCCTAAGGTTTACGCTCTGTCAATACACTTTACCCTCGTCAGGTTCATTGTTCTTAACCGTATAGTGGTAAGGTGAAAAATTTTTTTATGAATGGTAACATTTTGCCTCCTGGATCCAGGAACATTTTTGTCTGATAAGATGTGAACTTGGATTTAAATTTGTATTATATTTACAATATTGAATACAAACACCAGACAGCGAAACTGTACATTTTTATTGAGGCTATATTTTTCTAGTTAAAATTAAGTTCAATAATTGTTATTTTTATTGCTTATATACCGGCACTAAAAATAAAATATTGATTAACTAGAAAGAAGTAAACCAGGATTTCTCCTAATAGCGGTATATCCAGGTTTCAATTCTGAAGCATTTTTGCGTGACTTAGGCAAATCCACTTACAGAACTTTTGGCAAAATATCTGCCCTTACTGCGTTTATACATGTAACATCGTTCTCGCTTTCCTACGTGAGGAGGTACACAAGCATCTTCTTCTAGAGTCAATCCCAAAACCTTGCTGTGTTTGCTGAATGTATAACATTACTATTAGTCGGTTCTACATTTTAGAAGTGATAAAATCACGTTATTTGCCATCGTGTAGTATTTCTTTCTTCGTCATATTCAGTAGGTATCTGGTCAACTATGTCGACCCCACCTTTAGTATCGTTGTAAAATGTGACGATCTCTGGCTTCCTGTTATCTCTGGTACTCTCGTCTAATTTGACGTGATTCTGCATACTTGAGATCAGCACTAAACACAGATTTTTCTTA
The DNA here is from genome assembly GCF_964235325.1 of Thermobia domestica. Classification (NCBI taxonomy): domain Eukaryota; kingdom Metazoa; phylum Arthropoda; class Insecta; order Zygentoma; family Lepismatidae; genus Thermobia; species Thermobia domestica. The sequence goes on along the minus strand of NC_137471.1, from coordinate 165,888,061 downwards.
GATGCATACGAACCAATGGTGCAGTTCTAATGAAAACCAAATACACTACTGTAGTCTTTCCTTCGTTTGGCATTCACAAACGCGGGGGCAACTCTCTTGTTTTTACGAATTGACCCTATAATAATTAACTTACTGTCTCATTCCATTTATTTAACCAAATTGCAGCTTGTAAACCGATTATTGTAAAAAGGTATCTTTGCAAGATGAACCATGAATCTGTTGACACAATCTCTTCACTACTTCTTCAGGTTTGTTATCTATCTGGAACGGGCCTTCTGGTTGTGTCCTCACATACACTTCTATATTTGTTGTGGAGTATAATGTTTCACCAACAAGAATAAAAATTTTAATTCCACATTTTGGAGGTATTTTAGGCATATAAGTACGAAATCTACATCTTCTCCGGATTCCGACAAGTATCTCACCCAAAGTTGCTAACATACAAATTAAGAAAACTGTTGTTGCAGTTGTTTACAAATAACTAAAAAAAGTCACGAATTGGGGATAATCTGGGGCTGAAGGTTACATCTGATTATGTTATTCATTAGCATCTTCCACTTTTTCATCCATCATATCCTCCACAGTAATCACTTTCTGCTCAGTTTGGCTTCTCCGGTTCCCATCATCACATAGAGATGACCCTACGCAAAACACACATTCATTTGTCTGATTAACAATACACATGTGTTAACCTGTGCTTCGCACCTCCGCTCATACTCCGTCCTCGTTATCTCTTTACACATTTTTTTACTTTCTCTAATTGTATTGTATTTATATTGAATCAATCTGTCTATATTAATTTGTGTGTTATATATGTTTACTTACATTATAATGCCAAAGATCAAAGTTCCATACGCCCATTTTTCTTTTTCTTTTTGATTTTTTGTTAGTTTTTATACCGTATAATTGTAAAATTTCGATAGAGCACAGATCTCTACTTACACTTTGTAAATAAATTCTTTTCCATCACTCACGTTACAGAGGGCGTAACCTTCTCATAGGTTGATAGTCACTTTGATTTGCCGGTAAAACGTAGTGCATTTACATACTTTCTCAGCTGGCGCACGTGTAGTGAGGCGTAGCTGCCAAGTCTAAACTCTATTTATTGCACTCATGTGGGCGCACAGTGATGCTAATTCATTAACAGGCGACAGGTTGCAAGAAATTGAGTTTTCCCCAGCGTAGTTTGGCTGGAGTTCACAAGTAGTATAATTTTTGATCATCATTATAATCATTTTCACTCTTATCCTGTTCTCATCACATAGTTTTGAATACTGTTTCAGTTCGGTTACTTTACCGCATATGATAATTGACGATGGAAAGTCTTTCATACATCCTTTGAAGATAAAATTGCCGGTGTGGCTCAGTTGTAAAGCGTTCACCTCTGATGCATGGGGTATCGGGTCCAAACCCTGCTCCCGCCAAGTTAACTTTGTGGTGGACAAACACCGTGTGCTTGGTTTTCCTCGGAGTTCTCCAGTTTCCTCCCACTTTCTTCATTCCACAATTTCATTCATGCTCAGCATACACTGAACCAAGTTCCCAGAGTTCTCGTTCTCCGATTAGTGGCAACCACCAAGCATCATCAACGAGTTCACTTCCATTTAAGAAGCATACAAATGCACATAGCATCTCGAGCTCCGACTCTGACTCCAACCAGCTTATCCTCCTCTGCAGCCTGTCTATAGCTTGCTACAACAAAACTACAATCCAAAGTACTTTAGTTCGAAGGTTTTACTTCTCTAACTTTTCCAGTATTGGCAACGCAAAGATATTTCGCAAATGTTAAAAACAAAAAAATGGATTCATCATTAAATCACAGTCGGCTAACTTCGCAAAAAAATTCGTGACCATCCAGTTTCCAAATGTTCAGGAAAACTGCAACTTTAAACTTCTCTCAACAACATCCGACACTGGCAACCTCAGCCATATACCATGTCAATAGTAGTACGAGGGGTCCCACAATCTATAACACTTGATATATAGGCTAAACTTCCTAAAATGGGATACACCTTTAAAAATGCATCCGTATTCGCAACAATCAGAGACCAACGTACATAGTTCGAATTCTGAGAACATCACAGGATACTATCAACGACCTTTTGCATAAACAAATCTTAATTTTCAAGAAGAGATGCCGATTTGAACAATCTTACTCATTACGACCAATTCCTCTCCCAGGTAAACGCTGTCAAGAAAACAAAGTACATCCTACTAACAGGTGCAACCTATGAACCTGTTATCCTACAAAGAGGTGCACACTTTTCCTTTTCCTATGAAAACTGTCCGAATCTGCAACAAGTTCCAATCTGCAACACTTGGTATCAATTCCCGCCTCCGAGATACAGCTACAGGTGCAAGTCTCGGCTTGCTCCAGAAGAACTCAGGCCGAAACTTGTAGTACCACTATTGACTCATTATGTTCAAAATCAAAAAAGTGAGACTTCAAAAGACTAATCAATTTCTTTATATGCATAAACTATTAGCATTTGTCACCCACACTCTTCAAAACGTTCGTCTTTTGCACAACCATTAATATTAAAACACGTTCAGCACGCAGCTCGGAACATTCTTCGCTTCGATTTTCATGACACTTACAGTGGTTCGTACGTGCACTTACATGTATCTCTACCCGAAACAACTATTTAATTTCATAGTGATCATGTATCTAGTTATTCGACTATGACTTTTATTTCTATTTCTCAACATTCTCTTGTACTTACCTCATAAACTCATATTTTAACAACTATTACACGAGGAACAATTTGACACATTACTTATCAGTAAAACGCATCTCCCTCCGAAACTTAATTGCAAATTTACCGGCTATCAACTCATTCCACACGATATGAAGCTTCCGGCTCGATGCGCAACTAGCGGCGTTACAATACTATTTTATTCTTACCCATGTAATATTTTCCATAAGTAGAAGCTTTGCTTTATATATACTTAAACACAAACAAAATATTTGCTGAGCAAAACAATATATTCACATAAAAATATTACATACATGTTACAGTTTCGCCAACTAACATTTTGGAATCATCAGACACTATGAGATACATGAGAAACGTGCTGTCTTATATACACACAAGAGCTGTGATATCTTGCTTCTGATTGGCTCCTGGCAGCAGCCAATCCACTTCAAGTATTCTAATTCGTATTTCCCTATACCGAGGCTTCCTATCTGTTGTAAATTACACACACACATCCAAAGGATAATTTTGGCACAACTAATCTAAACTAACAAATAATTGGCATAAATAATTAAATAATATTATAACTATATATAAATACACGTAAATAAATAAATATATAAATAAACAGATAAACATACAATTACTCATACGCTTAAAAAGACAACACAAATACAGTATATACTAGTGTTAGGCGCAGAAACCCGTTTTTCGGTTTCCGGTATCCAAGAAAAACCTAAACCGGTTTTTCAAAATTTAAAAAACTGTTTTCACCGAAAACGGTTTTCTCCACAAAAAAATGGTTTTGGTTTTTCAAAAAAGCGGTGTCGTTTTTCTTTATACCCGGTTTCGGTTTTCTTCAAAAACCAGTTTCGGTTGACCGAAACCGGTTTAGGTTTTCTTCATTTTCGGTTCGGTTTTCATCGAAACCGGTTTCGGTTTTCTCCAAAACGGGTTCTTGTATTCTTCAAAAACCGGTACGGTTTTTGTACTGAAACCGGTTTCGGTTTTCTTCAAAGCTGGTTCAGGTTTTCATCAAAACCTGTATCAGTTTTTCCAAAACTGGTTCTATTTCTGACCAGAATATTTTTCGTTGTTCTCCGGAACCCATTTCCTGTCCACAGATAGTTTTATGTGTTTTCCAGAACAGTTTTGAGTTTTAGTTTTTACTAAAACCATTGCGATGTTTACCGAATCCGGTATTGGTTCCTTGAGAATCTACATGTGTTTTAGATCAAATTGGCTTAGTTTTCAATCAAAATTGGCTTCCGTTTTCATCAAGAACTTCCTTTGAGCTTCTAGTTACATCCAGTTTGAACTTTCATCAAAACCCAGTTGGGATTTTTGTTATAACGGTACTTTATTATTATTATTATTATTAGTTACGTTTAAAAACATGTTTTTCCATCGATTCAATATTCACTCTTCTGTAAATTTCTAGTTCTTTCGAATACAATTACCTTCCTTATTATCAATAGATTTTTAGAACCTGGATTTATTTTAATTAGACTAGCTTAACCTGCACTCTCTACACAACGATTCATTCACATATGAGCTTGAATCTCCTTGTCATTCCTCACAACATCTGTACATCTGTACATGTCCCCTTATAGACACAAATGAAAGACGTCTTGATAAAAATCTGCAAGGGGTACCACAAAGGAGAGATTTTTTCGATTATTTTTTCAATATCACGCACCGTTTGCCAGATTGAGCCTACTTCTGGTTGGAATTTCTAATTCATGTATGATCAGTGCTTTCTTTCTTCTTGCATGCAGTATGTAATAAGCAAATACATTACATACACAATTTATAACAATGCCACTGATATATGGTGTTCATTAGCAAAAGATTCTAAATATTAAAGATTCTCCATCACTCGAGAAATAGTTTTCTTCGATTTTCATTATCAATTGATCATGAAACAAACGCCTGAAAAATATACAACTATTGTATACAAACATGTTGTGTTGGAGTGTATAACTTATAGAATGTGCTATTTTTTAAAATGTCAACACTTCCAGTGTACCCTAAAAAATGTACTAAAGAAATAATGGCCATGTTTTTTAAATATTCAATTGGAACTGGGCCAATCTACACAAAATTTGGAATCGACCAGCAAAAATGGCATGATTCTAGCACTTGTGGCTTTCGAGATCTCATTGTCAAAAGGATTGGAGACAAACATATAAACTTTTCTTTGCACAAAACATATAAACCTAACATTTTAATATATATAGATATTTATAGTCACAAGTGATCAATTTAATGGGGAGAATACTGAAATGAAACACTATGCCCTGTATGATAGAGTTGCTTAATATTATGTAGTAGATAGAAGAAATGGTAATACTAGTACAAAAATTGCTTGATTTATTGTCTTCACGAATAAAGACAGACGGAGTCATTCCTATGGAGGCTCATCTACCGCCTTTTCAAAAATTACTGTGTATTGTTTCTTTGAAACAGCTCTTTCTTAGTACATTCTTTGAATTAATCTACTACAGCAAACTTTTTGGTTTGGTTGAAAACTGGATACCGAAAGTCCGGATAACTATTTACCAGTAAGAAATTGAAATGTATGTAGGCCTATTGGTGTTCATTTCCTGGACTCAGAGTACAAAATTATTGTGTAAATCAATTTTTTCAAGAGCTCTGAGCCCTCATTCACTAGCAGTTTTTGAGCTCGACACAACGTAATATTTGCGTTTAGTTTGCGGTAATGAAAAGTATTAATAAATAAGCATTAATTAATAGCTTTTTTCAGTTTTGTATTGTGCTGATGTACGCACATTTTGCTTTGCATGAACACAAATCGCTACCACGCAGTGGTCTCATGCAGTGACACACATCACAAATGGAGTGTTTTGTCGAAGCTTCGGATTTCTAAGGATGATTCTATTTCATTCCTGTGCAGTTAATGGAGAAATTTTGTGTCTTCTTTAAGGTCAAGTTGCTATAGTAGTAATTGCGTGACCTGACCTAACTTTTGATTATCCAATTTTGGGGCCACCATGGACCATAGTGAATGAATCAGGGATGCTTTGGCCCGGGATTGCGTCACCTATTGAAATTTTGCTTATGCTTATTCAGGGGCCATGCACGCTGGTGTAAATGAGTCAGAGGTACCTTGGCCATGCTATGACGTCATTCAATTGGGAGTATTGGAGCAGAGGTCATGATGATTCTTTAAATTTACTAAACATATGGTCTTGATGATTCATTACGTTATGAAATAGTACCGGTTTACGAAAGCTTTTTTTTCATTCAATTTTAGGGCATAAAATTTGGAGATTGTTATATCTTTGATGAGATGGACTAACATGGGTACAAATGAAATCTTTAGTTTTACGTCCCACAGTTAGGCTAAAGGAGACGGTGACGATAAGAAATGAATGAAAGTGTGGGAGAAAATTGGAGTATCCCGAGCATAACGTTGTCCACCACAAAACTATTTTGCGGGTTTGAACCACGGACCACATACAGCAGAGGTGAACGCTCTACCACTGAGCCACCGCACCTCTACTGGTATGAATGAATTAGAGGTAGTTGGTTCGAGCTAATATGTTCGTTTGACGTCATTGAACTGGGATTTTTAGCTTGGAGCTTATGATGGTTTGTTTCGTTCCCTTTTATGGGTATAAAATTACCAAACCAAGGTTGATGACCTATTACATTATGAATTAGTAGACCCCAGTAATAGTATAAATTAGTATTAGTATTAATATGAAACTCGAAAACTTTTGAGTTCCTTTGTGGCTAACCGGTTAGCGTATGCGTCTTTCACGTGGGAGACCGGAGTTCGATTTCCGGAAGGAGCTCATGATGTTCGGATTTCACGTTAATTAGTAGGTTCTATTTTCGCTGCTGAACTTTGGAAGGATTACTTGATTTTTGGTTGTTATCCTTTTGATGAGATAGACTAACACTGGTGCAAATGAAATCTTTAGTTTTACGTCCCACGGTTAGGCTAAAGGAGACGGTGACGATAAGAAATGAATGAAAGTATGGGAGAAAATTGGAGTATCCCGATCATAATGTTGCCCACCACAAAACTATTTTCGGGGGATTTGAACCAGGGTCCCCATACAGCAGAGATGAACGCTCTAACACTGAGCCACCATGTCCCTTATTGGTGCCAATGAAGTAGAGGCATTTGGTTTGAGCTTATGTGTTTGTTTGACGTCGGGGTGACCCTATTTCACTTTCGGGACCCCCACATGGACCATAGCGAATGATTTAGAGATGCTTTGGCCCGGGATTGCATTACCTATTGAAATTTTGCTTATGTTTACTCAGGGATCACTCAGGACACGTAAGATCAGCTTGATTTACATCAGGTGTTTGGGGGGGTATAGGACATCCTTCCCTTTGATGAGTATAAAAATATCAATTTCAGAATTTATTTAAAATTATCCTACTATTTTGATGACACATTTTCGTTATATAATAGAGTACAATGGTTTATTTTTAAATTTGGAAGTCATCGTTCCCTTTGATGAGCATTGATTTTGGATCCTTATTACGTTGGAGGCGTATTTAAAATTATTCCCTTAAATTTGATAAGTATTTTGTGATTCATTTTTTTCCGCTTCAGGGGTAAACATGGATACCCTGCAATCGTCCCGAATTCGATTCTTGATGCTAGTTTAGGAAATGTTGAATTTAACGTCCCCGCGAAAACGATGGTGAGAAATGATAGGACGAAACAGGGGAAACATGAACTTACCTGACTGAGGATTGAAGCAGGGATCTCACATATTAGAGACAAGCGTTGAGCCACCGTACACGTGTGTTGATTACTACGTTATAGACAATGCAATGGTCCCGAGTTTGATTCTTGGTGCTAGTGTTAGGAAATTTAACTTCGCCCTTGAAACGATGATGAGAAATGATGAAATGAGAAAACATCATAAACTTACTTGGCTGAGGATTGAAGCAGAGACCTCACACATCAGAAATAAGCGCTGAGCTTCCATGCCACCGACCACGTGTTTGGTTTTTGGTCGATTTTATCCCCTTTGATGAAGTGTTATTATCCTATATAGTTATATGGTCATGTATATAGGTCCATTCCCTTTCATAAGATATGGGTATATTTGTGCACGCCTTTTTAAAATTTGGGAGGGGTACCTTGGCCCACCCCTTAAATTTTAGAAATTGCCCAATTTAAACATTTGGTATTATAGTACTGGACTCTACCATGTATTATGATAAATTTGGGTGGTCCACCTCGTTCCGTTACAGGGGTATAAAATTGCCAAAACATAAATATAAGCAATACGTTGTACCACGTGTTTGGTCTTTTGCCCCAATTTACCTTTTTTGATGAGGTCCTAAAACCTTATATGGTTATGTACAGGGGTCTATTTCCTATCATTAGACATAGGTACATTTGTGCACCCCTTTAAAAATTTGGGAGAGGTACCTTGGCCCACAACTTAAATTTTAGAAATCGCCCAATTTAAACATCTGGTATAATAGTATAGAACCCTCATATAGATCACTATAATACCCCTATGCACTCCTCTTAAGCTTTTTGATAAGAGAGAACCACGATACTTTAAGATTACCTTCTTGGTCTTGGTGTTAGTTCGTGTAATTTGTATCTTAAACAACATTGACGGTTTACTTAAAATCATCTCAAAATATTTTAGCCAAAAATTTTCAGTGAGTGCAAAGAGTGAGTGAGTTGTTTCACGGTTAACCGCCAAACGTTATTCGGTTTTTAACTATTCGGTTAAAAATTATAGGTCTTTAACTATTCGAGTAGTCCACTAATTTTCAGTTATTAGAAAAGTTCAAGTGAAAATTTGAAACTAAATTTTTCGAACTCAAATTTTTCAAATCAAAAATATTCATCCTAAAATTTTCGAATTAAAAACATAAAACTAAACTTTTCGAACAAACAAGTTGAAATCAATATTTTCGAATTCAAATTTTCAAACAAAATAAATCAAACTGAAATTTTCGAATTATAAACATCGAACCAAAATTTTCGAACAAAAATTTGAAATAAAACTTTTCGAATTCAACTTTTTCAAGCCAAACAATTTCACACTGAAATATTTTAAACTAGAAATTCTAAACTAAAATTTTCGAATCAAAACATTTCAAACCAATTTTTAGAAATAGAAAGTTGAAACTAAAATTTTCGAACAAAAAAACTGAAATAAAACTGAGCAAATTCAAAAATTTTTCAAACCACACAATTTCACACTAAAATTTTTGAACTAGAAATTTTAAATTAAAATTTTCGAAAAATGAAATCAAAATTTTCGAACCAAAACATTTCAGTCCAAATTTTTTAACTAGAAAGTTGAAACTAAAATTTTCGATTTCAAATTTTTGAAACCAAACAGTTTCACACTAAAATTTTTGAACTAGAAATATTAAGCTAAAATTTTTCGAAAAATGGGATTAAAATTTTCGAACCAAACATTTCAATCCAAATTTTAGAACTAGAAATTGGAAACTAAAATTTTCGAACTAAAAGTTTCAACCTGTTTTCGAACTAAAAATTTTTATAACGAAATTTTCAAATGAAATTTCTGGACCTAAAGATTCAAACCAAAATTGTCGAACTGAAAGTTAAAGTTTCGAACAAAGGAAATAATTCGAAATTTTCAAACAAACTTCTTGAAAATATTTAACCATAGCCGTTTACTGATTTTAAAATTTTAATTGTCTTGAAGAAATATTTGGACTAAGTTTTGAGAGATGAACCATTTGGTAAGCCATAGCCAGACCGAGACAATGATATTGCTTGAAATGAAGTTTAATCAAGCTTTATTTCATCAGACAGTACTAACTTACGATCCGTTTTAGTGCATTTTTGTTTCAGATCAACGGCCAGCCATAATCGGACTTTTGTTTTCGTATCATCATGAAAGCACGCAAAGCTTCTTAGAACGGTTACAGGCGTTACGCCACGTAAAAACCCGAATCCCTACCACAGAACAAACATAAACGCATATTTTTCAAGACCTTGAATCGAACCTGGGACCATTTTAAGAGAAGGTTACTTACCACTCTCCTGTAATAACAAAGTACAACTCAAGATAGGTTGAATGGTTGGATTTCGTAATGAAATCAAATGCGATTTCCTGTGGCAAGGTCGGTTAAGATGATTTCTGCAAGAGTCAGCATCAGCTGTGCTTCCTTGAAAACGATAACGTTTCATGGAAAGACTGACGAATGAAGGTTTACGCACTGTTGTGAAACGGCGATCTATAATAGTAGACACTTATCGCAAACGGCACAACATTGAGGGAAAAAATCAAACTAACTATCGTATATGAGGGAAGAAATCAAACTAACATCACAAACACGTTTTCAAGAAATCCTATTGCAGAACACGAAGAAAACTGAGCTTTGAATGATGACGCAAAACAAAACTGCAAATGCTGCATTCTCTACCTGTGACGAAACAGAGTGATTTCAAGTGCAAAATAAAGATTTCTTTAAATTGAAAGTCGATCAGTTTACAGTATAATATTGTTTCAAGAGATTGGCTGGGTCGATTGATCTCATCAGATAAGAATCGCTATGGTAAGTAACCTTCTCTTAAAATGGTCCCAGGTTCGATTCAAGATCTTGAAAAATATGCGTTTATGTTTTGTTCTGTGGTAGAGATTCGGGTTTTTAGTAGCGTAACGCCTGTAACCGTTCTAAGAAGCTTTGTGTGCTTTCATGATGATACGAAAAAATAGTCCGATTATGGCTGGCCGTTGATCTGAAACAAAAATGCACTAAATCGGATCGTAAGTTAGTACTGTCTGATGAAATAAAGCTTGATTAAACTTCATTTCAAGCAACTTCATTTTAATTCGAAAATTTCAGTATGAATATTCTTGATTTGAAAAATTTGAGTTCGAAAAATTTAGTTTCAAATTTTCACTTGAACTTTAGTAATAACTAGAAATTAGTGGACTCAAAATTTAATCGAATAGTTGAAAACCCTTTAATAGTTACTCGAATCGTTAAAAACTGATAATTTTTAATCGAATAGTTAAAAACCGGATAACGTTTGGCGGTTAACCGTGAAACAATTCCCTCTTTGCACTCACTCAAAATTTTGGCTAAATATTTTGAGATGATTTTAACTAAACCGTCAATGTTATTTAAAATATAAATTACACGAACTAACACCAAGACCAAGAAGGTAACTTTAAAGTATCGTGGTTCTCTCTTATAAAAAAGCTTAAGAGGAGTGCATAGCGGTATTATAGTGATCTATATGAGGGTTCTATATTATACCAAATGTTCAAATTGGGCGATTTCCAAACTTTAATGGGTGGGCCAAGGTATCCCTCCCAAATTTTAAAGGGATGCACAAATGTACCTATGTCTTATGATAGGGAATAGACCCCTATATATAACCATTTAACAATGTAAGGTAATAGGACATCATCCAAGAGGATAAATTGGGCCAAAAGACCAAACACGTGGTTGGGCAATTTCTAAAATTTAAGGGGTGGTCCAAGGTACCCCTCCCAAATTTGTAAAGGGGTGCACAAATGTACCTATGTATAATGATAGGAAATAGACCCCTATACATAACCATATAACCGTATAATGTAATAGGACCTCATCCAAAAGAATAAATTGGGCCAAAGGACAAACAGGAGGTACAACGTATTGCTTATATTTATGTTTTGGCAATTTTATACCCCTAAAACGAACGAGGTGGACCACCTAAATTTATCATAATACATGTTAGAGTCCAGTACTATAATACCAAATGTTTAAATTGGGCAATTTCTAAAATTTAAGGGGTGGGCCAAGGTACCCCTCCCAAATTTTTAAACGGGTGCACAAATATACTCATATCTTATGAAAGGGAATATACCCATATCTTATGAAAGGGAATGGAATGGATAGGATAATAACACTTCATCAAAGGGGATAAAATCGACCAAAAACTTAACACGTGGTCGGTGGCATGGAAGCTCAGCGCTTATTTCTGATGTGTGAGGTCTCTGCTTCAATCCTCAGCCAAGTAAGTTTATGATGTTTTCTCATTTCATCATTTCTCACCATCGTTTCAAGGGCGACGTTAAATTTCCTAACACTAGCACCAAGAATCAAACTCGGGACCATTGCATTGTCTATAACGTAGTAATCAACACACGTGTACGGTGGCTCAACGCTTGTCTCTAATATGAGAGATCCCTGCTTCAATCCTCAGTCAGGTAAGTTCATGTTTCCCCTGTTTCGTCCTATCATTTCTCACCATCGTTTTCGCGGGGACGTTAAATTCAACATTTCCTAAACTAGCATCAAGAATCGAATTCGGGACGATTGCAAGGTATCCATGTTTACCCCTGAAGCGGAACAAAATGGATCACAAAATACTTATCAAATTTAAGGGAATAATTTTAAATACGCCTCCAACGTAATAAGGATCCAAAATCAATGCTCATCAAAGGGAACGATGACTTCCAAATTTAAAAATAAACCATTGTACTCTATTATATAACGAAAATGTCTCATCAAAATAATAGGATAATTTAAAAAAAAACTTCTGAAATTGATATTTTTATACTCATCAAAGGGAAGGATGTCCTATACCCCCCTCCAAACTCCTGATGTAAATCAAAGTGATCTTATGTGTCCTGAGTGATCCCTGATCCCTGAGTAAACATAAGCTAAATTTCAATAGGTAATGCAATCCCGGGCCAAAGCATCTCTAAATCATTCGCTATGGTCCATGTGGGGGTCCCGAAAGTGAAATAGGGTCACCCCGACGTCAAACAAACACATAAGCTCAAACCAAATGCCTCTACTTCACTGGCACTAATAAGGGACATGGTGGCTCAGTGTTAGAGCGTTCATCTCTGCTGTATGGGGTCCCTGGTTCAAATCCCCCGAAAATAGTTTTGTGGTGGACAACATTATGATCGGGATACTCCAATTTTCTCCCATACTTCATTTCTTATCGTCACCGTCTCCTTTAGCCTAACCGTGGGACGTAAAACTAAAGATTTCATTTGCACCAGTGTTAGTCCATCTCATCAAAAGGATAACAACCAAAAATCAAGTATTCCTTCCAAAGTTCAGCAGCGAAAATAGAACCTACTAATTAACGTGAAATCCGAACCTCATGAGCTCCTTCCGGAAATCGAACTCCGGTCTCCCACGTGAAAGGCGCATACGCTAACCGGTTAGCCACAAAGGAACTCCAAAGTTTTCGAGTTTCGTATTAATACTAATAGTTAATAATATAATAGGTCATCAAGAAAGAGATCAAACCTTGTTTTGGTAATTTTATACCCATAAAAGGGAACGAAACAAACCATCATAAGCTCCAAGCTAAAAATCCCAGTTCAGTGACGTCAATCGAACATATTAGCTCGAACCAACTACCTCTATTTCATTCATGCCAGTAGAATTGCGGTGGCTCAGTGGTGGAGCGTTCACCTCTGCTGTATGTGGTCCGTGGTTCAAACTCCGCAAAATAGTTTTGTGGTGGACAACTATATGCTCGGGATACTCCAATTTTCGCCCACACTTTCATTCATTTCTTATCGTCATCGTCTCCTTTAGCCTAACCATGGGACGTAAAACTAAAGATTTCATCTGCACCCATGTTAGTCCATCGCATCAAAAATATAACAATCTCCAAATTTTATGCCATAAAAGGGAATGAAAAAAAAAACATTCGTAAACCGGTACTATTTCATAACGTAATGAATCATCAAGACCATATTTTTAGTAATTTTAAAGAATCATCATGACCTCTGCTCCAATATTCCCAATTGAATGACGTCATAGCAGGGCCAAGGTATCTCTGACTCATTTACACCAACGTGCATGGCCCCTGAATAAGCATAAGCAAAATTTCAATAGGTGACGCAATCCCGGTCCAAAGCATCGCTGATTCATTCAGTATGGTCCATGGTCTCCCCAAAATTGGATAATCAAAAGTTAGGTCAGGTCACGCAATTACTACTACTGCTATGATCAAAAATACAAGAATTTTAAACCATCTAAAATGTTCTAATTTGGGGGGTCATAAAAACGGGTAAAAGTGGATCTGAAAAGGTAGGAGGACGGTAGGTAGCAGCATGACGTCACGCTTGTTCCCCCTTCCTATCTTTGTCCATTGCATTTTTTTTAGGAACTGGGTGACGCCTACATGTTTTTTTCGAAGTGGGGACGGAGTCCCCCGCGTTTAGAATCTATACCCTAAGTTGCCGTTTAAATTTAAATAATATATATATATATATATATATATATATATATATATATATATACATATATATACAGTGGCGGATCCAGGATGTGATCAACGGAGGGGCTAAACCATATTTTTCCATTTTATCCTGTTTAAAGGAGAATTGAAGCCCATTTTATCCTGTGTATACCTGAGCGTCAAGGGGGACTATAGTCCCTATACCCCTCCCCTTGGATCCGCCACTGTATATATATATATATATATATATATATATATATATATATATATATATATATATATATATATATTTATATCAATGCACGAAATATTGATTTAGCCTCTCATCGTCAAACTGTTTTGAACAATTGAATAACAAGGCTCCCTCTACGCGGTGTGTTCTTCCTCATATAGGTGTTATTTTCTTCCTTAGTGTGATTCTAGGAAAGTGAAGTGCATTTGATTTTAAAAATAGGAACATTAACCCTTTGGGGATCCTGGCTTTTTGGGCTATTTTTTAGACTTTCAGTCAAGCAGCTACTGTATCGTCACTATTTATCCTAGGATCATGGTTCATACCTCATTCTCTTCAGAATAGAGCTGGCTTTCAAATGATACCACTTGCGTGCTCATACCATATACCAGAAGCGGGGAAAAAATGTCAAAGTGAAAATTTCGGAGGGAAAAATTTTTTCTCGAACTTTGGCCCCCTCTGGACCCCCCCTGTGTGATCGTAGCCATCTAAAACAATCTGAGAAATAGTACTTAGTATACTGAATGTGTGGGCCAAATTTCAAGTTTCTATCTTGAATAGTAAGGGCGGGAGAATTTTTATCAAAAATTCCCACAGTGCCCCAAAATACCATAAAACACTATGATCTCAGGGAAAAAAATTTCTGAGACATCCCTAATTACCCTAGGACTATAATCCGCCAATCATTCTCTTCAGAATAGAACTGTCTTTCAGGCGGTACCATTCATATGTCTCCATCATGTATCTAAGGCGGGAAATTCCTGACAAAAGGGATTTTTGGGGGCAAAATTTCCCTTTTTTCAACTTTTGTTCCTTCTGGACGCCCCTGTTTTTACGCAGAAATCGGAAAAAAACTTCTGGTAAATACTACTCGGTGGACTGAATGTTTGTGCAAAATTTCAATCTTCTACGTGAAAAAATAGGCCTGCCAGAGAAAATGTCCCTACTTTGCCCCACTTTTACCCTATACAGAAGTATATTTGGATAAAAATTCACTGAGACGGCCCTAATTACCCTAGAATAATAATTCAACCGTCGTTCTCTTCAGAATGGAACGGTCTTTCAGACGGTATGACTCACGTGGTCCTTTCATGTTTTTTTGGCGGGAAAATGACGAAAAACGGGATTTTTGGGGTAAAAAATCCCTATTTTTTACCCCTTTGCCCCTCTGGTTCCCCCCCTGTTTTAGCACTGACATCAGAACAAAAAATCTGGTAAATAGTACTCGGTGGACTGAATGTTTGTGCAAAATTTCAATCTTCTACGTTCAAAAAGAAGCCCGTCAAAAAATATATATACCGACAATGTCCCATATTTCCCTATATAGAAGTAAATTTTTCAAAAAATCCCTGAGACGTCCCTAATTACCCTAGAATAATAATTCGACCGTCATTCTCTTCAGAATAGAACGGCCTTTCAGACGGTATGACTCACGTGGTCCTATCTTGTATGTGAGGCGGGAAAATGACGAGAAACGGGATTTTGGGGGTAAAAAAATCCCTATTTTTACCCCTTTTCCCCTCTGGTTCCCCCCTGTTTTGGCACTGACATCAGAACAAAAAATCTGGTAAATACTACTCGGCAAACTGAATGTTTGTGCAAAATTTCAATCTTCTACGTAGAAAAATAAGCCCGCCAAAAAATATTGAACATAGGCTTAGAAAATGAGAAAAAAAATTTTGACTTATGACGTCATCACCTCCTATGTCTGGAAGCAGGACGGTCTGAAACCATACGTAATGTCTTCTACAAGGCCTCTGGACTTGGAAAACAAAAAAAAAACCCGGACGAAAAAGCTCAAATAGAAGAGAAATAACGCAATGTACCATGAAAAGTGCATATGGTACAAATTGTACCATAGGATCCCCAAAGGGTTAAACATAATAAATAAGTAAGATAAAAATATTAGGTTCATTGTAGTTCTAAACTGACTATGATATGCTATACCACCAGTTACAGTATCAGATTTAATTTCTTGGGGACACAATCGAATGGTGGATACATTTTATTTGAGGGGGTTATACTGAAAAGGTTAATTTCACATTATTTGCGCAATATTAATATATACTACCAGTCTGGGGTGCAGGTATAGCCTACGGGTAGCGCCCGCCTCCTTGGCCCCCTTTGGCAATGTTACTTGTACCAGATTTGAATAACAACTCCAGGTAAGGAAAGTTCTATTAATATTTTATTTTGTTTAAGAGATGTTAGCTTAAAACTGTTAGCTTAAAACTAAAATATTTTTGTATTAAAAGATGTTTCGATGTGCACAATAACTAACATTGTTAAAATATACTGGTAATCAAATGTACGAAAATGTCATTTTCTGTAATATATAAAACAAAATCCTAAACAACGTTTTTGATAACGTATAACGTCCTTAAATGTACTTTGTTCTAATTTGAACGTTTTGGAACCTAAAAGTCTTAAGCCTATAATGTGTTGAGCTTTGATAGTAAAAATTTGCAGGTGCATATAGTGCAACGATTGTCAAGGTCAATTGCGCAAACGCACTGCGCAAGCATTTAATATTCATTTAAGTGACCTGCAAGATAAGGGTGAAAGTAGCAATTAAGTGTTAAGCAATTAAGGTGAAGCAAAGCACAATATGTCACGGAGTGAAGTGTGGAAATACTTAGAACGTGCCAAGACTAGAGAAGAAGCTAGATGTTTCTTGTGTAAAAAAGTACTTAGATGCAAAGGAGGATCGACAAGTGCTTTATTATCGCACTTGAGAACTAAACACATGTCTTGTATTAATAAAGTGATTGCACGGAACACTCAATCAGAAGATGATGACGATCCTGGAATATCTGGTTCTACAAAACAGATCACGTTAAGGTAAGAAGATTTAAACACTTTTCTTTCTTATGTAATTTGATTCAAGGGATATATACCGTCGTGTGTTTTATCATGTAATATTTCATTTAATATTTAACTTTCGTTATTTTGGACATCCGTTTGGTCTAGTGGCTAACAAGCTTGCCTACGGCACGCGTGGATTCGGTTCCCGGTGGGATATAGTTGAACGGAAAAAGTGGTCCATATTCCGTTATAATCAGTAAGTCCAAGTCTCCTTTAGTCATCATGGCATGACCGTGGGGCGGTAAACTGAAACAAACCAAAACTTTCGTTATTTTATTTTATCTCAAAAGAGGCTTTAAGGGGTAAGGGACACTTCTGGATGGTACACTTTTGCCGTAAATTTCCATATGGGTGTACTATTCAGAAGTGTTCCTTACTGTACATAAAAGTTTGAGGCTTCTTATAGCCCTGTGCATATTAACTAGGGTTGCCAACAGCCCGTTATTATATATTACGGTTATTTTTATTAAGGTTGGTGACCAGTACACACTATAAACTTCTTACCAGCCTCTTTATGACCACTATTTTGAAATTTATAATCTAGAATAAAACATTAAACATCCTAATTCTTGAACAGTGTCTTATTTGCAAATACAAATTTCCATTGTATTATACATTCGGTGATTTTTTTTAAATCTATGGCAGTTCTTTTCATGATTTTCATTTTGAGTTTAACGTCCGTTTTAGCAGCGATGCTTATGAGTGTTCTTTTCAGTTATTTAACAAGAAATTTGATAATTAAATTTTATTGTGAAACATTGTTTTCGAAAATAGATACAGACAGTGGCGGATCCAGAACCGACTTCTGGGGGGCGGTGGGTTGTCATACTGCTACTTTTAAAGGCTCCAAACTTTGAGATGGGTTTTATTTATATATATAAAATAAGGAAGTTTTATCTTCTGGGGGAACGATCGCCCCTTCCCTGAATCCGCCCCATGATACAGAAGTGTTTAATTTGTCATAATTGTGCGGCATAAATATAGCGTGAGGATTTGTCCAAAATTGACAAGTACAGATTAAGATACTATTTTTTTCATCTCTCGATAATTTTAAAGAAGTAGCAGTTACTGGTAAATAGAAGAAAATGATCGATACGACTTCAGAACACAATGTACCGGTATATATTACGCTTATAAGTGCATGTATTAAGGATATGCAGAATACGGGTCCTAATGCATTTTGGTGGCCCCGCGTAGTGAAGTCAACGCTTTCGCCTTCGGTGTGAGCAGTCCCGGGTTCGATTCCTGGTGGGGGCACTCGGTCGAAAAAGTGTAAAACGCTTTTTCATGCCAGCCATCCTGAATGAGGTTTTCCTGGGTTTTCCTCATTCACACCAGGCAAATGCCAGGGTGGTACCTAACTTTAAGTCCCAGGCCACTTCCTTCCTTTCCCAATCCTTTCTTCCTTCCCTTTTCCCGGATTGTGTGCTCGCCGAGGGACGTCATCCCTCAAAACGTGAAGAGCTAAATGGCCTTAAATGCCGATAGCCCAGAAATCTAAATCCTTATGCATTTTGTCCAGGACAGTACATTTCCTTCCCATGGATGGGTTCGAAGAGAGAGACTTTTCAATTAGGCCTATATCACAGGAAATTTTGAGCGGGTGCCGGTATTTTTTTTTTCAGAGTTGGTAACCATAATACTCACCCATTTTAATTAGTAGCATGTTGACCTAACTTCTGGCCCACTTTTCCCCCCACCCCCTAACTAACAAAAACTATGAAGCCACCACTGACCATTGTACTTTAACACAGAAGGATAGCATAAAGCCCCCTAACTAACAAAAACTATGAAGCCGCCACTGTGCACTTTAACACAGAAGGATACCCCCAAGTGAGACTGAATATGCTTTTATGACATTTAAAATCATAAAAACTTACATCTAAACTTACATCTAAAACTTACATCTAAAAACTTACAATCTAAAACTATTTCTCTTCTATCTTATAGTGTCCCCATGGTAGAGTATCTATCCCATTCTTTAAAACACATCTCTTATCATCCACACAACTTAAAGCTAGCTTATTTACTTCTATACTGTACAAATCGTGCTTATAACTTCTAATCAAGTTCATCTTCTTATAATATTCTTTTTGGCTAATCAAACAGTCCTTATATTCGTTAAATGTGAGTTCTTTATACACAACACTCTTCTTAACACCTTTAGCTTTCTTACAACACTTTTCTTTATCGAACTTACCTTTAAAGTCTTTATCTGTTAAATCTATTTGAGGTGCTTTTATACTGTACATCTTACTTCTTAAACCCACAAACTCTTCTATGATTGTGCCTTTAATCTCATCCTTCATCTTACCAAGTATTTTCTTATTGATTTGCGGTATCTTATATTTGTTATCTTTAGGGTAGTCACTGGTATCGAAGTAATCAATGTAGTTTTTCATGTCCTCGTACACATCTTCTGTTTGAATATGGTATATATAGCTATCAGTATCTGTATAACATACTTCTATTTTGTCTTGGTATTTTGGTTTCATCACATTGTAATGGAAGTCGTACATTAAATATTTGGATAGATCTAAGATACTCATTCCAACATATATTGGTTTATTGAAAGTTAATTTTGTTTTATTCATTATGATCGCACATAGATTCTCAGTATAAATAATTCTATCTTTAAAATTTGGTTTAGCAATTAGTTTTTCCACTCTTGTTGGATCACATTCTATTTTTATAGGTTTACATCTCTTTCTAATATTTTCCATAGTCTTTCCAAAAACTGAATTGTTCATGAGCTTATAGAAGTCTTTTTCAAAGTCATTTGTTGCTCTAGTTCTCATCTGCGTGTTTAAATCAATATATTTCTTTAACCAATCTGATTGTTCGAACTCTATTACTCGATGTATCTTGGTAAGTTTTAATCCAAGTGAAAGACATTGTTTTAGGTTTCGATAGTGAATTACATATTTTTCTTTGTCATATAGGGTTGTTAAGAGTTTTGATTGTTTTGAACCAGGTGGACACATGTTTTGAGGTGCTAATGGGTAGTCTTTGTGATAGTCATGCAATTCTTTAGGATATTCAAGATCAACTTCTAATATGTAACCAGTATCAGAATCATCAGGTATATTTGTGAAATCTATTTCTCTTATCTCATCTTCACTTAACCATCTGAATCCCTTATACGGCATATATTGACTCATTGCCCACCCATACAAGTTATTGGCATCTAGATACATTAAGTAAGAATCTTCTTTATTCTTATTGTAATCTTCCATATACTTATTGTTTGCTTTCACATATCTTTTTGAGCATTGACTAATCCCACCTCTTATACCTTTCTCTATCATCAATACCATATCGTAATCAGTTAATAACTCTAGTTTTATAGTTGTCATCTTTAACATTGCATCCCAAGCTAAACCTGGTGCTGTCATATACCAAGCTGGATCGAGACCATAAGCTTTAAGACATGTTTCTCTAAAGTTCTCAAACACATCTGCTAATAACAACACATCGGTTTTTAGATATAAGTCATGGTATTGTCCGAGATTCTTAATTTTAAATGTTTTCCACACTTTCTTTGCATGCTTATAATCCTCATCGCTTATATGTGTGTTGTTAAGCTTGTTGTAGAATGCTTCCTTTGGTGGTAATTTTCTTTCTCTAAACCTATCCCAATTGTTAACATAATCGTACGGATAAACACCTTTTCTTGTTACAAGGTTAAATTGTTCTTCATCAGGATAGAAGTGTTGTGTGTGTACCATTTGTTCTCTCGTTAGGTTTGATGATAATTTGTCTAAACTACATGCCATAAATCTAAATGAATCTACGAATTTTAATTTGATAGTTCCAACTTTTTTACTGAATGATATGTAGCGTTGCTCGTTATTAGGTATTAATTCTATTGGTTCTTTATTACATCCTAGCTCTTTTATAAACAAGTGAGAGTCATATCCAGATAAGTTATGTATAATCACTGGTACGAACTTAGGCATTTTAACTTTTAAGTTACAGTTGTTACATAATGCAGCTACAAACTCTCCTGTTATATGATCGTGATGTTTAACTTTGTGGTTTTCTGGCGTATATTTTACTTTACAGTAAGAGCAGGATTCGGATTTGTTGAACTCTTTTCTCTGACTTTTTGTTAATGGTAATTCGTTGTTTTCTTTATATATGTTCGAAATTTGTTTGGCTTCTTTCTTTAACATTCTTATGAACTTCTTAGCTGCATCTTTACCTCTATACACAACAGGATTTGTTTTACTTCCATCACTTTTTACAATATAGTAACAGAACCCAGATGGTTTGTGCTGCTGATATTTTTTAGTATATGATTCATCTTCCGGATAACATTGTTTACATCCCATAACCTTATGTAGCAGACATTCAAAATCAGCGTAAATCGTAAATGGCAACTTCATCGTAAATTGATAGTTTTTAAATTCAACGTATGTATCTTTCGGTGGCATTTCTATCTTAACAGCTTCGTGAGTGGAACAATCTTTTTCGTGTTTATCTAATGCACATTGTGAGTAAAAATATAACAAGCATCTATCACATAAGTATTTTCGAGCTCTCCATTTAGTTATTTGGCTGCTTACTAATCTACTTAGATCTTTAATCCAACAATAGTGTGTTTTAACTTGGTCTTCATTTTGTTCTTTTACATATAATAAATTCACATGGATGTCTTTCTTGTTTTTAGTATGATATAAAACGTATATTGTATATTTTCTATCATCACTATATGTATAAACGTTAAATGATATATTGAGCCGTCTTTCAATTTTTGGGATGTCACTTAGTTTTACAGGAAAATGAATATCTTTTAATATTGTTTCTAAGTCTTTAACAACTTGCTTGTACTTTGGTGGTCGTTGTGGATGTTTCTCAACAGGATGCAATGCAGAGGCAATTGAATACAAGAAACATTTTTCATCTTTGTTCTTTACATTGATAACAGCTTTTTTCTTTTTAATTTCATTTGGTAGTTCTATGTATGATGATCCTCTATATGGCGCATATTTATTAAGAGCTAACTCTAAGTAGTTTATATTTGTAAGAGCCCATCCAGAACCTCTAGCTTGGAACTCATCCATTCTTGCTCGTAATATTTGTTTAGCATCACTTAAGAATTCTTTTAGATTGGTTGATTGGAATACCTCTTTGTTATTAATGTTGAAGTAAATGTCTTGAATCTCTTTACCTTTCTTATATTGACAGCTTATTAGGAGATTAGCCTTTAACGATCCATGTTTTTGTAAGCTGATGTTCAATCTATTTATTAAAGCTTTTGATGTTGAATTGATATATTGTTCTAGAGGATCATGTTCTTTATAAGTTGTTGTAAATTTCCATGTTTCTAATCTTGATTTGAATGCTGTGCTTTTAAGTTTTACATCGATTGGTACTGATTCAACTTTGATTCTTGGTTCTTCAAATACTTCTTGTTTAAATGGGAATATATCTCTAATCTGCCTTCTGCTTTGTTCATCGTCATATTGTTTAAGAAGGTCTATCAGTTCTGCTTTTCTTAATCGGGAATATCTTCTGATTCCCCGCTCTTTACATTGTCGTCTTAAATCTATTACAGTAAATCTATTATAATTACTCATCTTATTTATTATATAGAAAATCTTCGTTAGTACTCTTCACCGGGTTATTTCAGTTCATTTTCATTTATCCTAGTACAACGCTTAACATTGTACACCCCTGCCATTGTCTACATATTACGCGTTGTATTAGAACACGGCTTTCATGGGATTAACCCATCAAAGTCACATATACACATTTAAAACTGAATCATTTTTGTAAGCTTACTCATCATCATCATCATCATCATCATCATCATAATCATCACTACCATATTTGTATTCATCATCACTACTCAAATCAGATGTTTTTTGCTGCATTACTAATAACTCTTTTTCCTTTAACAGTATTTGCTTCTCTAGTAGTGCTGCTAAGAGTTTAAGATCTTCATGAATAAGGTTAAGTCTATCATGTAATAAATCAAATTCTTTCTCCATATTTATTATATACAAAACCAACAAAAATGAAATAAATTTTAAAAATCTAAGAATAAAAACGAACATGACTACTGCTAAGGAAATATTATCTTACAAACCTGTATTTGATTGTGTATGTAAATATTTAGATATTGGTGGTTATAATGACAAAGACAAAATAAATTTTAGCGTATCCTTAGGTATGTTAGATCATTTGTTCAAGAAGGCCACTAAAGAAAACAACTCATTTCTTACACAAAACATTCTCTATGCGAACGTTATGAACTTGTCAGATGAGATATTAGATTCACTGACTGATGAACAATGGCTATCTATAGGCTATGATGGTTATGACGAGGAATATAACTATGATCACATTACAGAAGACTTCATACGCAAATATCAGGAGAAAGTTAATTTGATTGAAATATGTTTATGGAAAAATTTATCGGAAGAGTTTATAAGAGAATTAGCTGATAAAGTTGATTGGGAGATTATTTCAGGAAGCCAAGACTTATCAGAAGACTTTATAAGAGAATTTGCAGATAGAGTTGATTGGAAAGAAGTATCGTATCACCAAAAGCTATCTGAAGAATTTATTAATGAGTTTATAGATAAAGTTGATTTTGATGCTATATCTTACAAAAACGAACTCTCTGAAGCCTTTATACGAGAACATGCAGATAGAGTTAATTGGTGGTACATATCTGGAACTAAACAATTATCAGAAAACCTTATAAGAGATTACGCTGACAAAGTAGATTGGGAAATGATTTCAATGTCTCAAAATTTAACAGAAGAATTTATTGCAGAGTTTGAAGGTAGAGTTCATTGGCGTAACATTTCAACTTATCAAGACCTATCTATAGACTTTATATATTCATTTAGACATTACGTAGATTGGAGAGCTATAATAAGAAAATATCATAATAATCCCAATTTAGGTGATATGTTGAATGTAGCATTCGCTGTTGCAGCAGAGGGTTAATGCATAACACTTAAATTGTACTTTGATGGGTTAACCCATAAAAGCAATGGTATATTTAGTTTCTCGTACTTAAATGTCTCTTAACTGAATAAACCTGTCAACAAGATCTATATCACTTAAATCTGTGTTCATATGCGAACCGTGCCAAGTTATTCTATCATCATAGCGTTCTTTAGCTCTGTTGTATAAGTTGATAGAGTTTGGATCGTCGACGTTAAGCAGAATACTCATACTTGGATACTTAAGTTTGAGTTGTTTAATCCTACTTTCGTAATTGCATGTTTGTACTCTTCCAACCCAATACTTATATCGTTCTATTCTTTCTTTTTGATCTCGTTCTTCTTCGTCATAGTAAAGGAGTACATTCTCGAGTTGTTCTTTAGTAAGGTTTTTCTTGATAATGAATAGCCTATGTATCTTTCCTGGATCTTCTGTATATGGTGCTGCAACTGTTTTAAGATAATCAACTTTGCTTTCTAGTTCTTGATTGTACAATCGTAATTGCTCCATTTGTTGTTCTATCTCTTCTACTTTTGATTGTAACTTTTTTTGGTCTTCTTGAATCTGTTTAAAATTAGAAACGAAATAGTCTTCGATGATATCATAGCATTTGTCGTAGAAGTCTTGTGATATCCAAATAGCAATAGAGAGAAATATCTTTTTGTAGACATATGTTCCGGTGATAATAACATTTGTTTCTGCATCTCCTCCTTTTACTAAATATGTAGAAGAGCGACCGCTGGAATTCCGGCAGTCGGTTTTCTCATCGTAATACCTTATTAGTTCTTTTGATTGTTTATTTTCTAGCCAGTGTCTAAACCTCTTACCACCGCTCTGACACAGCTTAGTAGCGTTGAAATATCCTGTACTCTTATCTATAATAAGCTTGAAATCACCAAACAAACCATACCAGTAATCATCTTTAATCTGTTCGTAGCAAATATCGTTTAAACTAGGAGAATTATCCATAGTACCCATATTTATTATATAGAAAATCTTTATTTTTAACTTCATTTTCGTTACCAGCTAGTTTTTACTGTCTAAGATGAGTTTCTGAAGTTCCCAGCTTCGGAGGGACTTCGAAGTTTGTTGTATTGTGCTAATTTGACTTCATATGATGCCTGTTTGAAACCCTCGGAATTCCGATGATTAATCCCAGCCACTTCGAAGTTTGTTGTGTTGTTAATTTTTGATAATTTCCACAGCTGGAATACAAGCGCTGGAAATATATGTTATGGGGTAACGTTTCGTTACCCCCTTATCTCGTTCAAACTATCCTTTTATGGCATAATAACCATAAAAGACAAACATCTATATTTACACTACAACATTACTCTTATCTATCCAACTATTATGTGAATCATCAAACCCTAGCCATTTGACATATACTTTATCACCTTTCTTTCTCAACACTTTCTCCACCAAGTATTCATCTTTGTGTTTCGTCTTTAATAGTTTTGGTTCGTAAAATCTACCTTGCACATCCTCTTCTTCCAAATCTTTAATTCTATATGTAGGCGGATTAGATGGAATAACTTCACTAATAACAAATACTTCTGTTGACCAATTAGGTGTATATCCCTTCTCAAATAGCCCTTTCAACTTACTTATACGAACATGATCACCTAACTTGTATTTAGGCTTAACACGCTTATATTCTTTTTGATACACTTTCTCCAATATTGTTCTCTCATTCTTCTTGTTAACTTCTATAGGTTTTAAACCAATTGTTCTATGAATTTGATGATTATACTCTTTAACTAGTGTTGGTAATATCTCTACCCATTTGTAGTTCCCTTGTGTTGTGAACCTTTTCCACATGTTCTGCTTAAGCGTTCTATTGAATCTTTCAACCACAGAAGCTTTCTTACCACTATAGGTTGAGTAGTGATTAATCTTATTTTCCTCCATCAACTTCTTAAACTCTTTATTGTAAAACTCTTTACCTTGATCTGTTTGTAAGTTACTAGGTTTTCTCGTTCTTAATATGGATTCGAATGCTTCTGTAACATTCTTCCCACTCTTATCTTTAACAGGAACAGCAAACGCATATTTCGAGAACACATCTATAATCGTTAGCAAATACTTATAACCTTTATTGATTTTGGAAACACCTTTTAATACTCCGCTATCCATTTCTACAAGATCAGCCTGCCAAAGATCATCGATACCTTTTATAACTACACTTAATCTGTCAAAGTTTTTTCTAGATGGTTTGTGAATTTCTTCTATAATGTCTTCTCTAACGCCTTTACCTTCTTCTAGTCAATCAGGCTTTTTAACGAATTGAGTTTTAGTAATACCACATACAGAGCAAATACCTTTCTTTAGATATCTTCCATTCTTTGTTTGTTCAATTCTAATAGTATCTTTCTTCGTATCTGTTGCTTTCTTACACTTAACACAATACATCCTGTTTATTATATAGAAAATCAATAACTATCGCTGTTTAATATTATGCTATCAACATTCTCACCATCATCATCACTATCTTCGTCTTCTCTTTCTACATGCATAAGAAGCAATAGTAATTTACCATGTTTCAGATCAGAACCTTTAGATGGTCTAACTGCTAATTTATCATTTGTATTAAAGTGCAATGGAAAAGTTTCAACTAGAGAATCATTTAAATATATATCTATATAATACGTATTGTAAGATGATTCTATATGCATTAACCTACCTTTATAAAGAAATTTGTATGCGATAGATAGATTATGTATTAAAAAGAACGGAGTTTCAACATTTTCTGATATCAATCGACTATGAAGCTCTATAACATGACTCCGTTTGGTGAAGTTAAGCTCTTCTTTCAACATAGCAATATCTTTTCTCACAACTGTATTATCTAACTCTGATGTCATTTTAACATTACCAAAGATATCCATATTTATTATATAGCAAACGTCTTTAGGAAAGCTCTCTTTCTATGTACATTACAACAAACAATAATTGTCCTTCTTCCATAGCTGAATTTTTATTTGGTTTAATCGTAATTATATCGTTCTTCTTAAAGTCAAAAGGTATATTTTCAATCAAAGTATCACCCAAATATATATCTAGAAAGTATTTATCCAAACTTAAGTCCATGTGCATTATTTTCCCATTATAGAGAAATTTGTAACCGTTAGAGAGATTAAATATTCTAAAGATTGGCTCCTTAACGTTTTTAGCTCTTAATCGATATAGTAGAGGCATGGTTTCTTTCTGCATAACCAACTTAGTAGTATCCATCCTAATCTTTTGAAAATCTTCTTTCTTTATGTATATGTCTTGTAACGTTTCTAATGCATCTTCAAATCGTTTTCTATCGTTCTCTAATTGAGCTTCTATTGACCTAAGTTGACTTACGCTAACAACATCATTTAAATTCTCCAACAATTTTAATTTTTCTTCACTAATATCAACATTATCTTTTCTATCTTTAACATTACCAAATATATCCATACTCATTTATTATACAGAAAATGTCCATCTTAATTTTTCAAAACATTTCCTTAACATCTCTATTTGTTTAGGTGAGTGTTTAAAATCAATATCAACATGAACATCGTGCTTTTTCAACAGATGGTACAATACACATTTTAGGTTAATAAACAATGTTCTTTCCGGATACAGCTCCCTAAAGACCTCGTGTAAGTTTTCGAACTCATTTATAAGTGTTTCCTCCATATGTTGTAATTTTAATGGTTTTTGATCGGTAAGGTGATAGTGTATTAAATAAACATCATCATAATATTTTGTGTATTTGTTTTTCTTTAGTACTTCTAGAACATCTTTTGTTGATATTAAATCTCTTAGTATATCTCTAAGTTCATTATTTAACACCTTGAGCACCTCTTCAGGAATAATTCTATCCTGTAAAGCTTGCAAACGAGATAGCTGTAACTTAAATCTTTTTGTTGTATCGTACCATGGTTTTCTCGCACAAGCAGCTCTCATTCCTTCATTAGTATCGTAAACCCAACCACTCTCTACAAAACAATCATCACAAATGTATCTACTCATACCTTTTGTTAATGACTTACTACCACAATAACTGCATTGTAATGGTCTAGAGCTATAATTCGACAAGTCCTTTAAGGTAATTATTGGACGTAACTTTTCCAACTCTTCTTCCGTGTACAAAAATTTTGGTATTAACCTTTTCCATAGATCAATAACATTATATACGTTGTCTTTATCTTTTAAGTCTATCTCGCTAACATTCTGAAAATACTGATAAAAATTATATCTATCTAGTGCATCGAGTTCATCCTCATGCTTCTCAAAATAATCTAAAAATCTATTGTGTATAGCTTCCATATTTATCTTAAAGCAAAACTTTTATGGATACAAACCATAAAAGCACTTAATCATTTTTAATCATATACATAACGTTGCTAAAAGAATACCCTTGATTTAGAAGATTTAAAACCTTAACACAAAGATGACCGCATATAACTGAGTTAAAGTCTTGTATTCGTTCGTCATTGTAAAGTAAGTTTTCGGTACCAAGATATTGTACTAGTTGTTTAGGAGGAACACCACCATAAGAATCGAACACGTACTTTATGTTGTTATCTTTCCAATAGCATATCCAATGAGTACCAATGTTTTCTGATTTATCAAGGTTAACTACACCACACTCATGTACATGGGGTTTCTGTGGAAGTTCATCACTCATAAATACACCTCTAAATCGTTTTATCTTTAATTCTTTAGCCAACCTCTCTATATCGAAGTTGGTCAATGGTTTTAGTTTTTTGACTTCTTTGGTTTACCTGCTCCCTGCTTTTCTTCCATAGCCATATTGTGTCTTTTTTGTTCTTCAAGTTCTTGTTTATTCTTCTTAGCATCCAATACAGTTTTAGTAATCTCTGCTGCACCACCTGCTAATGAGCCAACTGCTCCTAAAGCTGCTAGAATGGCTGGAATTGTAAAGATAAAACCGCCAATATGCTCTTTCTTAATCTTTTTCATTTGTGCAGTAGTTAAAGTTAAATCCATTCCTTTACCTTCTTTAATTTTCTTGGCTTTATCGTTAAGTTGTTTTTTTGTTAATACATGATCAATATTTAAATCCTTTAGTTCGTTATAAGGAACACTAAACATACAACCTTTAATAGAACACATCTTCCTATTTATCTAAGAGAAAATCTTAGTTTGCAAAAGTACAGTTGTTGTTGCTCCACCAAAATCAATTAAGGAATCATTCTCATCTGTTATCCTTATCTCAAAATTATCAACCTTGTCTTTGGATATAGGGAAAAATAATGGATAAGTAGGCTCGTAAATAATACTATGTTTGAACTCGGCATCTGTTTTGAATGATGCTATGATCCCTGTTTCTCTATGTGTGTATTCTGTATCTTTAACAAACATGCCATCTGCTATATTACAGTGAACATTTATAGTATCAAACGGATGAAACTTTGGCAACTTACTTCCAATATGTGTTTTGTTCTTTTCTAAAACTTCAAAAACATTAAACCCGAGGACAGTGCCTATACTCCCAATTGTAACATCATTACTATCAGTTTCAATTTTAACTCTATTTCTTAAATGATCTTCTGATAATGTTATGTTGATGGATTGAGATTTTAAATATTCATTAAGACTGTTTAAGCTGTATTGTCCTTCTGGTATAAAAACTTGCCTATCACCATATGAGAAACTGTTTTTCTTTGTTGTTATGTTTGGAGTTAGATATGTACTGTAAAACCCAACTAGTCCTATACTTAAATAGTTGCTCTTGTTGTCTAATTCGTAATGGAGTTTCTTCTTTAAAACAGAAGTATCACTCGTTAGCTTAAATACCTTAGCCATTTATTATATAATAAATGAATGAGTTTGATTTACCTAGAGATATTCCAAGAGAGAAAGTAATCAAGTTAATAGAAGATGTCATTCGAAAGTTAGAATGCAGTTTAAAGAAGAAAAAGAGAAAACTACGAATTGTTAAATATGCATACTACACTTTGATCACGTTGTCGGTTATTCTTTCTGCAACAACTGGGTTTATTAATATTTTTATACCTGTAACAATTTACTCAATATTAACAACATCTCTTGCAACTGGAAGTGCTATAATAACAGGTTTGTCTTCGAAGTTAAACATAAGCAAAAGAAAAGACGAATATAAAACCATTGTCACTTGTATTAACTCATTTAAAGAACAGTTAGAGATGATAATAACATTGAATGGTGAAATGGATGGTGAATATATAAAAGATACGTTGCTTAAGATTAGAGAACAACTTAAAGATATAAGATAGGCTATGTAAATACAAGTCAAGTCTCTAATCTTTGGCCCTTCACATGTGTAGGGCCTAAAAGTCTTGTAAACGTTTCAACTGTTTCCTTCGCATCACGTAAGACAGGCGCGAGTTTAAGTCTTTTACAGACGTCGGGAAAATCGACGGCCGTTGTGATGGTAAAGCAATCTTCATCAACGAGTCTGACCTGTACTCTCTAATCATAAAAGAACGATTTTCTCTATAACAAATGAGTAAGAAAACTATTAATTGGGATGTAAAAGAGATGATAAAAGAAACAACAGCTAAGAAAAGAAATGGAGAGCTTATACCTGATGATGTTCGATGCCTTATCGTAGGTTCGTCGGGGTCTGGTAAAACGTTTTTGCTATTTAACTTCTTATTACAGCCAGGTTGGTTAAACAATAATTACTTCTACATATATTCTAAAAGCATGAATCAGCCAAAGTATGAGCAGTTAAAAGATCGATTTGAAAAAGCAGAACTAAAGTTTAAGAAGCAAATAGCAACGTTCTTAAGCGGTAATGATTCTATTGTACCTATTGATGAATGTGAAGAATACTCTGTTGTTGTGTTTGACGATTACATTTTGGAGAATCAAGATACTGTTAGAAATTACTTTACAAGAGGTAGACATAGACATTTAGACTGTTTCTATCTTGCACAAACATATTCAAAAGTACCTAAACAGCTTATAAGAGATAACGTTAACTTCCTATGCATATTCAGACAAGATGATACTAATCTTAAACATGTGTATAATGAGTTTGTTGGGGGAGATATGTCTTATGATAAATTTAAAGAGATGTGTTCAAAATGTTGGCAAGAAGATTATGGTTTCATAGTAATTGATATGACAAGGAAGGTAAACAATGGTAAGTATAGGAACAAGATAAAACACTTCTTAAACGTTTGATGTTTATTGACGTTTTACGTTTTAACGTTTGACGTTCTTTGACGTTTATTGACGTTTATTGACGTTCTTTGACGTTCATTGACGTTTGTTCTTTGACGTTCATTGACGTTTGTTCGTTTGCTATACAATAAATGGATGAGAAAGAAATTGATAAGAATATTAAGCTGAAGGAGTTCTTGATAAAGGGCTTCAAATCTTGGAAGAAAGAAAGAGCAGGTATATACGATAAATTTAAGACACAAGAACAGCCTGTAATTGATGCTATTCAAAACTTGGGAAGTGAGATCAAAGAAGTAGCAGAACAAAATAAAAATCTAATAACTGAACTTGTTCCAGTTGTACATAAGACGGCTTCAATAGATCCTAGTCTACTAGAAACACCTAAAAAGATACCTTATGATAGTTCTCCAAGCAGTAGTGATACACCTATAACGGGAGAAATAAAACAAATGAGAAAACAAATTAAAGACAAAGTGGAAGGAGTAGAACCTTTAACAACAGCACAGTCATTTGGTAAGATTGCAACGAAATATTATAGTAAAAGAAATGATACTGTGTTTGGAATAAGAACTGTAGAAGAAGATGGAAAAATAATAAATAAGATAGGAAATTTGGAAGTTAAAGTGAATGGTGATGATTTGATAATTAATGGTAAAACTTATAAAGGAACAGAAGGTCTATGGGAATTGTTAACGACGAATACTAATAAAACCATTGAAGATTATGATGATGATGATTTTGAACAGTACAAGGAAATAATAATAGACTCAGATGCCGCCTTCCAAAAATATAATCGAGATAAAAAGGTAGCATCTAGTAGAGGTTCAAAGTACATTAATATTATCAAGCCTATTTGGGATAATTATATTAAACCAACTTTACCCCCAACTCCTAAAAAGAACACGACGCCTAAAAGGAGTGGTGAAGGAATTAAACAATATACAGAGATACCTAAAGAATATGGATGGATGGATGATGTGAGAAAGTTAATTGATCGGTTAATAGATGGAGAAGAAAGGGCTGGTAATCATAACTTTTACAATGAGAAAGTAGGTATAGTGAGTATGATTAATAATAAGCTTTCACAGTTTATTCCTAATGATCCAAAAGGTATAGGTTATTTGATTAAGATCTTAAATACGTTACCACCACGATTCTGGAATGATGAGAAGCTTGGAAAAGGACTAATGAATAAGATCTTAAACATGAAGGGGATACCAGAGTTACATATACCTGGCTTCAGATTTTGTGGGCCTTTTACGAAGCTTCAAGAAAGGTTAGAAAGAGGTGATGAAGGTATTAACCCATTAGATGAGGCCTGTAAAGAACACGATATATACTACAGAGACAATAAAGATACAGAGTCGAGACATATTGCAGATAAGGAACTGGAAACTAAAGCATGGAAAAGAGCATTTAGTAGTGATGCGCCAATTGGTGAACGATTAGCTGCTTTTGGGGTTGGTACTGCTATGAATGCTAAGGTTAAGTTGGGATGGGGGTTATAAGTTTCAGAAAATTTTTCCTCGGTCGACTTTACGACAATGCTAATATTTATATAGCTTGATGGTGTTTACCATAAAGCGCTGTTTCAAGATTTTCTTTATAATAAATGGATATTGAGAGTTATGAGTTACAGAGTTTTAAAGCTAACACAAGAACATTTAATAATTTGAATGAAGCTAACAAAGATATTGAGTTCGATTTCAACGTGGGGGATGGTTTTATACACCCACACAAAGCAGATTGTCATATGACTTTTGAAGTTGTTGGTGCATCAGCTGGAGGAACATTTGGTGCAAACGATACTATAAAACTTGTAGATAACTTCTTCCCATTCTTCTTTTCTCAAATTGAGGTTAGAAAGCATGGAGTTGTTATAGATAAAATCGAGCTACCTGGAATTACATCTACAGCTGTCGGAACATTAAAGATTTCCAAGCCAGAAGTTGAATATTTAAAACAAGCAGGATTTGAAACAGATGATAAACTTGGTCTAAGAAAGAACTTTAGTGTTTTGTATCCATTGAGATTAATTCCAGGCTTCTTAAGTGATTATAAAGAGGTTATGTGGAAAGGCGGATTGAGAATAACATTTACAAAAGCTAACAACAATAACGATGTCTTGTACAAATGGACTGGATCGGGAGCAGCTCCTCACGATGGAAAAATAACAATAAAAAGTATGGAGATAAGAATGCCTATTGTTGAATATGAGTCTAATTACGAAAACAAGTTAAAATTGAATATTCTTAAAGAACCCAAAATCATGTTTTCATTCCATACTTATCAATGTGTTCAGAAGACTGTTGTAGGTTCTTTCTTGGAGTTTGATGTTACTACTCAATTTAATTCTAGACAATTTGATATGCCTGATTTCGTAGTTGTAATGTTCCAAACTGATAGAAGTGGCAAACAAACAGCAGATGCAAGTAAGTTTGATCATTGTAAGGTGAAGAATATCTATCTTAAGAATGGGAGGAATGAGGTATTTCCAAAAGAATCAAGAAACTTAGATATTGCTAACAAGGATTATTTCAAGATGTATGAAGATTATACTGCATTTAAGAGAATAACATGTGGCAACACCGAAATGTACTATGACCCTAAAGAGTTTATAGACAACAGACCAATGTATGTGATTAATTGTAGTAAGAGGAAGAATGTATCAGTAAATGAAAGAACAAACATTAAGATTGTTGTAGACTTTGCTGAAGTTGTGGCTGCTAATACTATTTGTTATGCGATTTTAATTGGGCGAAAGAACTTTACATATGATCCTAAGAATGAGAAAGTAGTAGAAGAGTTTTAGTTAGTTAGCAAAATATCAACGGGCATAAGGGTATCGAAAAGATACCCTCAAACTGTTTTCATTAACGATTGTTTTATGGAAGTTTTTCCATCAAACGAAATTGACGAAAATGATTAAATATTTTTGATTTTCTATATAATAAATACGATGGCGAGTCACATTGAACTTTTAAACAAGCTTGGAAGTCTTGAGCAAAAACAAGTTATTGGATTAAGAGAATTAGAATTAAATACAGAATATAAGATTGTGAAAATAGAGAAGATTAAAACTAAGTTTGGGAAGAGCATTTTAGTTGAATGTGAAGAGTTTAAGATATTTCTTCCACCTAGATTTACAAAACACTTAACAGATAAAATGATTGATGAGATCGTTAAAGATGGAATAAAAATCAAATACACTGGTCTAAAAGAAAACTATCCAACTGTTGAGTTCTGTATGTAAATCCAAAAATGAATGAAAATGAACAAAAATATGTTGTCAGAACCAAAAAATGGTGTGATTAGAATGGATCCTCAAAAGAAGTTTATACTGACTAACAACTTCAATGTAATTGTGAAAAATGTGCAAACCGAAGTTCAAGTTGTTTTTGATATTAACGGTTGTCTATTCAGCTTGAATTACGATCAGTGGACAGAGTTTAAGAAGTCATTGTTTCCTATAGAGAACGAGATTAACAGAAGATTCCATTATCAGTATCCGAACTTGTAATTTTAAGTATGTTCTAAGTGTTTTATGGTTATAAAGCCATAAAACTGAAATCTTTAAACATACACAATGCATAAGGAGAAGCAGTACTTTTGAATGTCATTCGAATTTTAAAGATACATGTATAAATAAGAGATTTATTTGAGTTTTTCTAATTATATCCTTAGAGTTATGCAACTTATAAGACATTCGATAGATAGGAAATTTATTTGTCTATTGATTGTCGTTTAAATTTTGAAAATCGGTTAATAAACAACGGAGATATAACAAATTCAGAATAGTATCCTTAGAGGTATGCAACCCACAATACAGTCAAAAGATGGCAAATTTATTTCTCTGTCGAATGTCGTTTGAATTTTGAAAATCGGTTAACATTCGGTGAAGTTACAGAGAATTTTAGAAAAAATCAAAATTTCGGGAATTTTTTACGGGTTTATTTTTGAGTTTTCGGAAAAATGTTATTCTTTAAAAAAGTCTTAGAATTTTATGTAGATTATGCTAGTATTTTTTATTTTTCAAATTTATGAATTTTATTTTTTGCAGTGTATACCAACTCAATTTTTTTTCAGAAATTTGCCAACTTTTTTATTTGATGAGTTAGCACATTATAACTATGGGGACGTAAGACTACCCTATTAAAAATATTTTGGGTAAACACTATAATATTGGGCAAGTGAGTTGGCAACACTGACATTTTTTTCTTTTTTTGAACATTGATGCTTTAGCTATATTTACTAGCTAGGTGGACATTTTAAGAAGTTACTCAGTTACTCAGTAGATAGTGCTGTATATCATGTAGTTTATCACTTTGCTAATAGATGGCGTTGCTTGTAGAAGTATTTGTTCGTATATAAGGACTAATTTTCACTTGATTTCTTGAGCGTAGTGTTAGCCGAGCTCGCTCGCTTGCAGTCTGGCCAGCTGTAAGTAGTTATCGGCGTGGACGTCGCAAGTTCGAGTCGCCTCCAAGCCAGAAGAAGGATTTTCACTCTCTCATCTATAAGCAGCAAATCAGAGTGAGTTGACGTGAATGGAGACTAGCGCTAGTCGGGAAAAGAAAACGAAGGCACAACAGAAGCAGCAGCAGAAGCAGCAGCAGAAAGAGAAACGGAGGCACAAGAGAAGCAGCAGCAGAAAGAGAAACAAACAGAAAAAGGAGCCTGAGAGGCAGCCAAAAGCAAACCAAACAAACAAATAAGAGAAAGGCGTAAGTCCTCTCAAGTCCACCTGCGCACAGGTTTTGCTGCTTTTTACTTTGAAAATTTATTTATGATTTTTAAATGTCATAAAAACCTAAAACTTTATCTTCTTATAATTCAGCTATTTCTGAACCGATTTCGATCAAACAAAAACTATTTTTTCAATCAAAGACAGACCTATAAGTTATAAGTTTTAGATGTAAGTTTTTATGATTTTAAGTGTCATAAAAGCATATTCAATCTCACTTTGGGTTATCCCTCTGTGTTAAAGTGCACAGTGGCGGCTTCATAGTTTTTGTTAGTTAGGGGGCTTCATGCTATCCTTCTGTGTTAAAGTACAATGGTCAGTGGTGGCTTCATAGTTTTTGTTAGTTAGGGGGTGGGGGGAAAAGTGGGCCAGAAGTTAGGTCAACATGCTACTTTAATTTTACGAAAGAAGAAGCATATATGGGGATGATGGGTAACATTATATGTTTGAAAACAGTTGCGCGTATACCTTACCAAAAAATTATATCCTTACTTTCATGCCCACCTGCAACGGGAGTCAAGGAGGACATTGCCCCCTGGATTATCAAAATTGGTTCGATTCCTCAAAATACATATCAAAACAAATTTCCTTATTCACACACATTACTGTAGTAAACTTACGCCATGAGCGTAAGTAATTGTTTTACATGCAGTAGAACTTATTGTGTGTTTCAAGGGGCTTGTATTTGCAATTTTGCTTGTATGTCAGCCTCCCTCCCTGGAAAAACCAAGCGGGCGTTACTGCTTAAACTACTGGTGTTTAATATTGTGTGAGCAGTGATTTCATGGTGTGGCCTGAGGATACTGCACCAGAACGACGAAATTTCCGTCGGCATTTTTCTGATTGGGCTTAACCTCTGGAAAACCAGTATTTTAGTAGTACTGTACTACTTACACTCGTTGCTTATTCAGTTTCTCCGGGGAGACTCTTCTGAAATCGTCAATGTGTATGTGTGAGTGTGTGTTTGGGCATATATATAATCAGTTGTGAGGGGAACAAAGACGAGGGTCATTCAAATAGTTACAAGGCTCATTTTATTATAGAATGCTATTCTCACAAAATTTTATTTACACTATGCATGAAACACTCTCATGTGAATGCATTTGTCCCATCTACTTTTGGAAAATAGCATGGAATCAGTTTTCCGAAAGCTTGTTTCAGGTACCCATCGAAGACTTGTTGAGGCTTTGAGGTAGTGTTGGGTAAATTACTTGTAAAAATGTAACGCGCTATAAGTTACTTTACTTTCCCTTACTGCATATCGTTAACAGTAAGCGAACGCTACTTCCCCTAGAAAAGTAACTGTTACCCTACTTCGAAAGCAAGACAAGTAACGCGTTACATTTATGTCCGGAACTTTGAATATAATCATATACAAAAAACATTCTTTTCATTAAATTTTTCCTACTACAACTACTAATACTACTACTACTACTACTATTATTATTATTATTATTATTATTATTATTATTATTATTATTATTATTATTATTATTATTATTATTATTATTACACATTCTGATTTTTCCCGATCGTAATAAATGTTTAGGACTGTAGGTTGATAATAGTAGCGCTGCTATATCCCTTCATGCGGACAGTTTAGCCTTGTTCATCAGCGTTAATTATGGCAACCATCAAACATATCTACGCTAATAGCAACAATAAACAATGCGCTATTATTGAAATGCTGTACTGCACTGCAAAAAAATTGTATGCGTAAACTGCAACTTTTGATCACTTCTTTTACATTTATATATTTTTGCAACAGAAGGAGTGAGAAGCGTGTACAAAACGTGTGAGAAATGTGCACAACTTGCACCCTTGGAAGTTTCTGCACATTTCCCACACATTTTGTCACAATTGCACTCCTGTTGCACGCATATATATATGAAACTAAGTAATTAAAAGTCGTTGCAGTTTACGCGTACATGACTTTTAGGGATTATCCCAAAAAATGATCAAAAGTTTGAGATCTTGGCTAATAATTAGTTTTCAGATCAGGGATCACAAAATTTTTGAACGGCCTCTAAATTGAGTTTTCGTATTTTTTACGGAATGAGCACATCATACTGAGTTTAGAGATAGTTTGGGTTCAATTGGATTCAATTGGCTAAGGATAAAAGTCAATGGAGAGCTTTTGTGTACTCGGCATTGAACCTCCGGGTTCCATACGCCATAGAGTTAGTTAGTTAGTTATATGTAAGGCATACAAGAAAATTTTTGATTGAAATATATTGGATATTTAGATCCAAAAGTTGTGGGATTTTGTTTTACAGTGTCTGTGTTGCACTATTAGTAGTTGCTATAGCATATTGTAAACATGTTTATTTACAAATACAAATATTTTGAAAAGTGAAATATATATATATATATATATACAGTGGCGTATTTAGGGGGACTTCCAGGCTTAAGCCGCCGCCCCGAAATCTTACTTGCTGTAATAAAGTATATGTAATATCTTGCAGAATTTTCACATTTTCAGGCAAAGCCCCCCGAAACAAAATCGTAAATACGCCACTGTATATATTAACCGCGATTCCTAATTATTGATTTATAAGGATAATCGTATCCTATAAAACATTTTAGAATATTTTTTACGTCAAAGTTTTTACGTTTTGATTAACTTTAAACCTATTTATTCAAGTTGAAAGAGTATATAGTAGAAAATCACTATATTATTGTCACGATAACCAATCGACATATTACTTCACCTACTTCGACACTTCCTACTTCACCTACACTCAATATACATTTCGTTTTTTTAATCTCTTGAGAAAATGAAATCTTTTTTCTCCATATCTCTCCATATAAACAAATCTCCATAAGTATAATCAGAATAGCACTAAACAAGAATGAAGTATTGAAGAAAATATTAATATAGTATTAGTAAGAGCACGTGTAAAGAAATTATTAACATTTGGACAATAGCTTTATCTGCAATTCTGTGATACATATAGATCTTTCTTTAGTAATTGTTCTTGTTTTTTTGGGGGGGGGTAACAGTTGATTAATTATATGCCTGTTGTTAATAGCTATTCATGTGTTTAGTTTGTTTCGATGGTATTACTGTATATGTGTGTTTAATATGATCAAATAAAGAATGAATAGAAAGAAATTAATCCTCATCACTGTTTCCGTCCAATATTGGAACAATTTCGGTTTTCGTGAACAGAACTGTTGGCTGCTGTTCTCACGTTGCTGCTATTTTGTATTATTTATCATATGCGAGGTACTTATCGAAAATCATTCGACCCGAACGAAAGAAGTTCCCCATTCTGACTGTTTGTATTTCTAGTAAGTTATATTGGTTTATCACGCACAATATTTTCTAGACCGACACTTCGGTCAGAATCATAGTGCTTTCTCCAAAGTAGGGTCACGATGGCTTAGTGATAGAGCGCTTACTTCTGGTGCGAGATGGATCTCATTCGATCCCAGGTTATAAAAGTTCGTGGTGGATACCATCATACCAGTGAGTTTTCTCGGGATTATCTGTTTTCACTTACATTCTCATTTCACGAATTATTTTCCAATAATTAGCTTCCATCTATTACCTGTCTGTATTATTGGATCGGATTTGAGTTTAGAATTCCTTCGGTAGCAAAGCTATATGAGCTATGGAGCTACGAATTAACGTGAGATTCAAACCGTGCGTTCCTGCCGGGAATCGGAGCTGGGTCTCCTATGCCAAAGTCCCGTATGCTACCCACATAGCCGTGAGTGATTTCTCTGTCTTCATTAGTCTAGAAGACATGATATTTAAAAGTTTTGGATTTCATATAATTTCAGTTCTTCCTCGATAGCTAATTCTGTACTGAGACAAAGTAGATCAATCAAGTATACTTATCTTTCCTTTTTCGAATTCTAACGAGGTTCTTGTAACTTGGACCACGTTCTAAGACTTTTGTTAGTTGAAACATCGTCTTAAGTTTCAGTTAGTTTCATCGTATGTCATTATACTCAACGTTAAATAAAATATCCCAGGATTTCTTCAATTTCTTTGGGGTGACCCTTGTCCCCGCCCTGTACCATATCGGGTTGTGTATTAATGGAAACTACGGCTAAAAATAATAAACATTCCCTTTCTCCCAACTTCGATCCGACATTTTGTTCTCGATTTATGGCTTTTTTTTCATCTTCCGACAGATTTTTGGCTGGTCATAGTACCGAAAGGAAGTATTTGTAAAGCCAGGTTGGTCTATACTTTTTGTCTTATCTTGGTGTCAGGAATCTGCACCCAAACGTTGTCAGTGTTGTTTTGAAACACTGTATATTTCTGTATATTTCTATCCTGTATATTTCTATCCTGTTTCTGATTAGTTCCTGTCTGCTAAGCACCTTCTAGTTTTCCCAAAACCAACCAAAAGTGAACTACACCCACTTCATCGTCCCCCCCCCCATGCTTTTTTGTTGTATAGTACTTATTAAATATTTATACTGTAGTTGACAGAAATTGAAAATATTGATTAAAATATCTGGTTAAAATGCTAGTAGAGGAATTCTCTCTTTAGTGCAGAAATTCCCTCCTTGTATCTTACCGCCATTTTAGGCGAGAAGGGATTAGGCAAGATGTGAATTCCCATCTCACCTAAAATAGCTGACATTCTTCTCTTGAAGATATCAGTGACTGATAAATCGTTAGGCGAGATGGAATGGAATCTCTTTTTCTATGGAAGATATTTTTCCTTCTCTGATAACTTACTACAAGGATGCTGGTTACCAGAACGCCATCCAGTTTCCCACCACCATAATTTCAAGACAGCGGAAGTACGAACAAGTCTCCTGAGGCATATTTGTCAGAACAACTGTTGCATGCATACCCACTTATTGGCTTAATGAGTCAAATAGTAATACACTGAAACAAGTTCATAATTTCTTTGCTTTTGTCTTTAAAATAAGTTTATATTTAATTTGTTCATAAAATTACATTGTGATTTTTCTTAAACATAATATTGTGTCATTTTCTTTTTTAACAGTACCTTTGTGGAAGCTTCCTATTCGGATAGTTCTGAAGATTCTCCTGGACCATCAGACTGTGTTGAGGCCACAAATATGTCAGAAGATACTACTGTGAAAGTTTCCTGTGAAACTGTCACCAATGACGAAACGCGTGATGATGTAATTAGAGTTCCTCAAACACACAATAAAAAGCGAACGTATGAACAAAGATCAATAGTAAAGTATCTTAAAAATAGCCGGCCGTGCACACCAGAACATGAAGAACAGATTGCGAAAAGGATTGCAAACATGATAGTAACAGATCTACTCCCAGGAAAGGGTTTCGGGAGTTAATGTCCTTTCTTGAACCAAATTATAGTGTACCGTCTAGGCGGACACTATGGAGACGCTTGCAGCTTTTTTATTCTGAACTGAAAGAGCAAGTACAACAGAGGCTACAGGAAGCAGAAGTAGTGGCTTTAACGACAGATATATGGACGTCTCGAGCAACAGATTCTTACATTACAGTGACATGTCATGCTCTGTATAAGAACTTCTGTACAGAAGATTTTGTTCTCAAGACAATTGAACTAGAAGAACGACATACAGCTGAAAATGTAGCTAATGCTATTAAACTGTGTATGGAGGAATGGTGCATCAAAGACAAAGTAGTTGCATTAGTTTACGACAATGCATCGAATATGATACTGTAAACGTTTGTTGCCGGTTTACAATGTATCATGTTTGGCACATACATTCCAGCGATCCATACTGACCAGTTTAGAGAAAAGCAAGGTAACAAATATAATTTCAATCTGTAGCAAAGTGGTAGGGCACTTCAAACATAGCACCACTGCTTCAGTCGCGCTTTAAAAAAAAAAAAAAAAAAAAAAGAAATTCTGAAGTTACCAAAGCATCGCCTTCAATATACAAAGACTCGCTGGAACAGTGTATATTCGATGATCGAACGGTTGCTGGAACAAAGAGAAGCAATAATTGCAGTGTTCTCTGATAGAAATGTCACTAAAACTATGGATGCAAGGAATTTACAAATAACTGAAGACATGGCAAATCATGGAAGATATCGTTCGAGTACTGAAGCCACTACAAATGACTACAACAGTTATGTGTGATCAAAAGTGTTCCATTTCTTTTGCTTTACCATTAGGCTATGGTCTTATTTCTAACCACCTGAAGGAATGTCCTTCAGATTCTGATATTGTTAAGAACTTGAAATCTTCAATATCAGTTGACTTAGGAAAGCGTCTTCAGCTCGATGCATTACCCGATTCTGAATCATCAGATTTTTTGTCAAATAGTGTTCTGAAATGTTACCTCTTAGCAACATTCTTGGACCCCAAGTACAAATCATTACCATTTCTGAATTTTAAAATGCAAACAAAGATCCATAGATTGGTTCATGATATGCTCGTAGAATCTGAAGGATCAGAAGATGATTTATCACAGCAATCGTCCGGTGGGTCATCAGCATTAGACTATTTGCTTGGAATATTTCCACCGTGTTCAAAAAGTCCTAATGTAAGAGATGAGCTTAGTCTTTCTAAATCAGATCAGTGTCTTTCGCAAAGTGGCAACAGCCTTGAATGGTGGAAACTTAACGAACATCGGCTTCAAAAATTACCATGACTTGCTTAAAAATTCATGGTGATTCCAGGAACTTCAGTCGAATATTTTTTTGTTTGACTAGTATTGGTGGATGGCAACTGCTTCACCTGCAGATATTAATATAAGTTTAGGGAGCTTATATCTCAAACTTTGGTTTAAGCTCAGGGGGAGAACAGCAGCATCTTTTTTTTCGTTGCGTAAGTAAACACAAGTGTAGTAATTGGTTCTATTGATGTATGTGATGCATTGAAATATTTGCATAGGGCTTTATTATTTCTCCGCATATACGGTACGTTAGTGGATTATGAAGTAAGATAAGAGTAATATTAGTATTGTTGCATTCTTACTGAAACTTGTAACAGAGGAGAGGCGCTTTTGCTATTTTTGATCTAATGTCGTTAAGAAGAATAGAGGTATGATATATCCATGAATCTGTGAGATGTATTTCAGTTTTCTCTTTTGGTGTATTTTGGCAAGTATATGTAATTTATACATTATTTCAAATAATGACATTCCCAGGCTTGTGATCATAAATTTGCATGCAAACAAAAACATTTGTATATGTAAAGAAGCAGTTCTTGTTTTCATTATTAGTGCATTTTTAGGACAAAAGCTCAGTTGTCTAAAAATGACTTTCAGAGCTTCATATTGTATCTTCGTGAGTGATTGTAAAATTTATTAAGAAAGCTGGTTGCTGGACACTACTAGTGTATAATTATCAAGTATTTTTGAAAATAAAATAAGTAATTACATAGTACAGCATTAATATTTAGAAAGAAACTTTTTCATAAAATGAAATACCAACTTCATTTCTTTGTAATGAAGAAACTTGATTTATTTCGAGTTCTAGAAACTTTATGTATTTCGAATTCACAAATTTTGTAAATGTCAACGTTTGAGAGGTTCTTTTATCTTGCTTTGATTCTAGATCTAGAAAGTTTGAATTGAAGTATATATCTATTACGTATGTATCTTCCTAATAAACTTCTAAAGTGTGCCAACAGTATATATAAACATTTAAAAACAAAATAATGCAACTCTTGTATTTTTCAACACAAAACTCTACAATTTGCAGACAAATAAAACCGGTTTTGAAGCTTCTAAATAGTTTTGTAATTTATTTCGTACTTTCTTTCTACTTGTTTAAGAGCATGTAGGTTAAGAGATAATATGAGCAGCAAATTTAAACGCATAAAGAAGGATTAAGGTACTAGCAAATGGCTCCACGACACCACGTATGGAGGATATCTTAGCGAACCATTCTGAATTTTTTTTGATCCCTTCTACGTAGCTAAAATTAAAGAACGCTGAAATACGTATTCGTTTATTTTAAATGAGAGGTTCAAATTACATGTGTGTAACCTTAAAAGTTTACCTCACTTTTAGAGAAATTCACCGTATTTATTTATTTATTTATTTATTTTTTGGTGAGGTTTACCTGGATCGTTGACGGAACTTGCACAATACAATATTTTAAGTTTTTGTTTGCAAATAAACCCACATCTGTTTTATTTTCTGGTTATAATCACCATAATTTGCATCGTTGGTTTCTTGAGCAATGAAGAATTCGTATTTTCCATTGAACCGATGTTCAACGTAGTAGGACTTTGCTAGTAGTAGCTTGTAATTCCCATCTAAGCGCTTCACATCGTTTGGACTTAACAGTACAAATTCTCAAGACTGCGTTTCGTTCAGTTTGACGAGCTGTCGTGATTGTCTAGTCAAGTTTTCACTTTTACTAGAACCTCTAAACGATTGGTTTTTTTTTTATCTTTACAAGCAATTCGTAAGGGGGGAATAGAGTTCGATCCCAAGACCTTTGGCATGCAGTACAACTGCGTTTACCACTCGATCATCTGTCTT
Organism: Thermobia domestica; assembly: GCF_964235325.1. Lineage (NCBI taxonomy): Eukaryota > Metazoa > Arthropoda > Insecta > Zygentoma > Lepismatidae > Thermobia > Thermobia domestica. The sequence continues at coordinate 165,843,764 of NC_137471.1, read as the reverse complement.
ATGTGATAAGCAGCCTCTTATTAGGCTTTTATATTTAAAATATCAACTTGGTCCAAATTTGATTACCCGTAGTTCGCTTATAGTATATTTCCACAAGGCGAGTATAGGCTTCTTCTAAAGGTCTTACTAAATACTATTGAAAAATATAATAAAAACTCACACATAGTGTTTTTTTTAAGTAAATTTTTGCATATTTGCGTACTTTTCCCGTAAACGATAAAGTTTATTCCAAATTCAATTTTCGCGCCTCTATTTGCCCATTACCCAAAGTAATATATACAGAATTCGCGACGACAAGAGATATTGATTTGAATAATAACACGAATTCCCTGCTTTTAATCGACATTTAATTTATTCGTGAATATGGTTTTCGTCTGTTAATATTGATCCCAGATATTTGAAAGTATTCACTTTATCAAAAGTATTACTCCATATTTTTACGCATCCATATGTTGCAGTATTACGATCCTGACCAACTTCCATGTATTTAGTTTTCTCTGCATTTACTTCTAAACTTATGACCCTGTAAGCGTTTAATAGGACCTCTGCATTTCCTTCTACTGTTTTCCTATCATCCCCTATTAAATTTACATCATCACACGGCATAACCTAGTGAATTCCATTTAACTCTATGCTCTGGTTGCTATATTGCAAAGTTGAATAATAATGGCGACAACGCATCTCCTTGTTTCAGGCCATTCTCGACGTGAAAGCTCATGGATATAAATTTTCCTACCCGGACTTTACTTTGTTATTCATTTAAACATATCTTAATTAATCTAATTAGCTTCTTCGGTATTTCAAATTATGTATGAATGTCGTACAATGCTTCTCTTCTAACCGGGTCGTAAGCCTTTCTAAAATCAATATAGAGATGATGTACCGGAATATTTACAGTGAGCTTATGTCCTTTTAACTTTTGTCCGCTTTTGCATTAATATAGGTGAACTTATGTTCGGTGAGGTTATGTCCGCGATCCGCCACTACATGAAAGAAGAACATAAGGATGGAAAACTTGCTAACTTAATTTCAAATATCTATATGTTAATGATAAAAGATCACTTTGAAAGAACTGGGAAATAACGAAACAACCCCTTCCCCCCTCAATTCTGCCTTCCAGATGGTGCTGTGCAACGAACAAGCGCAAATGTGTCGCCTGGGGCAGAATTCAAGAAATAGGTGTCTCCTTAGGAGAAAGCGAACTTTTCTGAATGTACAGCTGCCTACTTGCCAGACGAACAACAAACACAGTCCAAAAACTCTAGTATTACTGATAATCTCATAGGTGATCTTCCCTCCTCTCCCTCCATTTATTCATAAGCTCTGTGAGTGAAATCTCCTTTTTAGTGTTGCTAGAACAACAGCGAAAGGCAAGAATTCATCCCTCTCCCAGCACTCAACCATGCGTCGGTCTTGGGCAAAAAATTTCCAAGAAAAAGCGATGTACTTGCCAAAATGTTGTTGACAAACAATGCAAGCAACGCTTGCATTAGGAAAGAATATATATATATATATATATATATATATATATATATATATATATATATATATATATAGAGAGAGAGAGAGAGAGAGAGAGAGAGAGAGAGAGAGAGAGAGAGAGAGAGAGAAATATTCTATTTACATCAGCAGTGGATTTTGTTTCGAGAGAGGCTTGAGGAACGGGTAAAAATATTTGTGTTGTAAGTGTAATGCGAAGAAATTATCACAAATTTTTTTCGGGAGGGGGTTGAGTCCGGTAACCACTCCTAAATACGCTACTGTACATGAGTCAACTGTTCCCATATTATCTAGCAGCAACGAAACAAATTTTAAGTAAAAGCAATTTTAATAGCTATCAATATTCGAGACGAGACCGATTTTCCGAGACTGACCTAAGTCTCGTCTCGATTTATAGAGGCCTATCTCGGTCTCTGTCTCGTCTCGGTATATAAAAGTCTTGGTCTCGGTACCATCACTACTTTATTTGCCATGGCATCTGCAAAGCGAATATAATTAATTTTCCTGCCTACTAGCTACTACGAAAATGTCATCTTTGGTGAAATACTTTTTTGGTGTTTCTTCTAAATATATAGGGTGTTTCAAAACAACATCGATAACGTTTGGGAGGTGATTCCTGACACAAAGATGAGACGAAAAGTATAGATCAACCTGGGTGCACAAATGCTTCCTTTCGGAGTTATAGGCTACCGAAAACATGAAAAAATGAACTTTAAAGGTCCATAGGTCCTAAACTATGGGACTTACCGTTGTCGGGTCAAGACTTTACTTAGGCACTAATATGTGCCCTATGCAGAAATGCACGTTTCAGAATCCTAAGGTACTCAACCAATATTTTTTATAGAGGGAGTTTGGCTACAAGCATATAAGTTCAAGTACTCACCATTTACCTCTATAAAAATTGTTGCGGAAATGCCCCAGGATTCTGAAACATGGATATTTTGATAGGCTACATATTAGTTCCTAAGTGAAGTCTTGACCCCACTACAGGACGTCCCATAGCTTAGGAGCTATGGACCTCTAAAGTTCATTTTTTCATGTTTTCGGCAGCCTATAACTCCGAAAGGAAGCATTTGTGCACCCAGGTTGGTCTACTATTCGTCTCATCTCCCAAACGTTGTCGGTGTCGGTTTGAAAACCCTGTAGAAGTTGGTGAAAGGAAATATCTCTGTCAAACTTCCTTCAAACTGTACTTGCCTCCGTCATTTCAACTCTTAGTTGAAAACATTCTTATATATATTTTTTTTTAAATGAATTACTTGGCGGAAGCCAACTCAAACCAACATATACTGCATTTTATCTTTCTCTTTACCCGATAACTTGAAGTAACATATTCATGTATATACTGTCTAATAAATAAATTTATATATATATATATATATATATATATATATATATATATATATATATATATATATATATATATATATATATATATATATATATAGAATATTAAGTGTATATTTATTTTAGGTAGTGCAATTAATATTCCTGATCAGTGAACTGAAGGCTAAAGCTAGCATACATAACGTCTATCTCTATCCGCGGGTTGGATTATATTCGTAGTAACACTGATTTCAAACTTCATGCCTTTTTAAAGCATGGCCTTTTAACATAACTTGAAGAACACAGAAAAAGCTTTAAAACCAATATCTTTAAAAAAAACTGCTTTTGTTGTAAACGGATCCGGTTCACGGTGAACAACGAAACTCCACTCTGGTGAGAAACGAAACTGGGTTTGAAGAAACTTGAGACCAGTTTCGCTTAAATCCGAACCGTTTTTCTTTAGAAATCCGAACCGCTTTTGGAGAAAACAGAAACCGGGCTTGGAGAAAGAGACCGAACCGGTTTTTGGGAAAAAACGAAAAAGATTCCCGAAAAAACCGAAACCGGTTTCGGCAAAACACCGAACCGGTTTTGGCAAAAAACGAACCGGTTCCGGTGAAAACCTAACCGAGTTTTTAAAGAAAACCGAAACTTGTTTCGGCGAAAAAACGAACCGGTTTTGGAGAAAAACCGGAACCGGTTTCGGTGAAAAACCGAAATGTCGGTTTTGGAAAAAAACCGAAACCGGTTCCGGTGAAAAACCGAAATGTCGGTTTTTCGAATTTCTGTTTTTTTTAGAAGCCGGTTTCCGGTTTTTATAAAAATCGGTTTTGCCTTTCCCTAGTATATACTCGTATACTATATAACCACATATATATCTATATATAAATATATATACTATAACATACATATATATATACACACACGTATATAGAGATAACTAATATGGACTAATAAATACATAAACACGTGTGAGACAATCAATATATATACCACATTATAATAGATATATGTATTCATATCTTATACTTTAAGTTTTTCCAACAACCTATTACACTGTTGGTCGATGATCAGTCCTGAGTTCCAGTTCGTAGCTTTATTACCCTCCATTTCTATAAACCGTGCCTCCTTCCATTTCCTAACTATGCTTCTTTCTTCTTGGCCTAAAATTTTACTTCATTCCAATTAACTGAATGTCCCGTGCCCTTACGTGTTTGTAGACCGCATTTTTGTTCCTTTCTAGCCTAACGTCATCCTTATGTTGTCTTATTCGCTCTCTTAGTCTCTTTCCAGTTTCCCCAATATAACACATATCACACTCGCCGCACTGAATTTTAAAAATCAGTCCTTTTTTTCTCCATCATTACCCCTTGTTCTTCTTCTGTCTTCTTCCTTCTTTTTTCCCTTATTACATCCAGAAGCCTCTTACTCCCTTTTCTGTAAGTTGAGATGTCCCCAACTTCTTAAGCATTCTTTTAATGATTTCTGTTTCTTCTCCCAAACTTTCTATCCCCCACCACATTTTTCTTCTTTCTTCCATTCCTCCTTCACTTTGCTCTCCTTCTCGGCTTATTTCTCTTTCTTCGTTTATCTTCTCCCATCTCCTTCTGTATTTTAGCCTCTTTCTATCGTATCCATTATTCTCCACCTGCTTATGGAATGACTGTATACTCTGTTCCGCCTTGTCTCCTTCACTGGTTATTTGCTTAATTCTATTCTCCATGTTAATGATGAAATTCCTCTTGGTCGAGTAATCTACATCACTTCGGGCGTGGCAATAGTTTCCCGACGCGCAACTTTTTTTGATACCATTCTGTGTATATCACTCCTTGTTTCCACCTTATTCTCATATCCAGGAAAACTATAGCCTCTTCCTTATCTACTTCTAGCTCCAGTTGTATGCCTTTCTCTATATCCTCAATTTCTTTACAAACTTTTCCAATTGCCTTACAGTTCCTTTCCAAATCCCCAAGCAATCGTCAACATATCTAGGAAAAAACACTAATCTGTCACTTCCTTTCATCCTTACTTTCTTCTCCCAGTCGTTCATAGTAATTTCTGCTAGCACTGGACTCAACCTGGAACCTATGCTTAGTCCTTCCTTGATTTTCAATAAATTATCACCTATAACACAATAACTGTTATTCCATATAGTCTTCAGGGCCTCCTTCAGTCCTTCTCCACTCCAACCATTGATCTTCCTATCCTTCATCAATTCAGTGATGACTTTAACAATGTTGTTTCTTCTTAGACTTGAAAACATAGCCTTCACATCGACACTGAAAATGATATTTTCAGCTTTGCTCTGTCCTACTTCCTACAACCTTCTTCTTAACTCAACCGAGTTTTTCACACTGCTATTGTCTTGTTGGCTCCTTAACATTTCCACAACCTTCTTTAACTCCTCCTCCAATGGTTCAAATATATTTCCTCGGCAATCTAATACTGGTCTCAGTTTTACATCCTCCTTATGAACTTTTGGAAAACCTTTCATTACCGGTATCCTACTTTCTTTATTAAGACCTCTTTCAAAACCTGCTTTTGTTAGTGATACTAAAACTTTTTCTTTAATTTCCTCACACACAGATCTTTCACCTATCACCTCGTAAGTATCATCACAGATATCATTCAATGTTTCTTTGTATCATTGTTTTTCCATCACCACATTGGCACCACCTTTGTCCGCTTGTTGCACACATATGTCTTTTCGTTTCTTTATATCCTTCAACACACTGTACTCGTGTTTTGAAAGGTGCCCCTTTGGCTTCTTTATGTTCCTTTCCACAATCACCTTAGCGTTTCTCCTTATCTTATCCCTTATCTCCTTGTCCTGAACTTGAACTATGGCTTGCTCTACCGAGTATATAACCTCTTCTGCGTCCAATCTTTGTTCTTTCACTTTAAACTTATAGCCTAAACTTAACACTTTCTTCTCATCATCCGACAACGTCACATCACCTATTACTACCACCTTTTTGTCAATGTCCTCCTCCTGATTTGACTTCCACCCTAACCGCCTTCCCTTTTCAATTAATCTTTTCTTCACTTTCATATTAAATTTCTCTTCCCACACTTCGAGTCTCTTCATAACTATATCCCTAGTAAATATCAACAAACTATCACTAATGTCACTTTTTAACTGGTATACACATGGTATAGTATTGACTCTCCATCTAATATTCCAGAACATCTAATCATAACTATTTATTACAAATCTTTATGTGTCACAATGACATTCATGTATGTCCTACCAGGTCGTCCTATTCCCCTCCCATTCCAATATATTTCTAATAATTTCCGACATTACCTGATCTCTTCCAATATTAACATCCATAGCCGCTCAGACAGAAATTGCTTTTAACAATTGTATCACTGCCTCCACTACAGGCTTCATTCACCCATTACCAAAACCAATCCGTTCCTGATCTAACACTACTCCTGACATAGTGATCACATGATCTCTCGTGCACAGTATTTTCATCTACATTCTAGATCCTCTGGAATATAGATCGCTACTAAACTTACTAAACTCATACAATGTCAGCGACCTATCCTCCTTTTACTGAAAATGAATTTAACCCTTCGAATACCAAGACTGGATCAATTTGAAACAGATGATGTTTTATAAAGAAATGCTACAATATCAAAGAGAGGTAGTGGGCTAATGTTTTAGGTATTCCTCCATTAACCATTCCGCAAGCCACGTGATTCTTTACTCCTCAAAGGCATGTAATCTGTTACATGCTAGCTTTCAAAGCGCACTGCACCAGCAAACCGCTCTGCAAGGACCAGTGTTGGGCAAAATCAATTGAAATCAATTGCAATTGATCTATCAATTGAAAGTAATTGCTCTGAAAATCAATTGCAATTGATTTCAATTGCAATTGATTTCAATTTGTAATTGACAATTAATTTCAATTTCAATTGAATTCAATGATAAAATTTGCAATTAATTTTTTGTCAATTGTTAATTGTTAATTGGTCACCAGGCAATTGAAACTTTTAATTGTTAATTGTCAATCGGAAAGAGTGCAATTGAAACATTTAATTGTTAATTGCAATTGACAATTGAAACTTGTAATTGTTAATTGTAATTGTTAATTGCAATTGAAATCAGCAATTAAAACTGAATATAAGAAGATATGTGTATATTGTGTTGTCCACTTGTTATTGTTTTACATATATTTAAAAAAAGGTACTTATAAGAAATTCTGGATAACTACCATCCCTTCGTCCCTCCTGGGAAGAAAGCCGTAAAACTAAGCATTTTTTAAATATATTATGTTTATGATTCTATCACCCTCGAAAGAACTCTATATGTCCGTCATGTATACAATAGGGATGAGCACAAGCGAGTTCGAGCGAGTTTTCTTTAAAACTCGACTCGACTCGAAGCAGACATCTTTGAGCTCGACTCGAGAACTCGGCTCGAAAAATTTCCCCCAACTCGACTCAATTCGGATCGACTTTCCAGTCGAGTCGAGCCAAAACGAGCCAATTCGAGCTAAATCCTTTGTGTAGTTCCAAGTACTACTCTCTTCAAGTATCCTACATAGACAATATAATTATTCATGATACTACTACTACTACTATAACTAATTATTATTATAACACCGTGTATGAACATGGAATATAGACGGTTTGTAACTGAATATAATAATTAGTTGACTGACGATCTCGGTCGTCAAGAAATCTTCAGGAGGCAATTACATCGGTCACGAGGTTCTAGGTTTGAGTTCAGGAGGAGCAAGTACTCGGGCTCGAGCCAAAAATTGTTAAAAGTTATAGGACTCCAGGCAAGCATGTTCAAAACTGCTCGACCCGGGTTTACGGCTGTTAACGACTCAAGCGGCTCTCTCACAGCTCATTAACTTATTGAGCCAAACAGAGAAGTGAGCCGAACCAACAGCTCATCCAACCGAGCCAGCTCGAGCCGGTTGCTCACACGAGCTGAACCGAACCGACCTGATTGCTTACCCCAACCGAGCCGGTTCGGGCCATCGGCTCAGTTGAGCTGATTCGAACCCAGTCTATGGACTCGTTTCAACGGAGCTGGTTCGAGCCATTGGCTCCAATCGAGCAGAGTCGATGACTCGTCCCTACCGAGCCGGCTCAAGCAATTGGCTCAATAGAGCCCAGTCGATGGGTCATCTCAACCAAGCCAGCTCAAGCTGTTCGCTTAGTTGAACCGAGTCGAGCCGGACATCACTATCCCGGTTGGGCTTCTACTTTGGCTAAAAAAAATTAGACCGTGCAGTTCTCAGCCTTGATGGTATACTTATATTGGTGCTCACGGCGTAATTAACTTGTTCCGCCACCAACGAATTTCGAGGTATTTTGTTTTACATCTTTTGTGCGTGTTTGTGTCGCTTTGTGAGCCTATTCCTACATTTTGTGCGTCACCGGAAGTGGGTCAAAATTGGCCTATCAATATGGCGGAACAAGTTATTGCTGTTCCGCCACCAATGAATTTCGAGGTCGTTGCCTTCACATCGTTTTGTGCCGTTTTGTGTGTCTACTTCAACGTTTTATGCGTAATGGGAAGTGGGTTATAATGGGTCCCCAAGGTGGGACGAAAATGACCGAGAGTTCCGTTACTATTGAATTTCGAGGTAGTTAATTTCACATCGCGTACCCTTTTGTGCGCCTATTTCGACGTTTTGTGCGTCACTTGAAGAGGGTCAAAATGGACATCGAAGGTGGGATGAAAATGACCACTGCATCGCCACTACCGAATTTCGAAGTCCTTCCTTTCTCATCGACTAGTGAATTTTCGTGCCGTTTCGTGCCCCTATTTCCACGTTTTGTGCGTCACCGGAAGTGGGTCAAAATGGGCTTCCAAGATGGGATGAAAATGACTAAGAGTTCCGCCACTATCGAATTTCGAGGTCGTTAATTTCAACATCGCTTACTCTTTTGTGCGCCTATTTCGAAGTTTTGTGCTTCACTGGAAGAGGGTCAAAATGGGCCTCGAAGGTGGGACGAAAATAACCCACTTTTCCGCCACTACCGAATTTCTAGGTCGTTTCTTTCGCATCGTTTAGTGACTATTTTTTAAAAAGTTTTCTGTGTCTACTTCCTCGTCTTGTGAGTCACTGGAAGTGAGTTAAACGGGCCTTCAAAGTGGGAGTTAAATGACTCACTGCTCCACCACTACCGAATTTTGAGGTCCTTCTTTCGCATTGACTAAAGCCTGTTTTGTGCCATTTTGTGCCCCATTTACACGTTTTGTGCGTCACCAGATGTGTGTCAAGATTAGCCTCGAAGGTGTGACGAAAATGACCTACTGTTCCGACACTATCGAATTTCTAGATCGTTTCTTTCGCATCGCTTAGTATCTTTTTTTTTTAAAAAAAAAAAAATCTGCATCTGTTTCTCGTCTTCTGCATCACCTGAGGTGAGTTAAACGGGCCTTTAAAGTGGGAGTTAAATGGCTCACTGTTCCGCCACTATCGAATTTCGGGGTCGTTTCTTTCGCATCGTTTAGTGCCTGTTTTGTACGTTTTGTGTGTCACCGGAAGTGGGTCAAAATGGATCTATGAATATAACGAAACAGGTTAATGCTGTTCCGCCACCAACGAATTTGGAGGAGGATTCCTTCACATCGTTTAGTGTGTATTTTGTACCGCTCTGTTCGCCTACTTCCATGTTTTGAGCATCACCAGAAATGCGTCAAAATGGTCCATCAAAGTGTGAGGAAAAAGAGCCATTGTTCCGTCACTATCGAATTTAAAGGTCGTTTCTTTCGCATCGTACAGTGCCTGTTTTGTGCCGTTTTGTGCTCCTATTTCCACTTTAGTGCGACAAGAAAAATGGGTCAAAATGGCCTACAAGTATAGCGGAATAACTTAATGCTGTTCCGTCACCATCGAATGTCGATGTCGTTTCCTTCACATTTTTTATGCATGATTTGTGTTGCATTGTGCATCAATGGAACTGGATCAAAATGGTCCTTGAATGTGGGATGAATATGTATTTTTTTCTGCCATATTTGCAGGTCCTCTTTGACCCACTTTCGGTGGCCTACAAAACGTGAAAATATGCGCAGAAACGGTACAAAACATGCACTAAACAATGCGAAAAAAACGACTGTGGGATACTGGTGGAATAGTGGGTCATTTTTCTTCCCACATTGAATGCCCATTTTGACCCACTACCATTGATTCACAAAACGTGGAAATAGGCTTAGACAACGGTAGCAAGGAAATAATTATCAATGATAATTATAATAATTAGCTATATAATTGAATTCATTGTAATTTGGTCCATGACAAACACTTTACCATTTCGCACTAGCTGTTATGCCCGTTCTTCGCACGGATCAGATAAAATATCAATGCAAACAAACTGAACAACGGGAGAACAATTAAGAAACTTTTCTAAAATTGGATATATTTTGTGTGAATATATATCCACCAACGTACATGTGTTTTCATTGGGAAGGCCGATGGAGGCTGAATTTGAACGTAAACACTATCGAGGGTATCACTATACATCTGAGCAACCCCGATAAATATGTATTCGACACAAATATTGGTCATTTTCTACAACTTTTACATGTCCTGGTGAGCGCCCCCTCAGACCCCTTGGTTCAAATTGTGAAAAAAATCTCCTTTGGCCCCCAGCCGATACCGCGAAAACTATGAATGTGATACTAACATCTGTCATTTTCTACTACTTTTTACATATCCCGGTAAAAGCCCCTATGATCCTCTGGTTCCAATTTTCAAAAAACAACGCCTTTGGCCCGCAGCCGATGGGGCTGCATTTAGAAGTCAATGCCTGTGGAAGTATCACCATTCATCTCAGCGACAGTGAAAACTATGGATTTGACACTAATATCGGTCATTTTCCAATTGTTTTTACATGTCTCGCAATTCTCCACCCCCGGTGACTCCCGGCCAGCATACAATGGTGGCTAAATTTGAAAATCATCGCAAATGAAAGTATCACCATTGATCTCAACGACCACGAAAACTACGGATTTGACACTAATATCACATCAGTCATTAAGGGTTATTTTTACATGTCTCTTGATCCCCTTTATAATACTTCCGTTTCTTAGCTAATGGGAGCTAAATGTGAAAGTAAACGTGGTCTTGAGTTTCACCATTGAGCTCAGCGACCCCGAAAACTATGAATTTGACATTAATATCGGTCATTTTCGATTATTTTTACATGTCTCGGAATTCCCCCCTCTGGTAACCCAAGGCCCGCATACAACGGTGGAAGAATTTGAAAGTCATCGCTAATAGTAGTGTCACCATTGATCTCAGCGACCGTGAAAACTATGGATTTGACACTAATATCGGTCATTTCGGATTACTTTTACGTTTCGGTATCCCTCCCCCCTCCCCGTTGACCCCCGGCCCGCAGCCGAATAGGGTGAATTTGGAAGTTAATGCGATCGGAGTTTCACCATTGATTTCAGCGACTGCGAAAACTATAAAATCGACACTAATATCGGTCATTTTCTACTACTTTTACATGTCTCTCTAAACGCCCCCCTGATACCCCCTGGTTCGAATTTTGTCAAAAACGCTTTTCCTTGGTGTGGGACCTGGGCCAAAGTACCCGTGACCAAAATTTGGTTACTCTCGGTCAACTTGTCTGGTCCCTAGGCCGTTCCCGGAAAACGTCCCCCTGAGACCCCCTTAGTTCGAAATTAAAAAAAAAAACTCTCCGTCTTGATCTGGGGCCTAGACCAAGCTACCCGTGACCAAATTTTGAAAAGATTCGGTCCACTCATCTGGTCCACAGGCCACACAAAGATAGACGCAAACAAACTCATTATTTTATTTATATTAGAAAGGTCAGATCCGCCGTTATTGTAATAGAGCGGTACTTGAGCGATTGATTGTTGAAATTCAAACTCTGATGAGTGATAATTTCATAGGCTTGTTTTATTACAAGTTTAAACTCTTTAGTCAGTAGAGAAGAGGGCGTGAATCATTGGTCAGAGTTGATGACAATAGGTTTTGGTGGGTCTGTGGGTCACAGTGAGTGAGAGTGGTTCATGGTGGGTGGTGGGTCAGAGTGGGTCACGATGGGTCATGGGTCACGATGGATGGTGAGTCAATTGGTCGTGGCCAAAGTTTTCATTGTCCCACGCCCTCTCTGAACTACTGTGTTGAAAATTAATCAGTGAAAATCAATTGCAATTGATCAATCAATTGAAAGTAATTGCTGTGGAAATCAATTGCAATTGAATTAATTGCCAATTGATTTCAATTGCAATTGAATGACTGAATTCAATTGCAATTACTTTTCACTGCAATTACTTTCAATCAATTGATTAATTGCAATTGATTCTCTATTATTAATGGCCAACTGCAATTAACAACTAACCATTAGACCTACTTACTTCAATTGTCAATTGCAATTAACAATTAATTTACAGATTAATTGTTAATTGTTAATTCAATTGAAATTTGCCCAACACTGGCAAGGACTGTCAGGTGTAATCAAAATACAATGTGTGACAGAATTTATTCCTAACAAAGACAGCGTATTTCTACGTATAAATTTCTAATGTTACCGTACTATAATTCAAGTATTGTTTGAAAGAATCACGAGCCGCCACTGACAGTGTATACAGTGTATAAAGTGTACTGTAATATAAAGAACGATCAGGTACATTGCCCTTTTCATTGTACGGTAGAAATTTTAACTCCCTGAATGAAACTTGATATTATTTACAAGAAGCAGGAATGGGTCAAAATAACTCACTTTACCTAACATTGTAAGCTTGGTATTCTAAGGGTTAATCCACTCTTATCTTTACCACCAATCATTCAACTCGCAATTGAGCAGTTCATCTCTCAAACCGCATATATATCACCTCACCATCCTAAAATTCCTCCACGCTACTTTCGTCTAGTTAAACACTCACGTCAAATCTATACAGAATATGTTTGCACTGGCAACCGCGAAGCTCTTTAGCATCATACAGCCCTCCACCGAACAGTGTTTAATTATCTTAAAGTATATAAATTACGACAATGGATTAAAATTTGATACACAATTTCTGCCATATCACACCCTTCGCAATATTAGATGCGTTTCAACGCATTAGCTGGTAAATTTACCCAAACTTCTTGTCCTCTCTTACATCACGATCAGGAATTGCACAGAGACCAAGAAGAAGCTAAAACCTTTGCTTCCTAATTATAGGAGATTTTCACACCTCTATCATTCACTTAGCATTTTTATTATCATGCTGTAGACCATTTCAACTTCAATTCACCACATATTCATCTTCAACCCAACATATCTACTCACAAAGCACTCACTACCTTCATTTCTACCACGCAAATCACTAATGTCATCTATCATAAATGTTATAATGACCCTGAAATCAATAACATCTATCGATACGTAAGACAAAGTATACCAATACTGCTCAATCTTAGAAATCATCCAAATTTCTCTTGTTTTTTAAAATCAAGAATACCGTCCGATACAGCTCAACAGAATCTTAACCAAAATCCTAGGAAAAAAATATCCTCAAATGACTTCATATTTATCTTTCTCATTACCATCTTTACCACACCATCAAGCAGGCTCCCGCCCACAAATTAGCATCAACGATCAGCTTCTGCGTCTCCTCAAGTGCATCCATAGGCAGTATAATACCACCAAACCATTTTGTCTGGTAATCTTTAATTTAGAGAAGGCATTTATTGACGTGTAGCGTTAGGCCAGTTTTAGACGAAAGCATTTATCGTAGCATTTCTCGTAGCAGATGTGCTGCCAAAAATCTCGTATAATGTTCTATGGCATCAAAAGTATATTGTGGTTTTACACGGTAGCATTTTGAAAAGCATTTTGTTGTGACGTAGCAAACAAATCACTGGAGAACAGCGCAATTATGGCTCCAAAACTAAAAACAGATATTTCAGTCACTATGTCTTCTAAAGCCCTTTTTCGCATATGCTTATTATGATACAAAGGACTTTTAACGGTGCAGTTATACTATACAGATCCATAGATTTTAAACTTTACAGAAGAAATTTCTAATATTTTAATAGAGTAGTGTATAAGTAATGGAAACATGGTGTGCATTTACATCTGAGATGCGTATTTACATGGAAATATAGAAATTAAATTCGAACCTGAAATGCACGTAATCTTCAATAAGCTGATATAAAATTTTGGAAAGTCTGTAATTTCCCCATTTTGTATCGAGAACAGAACCCAACAAACCCCTTCGGGGCTTCTAACCCGTCCCACCACCACTACTACTACTACTACTATTACTTACTCCAGCAACTACTAATACACCTACTACTACTTACTCCTCCTCCTCCTACTACTACTACCACTACTACTACTTATACTATGGATCCGTATAGTAAAACTACACGTTGCCACCTGTTAAAGTGAACCTGCACCGGAGAATGCAAGAGCATACCTCAGAAATGATTGCTGAAGGTACAATAAATGAAACGATAAAGTTTTTTTAATGAATTTCTGTGTGGATCCGTAAAGTGCAACTGCACGCTTTTAACTTTGAACAAAATAGGATGTTCCTCATATTTTTTAATCAACATAATAATAGTATCCCTACTCCAACTCATTTTTCGTTACAACCGGTACAATTCAATTTCCCACACAAAACAAAAAGCATGGATATTTGACATAAAATCAAAAATATACCGCTTCCTTTTAACACACCACGGCGCTGCAATCGGAGCAGAAATGCTGGCGAAAATGCTACAAAATAGAGCACGTTCTATCGACAGGAAATGCCATAGGATATGCCATGGCATGGGAAATGCTATAGCAATTGCTACTTTACACGGTAGGATATCGATGATAGGATTTTTGCTACGAGAAATGCTACGATAAATGCTTCCGTCTAAAACTAGCCTTAGGGTTTGCTTTCAAAACTGCTACATTTTCGCCTTCTTATCGCATATATCCGTTATATTTACAATATCTTATTTGGCCACCGTACTTACGAATACATTAATCAACAGTCATATCAAATCATATTTATGCACTCAGGCATATCTAAGGCTCTTTACTTTCACCCTTTTTATATCTACTTTATGTTGTTGATATGCCTCTTCCTCCACAAAATATTCAGTAATTTCCATACGCTGATGATACAACTTTTCTTGCAATTTGCCGTATTATTCACTAAATAAACAACGCTTTACAACCAATAATACACACTTTTGTTCTGTGGTGTAATAAACGGCGACTGAAATCCAATGCTGCTAAAACCAAAACTACAGTATTTCTGCCTCCTAAGAAACTCTCCAGATTTCACAATAATTCACACTTACTTCCATCACTTTTAACGACAACCGTCTTAGAATCTCCAAAACAGTTAATACATTTCGTTGGACTCACCATAGATAGATACCTCAGATGGAAGACTATGTCCAGGACATCAACAAAAAGGCATATAATCGACTAGATCTATTAAAACGACTTACTCGCAGAACCTTGAGTATTTCTGCAAAGCTACTCTTAAGCACTTATATAGTCATTCTTCGACCTGTGCTTAGTTACGGCCATACCGTTAGGTTTCGGCAGCTACCCGCTTTTATCAAAAACTTAAGGTTCTCGAACATCACACACTCAGAATTCTATACCACATCAAACTCCCGAGCTCTGCTCCAGAGCTCTATGCTCGCGTGACTTTTCCATACATTTGGTTCCATGTAGAAAAACTTCGCCTCAAATACGTCTGGAATGCTCAGTCCTCATCATCCACTCCTTTCCGATTCAATCAACGCCGGAAGTAAAATTTTGCTCAAATATGTACCCTGTTGGCACTTTCAAATAATCAAATTTTTATGAAATTCCGTATCAGGGAGCCAACAAAAATATAATGGAAAAGTGTGAGGTTTGGGAAAGTTGGAGATGTGGGACAGTGATATATCTCTCTGGTGATTTGTGTTAAGTCATAGTGGTTGCTAGCAGATCTGGTGGCAAAATTTAAAGAGCATTGCTACCAGGTTCTGAACGTGCACAAGGTTTTAGAAGCAAAGACAAATTTTCATTCACCGCTGATAACTATTATGTGAGATGTATATTATAAAAATATTTGACAATATGAAGAGGTAGTAGAGAATTTAATATAAGAGTAGAGAGGTAGGTATTGAAAGTATATTTAGAACATTTTTGTATCATTCTAATAGCCGAGTTCGTGGCTTTATAGTGACGGTAGTAAAAGTG
Source organism: Thermobia domestica (assembly GCF_964235325.1). Classification (NCBI taxonomy): domain Eukaryota; kingdom Metazoa; phylum Arthropoda; class Insecta; order Zygentoma; family Lepismatidae; genus Thermobia; species Thermobia domestica. The sequence continues at coordinate 165,827,747 of NC_137471.1, read as the reverse complement.
GGTATACAGGGAGGATTATGGCATGATGAATTGAGGAGGATTGGGATACTGTTCCACTCCTTTCTACTCACAAGTGTGAAAACATTAGGTAGCTTTAATTTAATTCCTGTGTTTCCGCTTGGCTAACGCTATATTTATTTAGTATTTTTCACATCTGTTTCAGAAAAACGCCACGCAAGTGGAAGAAGATAAACCTAGACTAAATACAATCACCAAACAGTGATATTCTGCAAGATGTAAAGATAGTAATAGAGAAAAAGAAAAGTATACAAGTGGTAGCAAGAGAACACAACATATCGAAATCAGCCTTTGCTAGACATATTAAAAAGTACAAGGAAGACACAAATAGAGATTCTGTAATATTTCAAGAAAATCTATTTTGTGGGAAACTCTCCTTAGTGCAAGTAAGATGAACTATGTGCTTATAACGAGGGGCGGACGAACTTTCACTTACGCATACGAAAATGCCTTGAAGAAGAATATGCCGGAATCTTAAACTGTGCACAAAAGTGCGAATATGGCTGGTTTAATGGTTTTATGGAGCACCCCCCTCAGTTATCACTGCGATCTCTGGAATCAAAAGTTTATCAAAAAGTACCAGTTTCAATAAGCAGAACGTGGGCGACTTTTTGAACAATTTGAAGTTAGCATATAAGAAATGTAACTTCACTCTGAAGTGTACTTTTAACTGTGATCAAACTGGATTTAGTACCGTACACATAACGCCACGTGTGATAGCTTGAGCGAAACGTGCTGTACAAGTGACAGCCCTATGTACCTTCAATGCCGTTAGGAATAGCATTCCTCCAGTTTTTCTATATTCGAGAGTAGGGTACAAGGATTTCTTCCTGAAGAAAATACCACCTCATAGCAAGGATTACTGGATGGATGGTTGCTGAGATATTTGGTGTTTGTTTAGAACACTTTAACCAAATTTCAAAATATTCGAAAGAAAATCCAATCATACTGCTCCTCGAACATCACAAAACCACGTGAACATCGTTGAAGAAGAGAATGCTTAACAAAATGGCGTGTTATGAACATTTTCTCCGAATTGCAGTCACAAACTGCAACTGTTGGCAGTTTCGGTTTGTGGACCTCTGAAGACCCATTACAATTGGGTGTGCAATGACTGGCTGATTAATAATCCAGGAAAAAACTATTTCTCCTCGTTCTATTGATGAGTTTATAGGACGGGTATACCCCTGTGCTACGACACAATAGAATATCGTATCTGAATTTAAAAAGGCTGCAAAATACCCTTTCAATAGTGTTCCTTTTACACAAGACTAATACCTGATATCTTCAGTAAATGACCGTTCAAATCCGTCGTTGCACAGAAACGCACCGTCTCACAAACGAAAGTTATAGACAACCTTACCGCACGGAATGTTGCTGGCACATCTAAGGATATGGACCATGGTTCATCAGAGCTTCTGCCTCAAAGCTCGCTTACATTAGCTATCCAAGAAACTACATTTGTTATATTTTGGAGCAATATCTTCCACTACGTTAGTAACCACTCAGAATATCCGTCCTTATCCGAAGGCTGCCTACCCCCCTTAATAAAACCAACCGTGGGATAAATAGTAGTGGTCGAACAAGAATACTAACTGCAACTGCAGAAAAGATGAAACCAAACAAGAAGGCTTTGCAAAGCTAAAGCGAAAGAGATGTCGGTATTAGAATTCATTTACAACAAGTAATAGGAAGGTTGATACAAATTCAGAGTCCTCAATCGAAGACAGTATTTTCTCTCGAGAACACTGTGTTGATATATCCTTTAGTAATTTTGTTAGTGATGTAGATCTATCAATGAACGAAATAGGATGGGAAAACATTAATGTGAATGTTGAAAACTGTAATATTATATTTCTTGAATTTTACATCAAAAAGTGTGTAGTGTATTATGTAGGAATTGTCTAAAATGTTTAGAGCAGTGGATGCGAAGTGAAAAAAATGCGTAAGAAAGTCGGATGTTCTAAATTTGTTTCTCGTAAACAGCAAGATACTAGTTCGGTTGAGCTTCAAAATATAGTTCTGAAATTAACTTATCCTGTCATGGGTAAGGTAACAGTACGTGTGCAGTCTTCGTATTCGTTTTGGCTTAACCTCTCTGCATATAACATCCATTAAACAGTAATCTCTAGAATAGAGATTCGTGTCTTGTTGTAATTCAATTTATTTTCATATTCGCTGTATACTGTCCCAGAAAAGTCGAACTCGACTACAATAACGTGTGCACTGCTTTGTTGGCGTATTTTCTTTTCTTTTTAATTCTAATTATCGGCTTTAACCCTATTTTTGGATTTAATAAAAAAAAAGCAAAATTATTGTCACACAGGAAAGTGGTAAGATGCCTGCTTACCTCTATTGGCAGAACTATTATTCTTATTCTCAAACTGAAATATTTAGAAGGATGATAGCGTAGTGCACAATGTTGTTTAATCACTTTCAGTATAACAATATAATATACTGTATTTCTCGCCACTTTGCTTTATTTCTGAATATCATTTCAGTCTGTCCCATTCCTCTCTAGAGTCTACAGGAACGAGACAATTGGGGTAGTGCCTAAAATAATTCAATATTTTCAGAGTAATAAAAAACTGCATGGCTCTGGATAAGTAGAGTAACAAATAAAACACAGTTCTGACCAAAGCAGACTGAAATATATTAAAAACTATACTTACAATGTGCTACAGTTTCAAGGACCTAACGTCCTCTTCATCAGATACAGAAGAAGATGCCTGATGAAGAGGACGTTAGGTCCTTGAAACTGTAACACATTGTAAGTATAGTTTTTAATAATTTCATTCTGCTTTAGTCAGAACTGTGTTTTATTTGTTATTTTCAGAGTACTTCAACTTAAAACGCTGTTAGTGTATATATATATATACAGAGTGAATCAAAAGTCTAGAAACGTTGGAATAACTCGAGAACTTAACCTCGAATCGCAAAACAAAAAAAACACTCGTTTAGTAATATTTAGAAAAAATCTGAAGAAACCAAACTCGCCCCTCTAGACCCATCCCCTGGGAGCTGGGGTGGGGTCAACTTTGAAATTCAAATAGAAACCCCAATTTTTGATTGCAGATTTGGATTCTGCGGCCCAAGTTATGTAAGGTTTCATCAACACTTTTCCGTCAATGCATAATATGGCGCTAATATCGGCAAAAGTAAATTAAGTGTTTGGGATCAAAAAGAAAGACATTTTGCTGTTAGACCGACATTTGTTTTCAACAGTTCCGTCACCGTTAAGGACACGCCACTTATAAACGAATCGTTCAGGTGAACGTCGCTTTAACCATCAAGTTTCATTCTGAGCCTCTCCGTTGGGTAGAAGCACGGAGAGGAGGGGAAAAAACAAATCAGTCTGACGATTGTTTCTGGCGTGATAATAGCATGTAACCACGCAGTGTCTAAATCAAAGACTTAGACGAACAACAGTGTTACATACTAGTTACATATAGTGAACTATGTTACATACGTAATGCACTCAATTACAATGCTTAGCGCATCAAAAGTTTAAAAAGTACAACGATGAGCCAACACTAAATATAAAGTTCATTGATAATGACTATAATGACGTCGAGAAAAGAAAACCTAATGCCTGTCTCAGACGGGACTGAAGTAAATCTGCATTTCACGATCAAAAACTCACGACCTTACTTAACGATCGTGTGAGAGGTAACTTGCCCTTAGGTCATGTTGAAATTTTCTGCTGTTTTTATTTGGATCCTCACTTGGAGGAAATAGAAGAAGTTTCTATTTTCTTCTGGACTTATTTATTTATTTATTTATTTATTTCATTTTCCGCCGTAAGAACTTAGCGTTCATGGCTTCGTCAAGAGATACAGTTACGGTTACAATTAATAATAATAATAATTACAAGAGAAACGCTACAATTAATAATACAGTTATTTAAAAAAATATTATATAATAATACAATATATATAATAATAATACAAAATATATACGTAACAATAAAACTAAAAGTGCATTTTTAGAGAAAATATAAATTGTACCTTATTTTATATATTCCAAAATTCAAGGAAATCGTAATATTTATATTACAAAGAAATATCACACTGAAGATATTAATCTAAACCATAGAAAAGATGTTTATGTTACAGCAACTTGAGGTGTCTTTTAAACTGCAAATTTGGCATTCGTTTGATACGATCTGGTAATTTTGTTATAAAGTTTTATTCCTATGTGGTGTAACGAATTTTGAGTTCTTGTTAGACGGAAATTTTGTATATGAATATGATTCGTTGTTCTTGTGTTGTATTGGTGTAGGCCCGAATTGAGTTGAAAGTTTCTTTTATTCATATGTATGAATGGTGTTGTTTCGAGAATGTATATACACGGCAATGGTAATATTTTAAGTTTCTGAAACAGTGGTCTACTTGGTGTATGAAACGGAACTGATAACAATATTTGTAACATTGTCTTTTCCATTGTAAATATTTTCCTCGCATATCAGGTATTACCCCAGGAAATGATTCCTTACGATAGAATTGACTGGATCAATTCGAAATAAATACTTTTCAATGTTTCTGTAGTTAGAATCTTACTAACTTCACGCATAAGATATATTTTCGCGCTTAGTTTCCTCAACAAATCATTCACGTGATCATCCGATGTTAACTTAGAGTCTAATATTAACCCTAAAAATTTAAAAGTGTCAGATATCTGCATGAGTTCTTCGTCTATACGTATTTGATGTATATTTAGAGAGTTCAGTTTTCCTTCATTGAAACTCATTATAGTTGTTTTCGCTGTATTTAAGTTAAGTTGGTTTGCTTTTAGCCATTCTGCAATTTTATCTGTCGTGTTCTTAAATATGAATTCCTCGGAGCAAATGTTATTTGGAATGTCAACAAAAATGTTTGTATCATCCGCAAAAAGTGCGGTTTTGTTTGGAACTATATAATCGGGAAGATCGTTAACGTATATAAGAAAAAGTATAGGACCTAATATTGATCCTTGTGGAACTCCGTGCCTAATGTGTCTTACCTCTGACTTGGTTGGACCTATTTCTACATATTGCATGCGGTTAGTCAAATAGGATTGGAACCATAAATTAGCATGACCTCTAATGCCATAACTACGCAATTTATTCAATGAAATTTTGTGATTAACAAGGTCAAAATCTTTTGTGATATCCAGAAAAATTCCATATATTTTATTTCTTCTCACTCCCGCTTTATATATATCACTCAGAAAAGCAACTACAGCATTGTTAATTGATTTGCACTTCCTAAACCCGAATTGGCTCTTCGTGAAGATATCGTTCTTTTCCAAAAAGGACACCAGTCTGTTATACATTTTTCTAAACTTTGGAGAAAACAGATAGAATAGAGATAGGACGATAATTTCCAGGGTCAGTAGTTGATCCTTTTTTTCTGTATAGGTCTTATTTTTGCAAGTTTAAGATCTTCTGGAAATGTTCCCGTTTCAAGAGAGGAATTGCATATATCTGTCAACTGTATAAGAAAATATTCGGCACACATTTTAAACAATTAATAAGGAATATCGTTGGGCCCAGAAGACCTTTTCGTCGTCATTTTTTTATTAATCGATCTTATTTCTAACTCTGTGGTAGGTATTAAGTATATAGATACAGAATTACTACATAATGTTAGTAATGTTTCTTCGCCTCTGCTTATTTCTGGAAGGACAGTTTCTACTGTATCGGTTCCAAGTCCCACAGTCTTAACTAGCTCCACAGAAGGGTAATTAAGGCCGTAAGAATTGTCGGAGTACTCTTTGAAAGCTATTCCAACCTCAAACAACTCATCATGATTTTCGGAAGTAAGGCAGGACAACTATCACGGCTCAAACCTTAGACCACTCCAACGATTCAGAGTTCCCACTTATTTGGCGAGCAAAAATTTGTTGATTTTCCGAATTTACCGAGTCACTATTTACAAATTTCCAAGTCTGTATATAATGTAAAAAAAATAACCACGTTTTTCCCGACCAAGAAGCCCCATCTATTATGCAAGTGCACGTATATAGCGAGCATGTAATAATAAAGACATTTTGCGAGTAAGCTGAATTCACTGCCTTTTTCAGATTTTTCAGGTTTGTGGTAACCCTGCTTCAGTTATCATCACATTCATTTTTCCTGAAGAGAAAAAACCTAAGTAGCAATGACAATCCAATACTCACATATGGGGTAAAAGTTGATGAAAAGGAGTTAACTTTGTTCAATTAAAATCTACAGCAACCAGTATTCTTTTTAAACATAATGCTTTGCAATAAGTCGAAATGAAATAAAACTAAACCTTATTTCTATCATTGTAACGGAGGAGTTTTTGTTAACCTTTAAATACACAACTACAAGATTATTAAGACAATAATAACGGAGAATTTGTGCAGGCAAAATCCAGCGGAATGAAGATAGCCGATGAAAACATTTCAAGAATTTAATTTCTTTAGACAAGATAGTATGTTTAATTTGAAGATTGAGGTCTATATATATTTCCTTTAAACCTACTCCCCTCCTCCCGTGCTGAAAACGAACACTTCAGGTAGTCAATTCTTAATTTTAACTTGCGTTGTGGAAAGATATAAGGTTACTTTCATAATTCAACATTTACACTATTGTTAACAAACCTTACCAAATATTTGATAAATTACACAAGCAAATATATGAGCATAAGAAAAAGAATTTTAAAGAATGAAACTTACCGTAAGTTACCTGATGATTTAGGGTTGATGCAACCGCATGGCTTAAAACTTGGGCTGCTATGCTGACTTTCATAGCCTTAAACCCAACTGAATCTAAACATCAACTGGGTCGAATCAATCTCATGGCTCTTGCGTATGTGTGCCCAACTCCCAGTTTTCACTACCAGATTTTCCCCAATTTTCCAGGCACATAAATATCATGACGATACATCATGTTTCTGGTGCATTTGAGGAGACGAGTTGGGTCATACAAGGTGAATATCTTCTGCTGCTGTTCATGATCACCGGAAGAAAACAAAAACCACGGGTCTTCTTCTTTTGAGCCTAGAAGTTTCAACGCCTTCATATTATTAGCCCCCATATCGCACACAGTGCCTGCAACGTGAATACCAGCACAGTAGGTGGGCGGCACTTGACACCCGGTAGCTGAAAAATCGCCTTTTTTTCCAGGGTCTCCTGAGATCAAGGACTCAATTTTCCACTGTCTCACGATACGCTATGACCCACGCCCCGTCAGCTCACGATCTTTTACGACCTCCATGTTAGGGGTGTATTCATTCCTTTTTATGAGCACTTTTTAGGGGTGTACTCGTTCCCTTTTATGACCACATTTTAAGGGTGAACCCGTTCCCTGTTATGAGCATATTTTCCACCCCCTACGAACACATAGAAGAGCAGATAACACATAGAGCACGTAACACAAAGCAGATCAGATAACAGATAAGAATACGTAACATAAATAGGGTGTACTCGTTTTCTTTTATGAGCATATTTTTCAACCCCTATTTTAACATAGAAGATAACACATAAGATTACGAACACATAGCAGAGCAGATAACACATAGCACTATTTTAACATAGCAGAACATAAGACTATCTAATATAACAAGGGTGTATTCATTCCCTTTTCTGAGCATATTTTTCAACCCTTATTTTAACATAGCAGAAATTACACTGAGACTATGAACACACAGCAGAACAGATAATACATAGCACAGCTAATAAAAGAGCATGGCTTATTTTCCAACCCCTATTTTAACATAGCAGAAATTACACTGAGACTATGAACACACAGCATTTTAGGGGTGTACTCGTTCCCTTTTATGAGCATATTTTTCAACCCCTATTATAAAATAGCATAAGACTACGAACACATAGCAGGGTGTATTCGTTTTCAACCCCTTAGCATAAGACTATGTAACATAGCAGTTACGAACACATAGCAGAGCAGATAATAAACACAAAAACCTTTATTTTAGGGGTGTATTCATTCCCTTTTATGAGCATATTTTCCAACCCCTATTATAACATAGCAGATCTAATACAAGAGTATGGTTTATTTTCCAACCTTTATTTTACAATAACAGAGACTACGAAACATAGCAGACCAAGCACAGGGGGTGTATTCATTTTCTTCACCCCTAATTGAACATAGCAGAAATTACAGTGAGACGACGGACACACAGCAGACCAGAGAATACATAAGATTCATTCCCTTTTATGAGCACTTTTTAAGGGGTGTACTCGTTCTCTTTTATGGTTACTTTTCCAACCCCTATTTTACCATAGCAGAAATTACATAAAATTTTTTTCAACCCCTATTTTAAGACAATGAATACCTATGTAACATAGCGATTCGATACGCTCTTTGAACCGATTTGGATGAAACTCGACATATGGGGGTTTTCGACCATGCTGAGTACGAATATCATACTTATTTTTACCTGGGTCCTATAGTTTATGTGGCATACGCAATTTCTATGACAATTTTAATCGATTTGGATGAAACTCGGTATATGAGGGTTTTCGAACATGTTGATTACGAATATCATACTTATCTTTACCTGGGTCTTATGGTTCATGTGGGATACGCCCTTTCTATGATAATTTTAACCGTTTTGGATGAAACTCGACATATGGGGGTTTTCGAACATGCTGATTACGAATAACATATTTATTTTTACCTGGGTCTTATAGTTTGTGGGATACGCCCTTTGTATGACACTTAAAACCCAAACACTCGTAAACGGAGCAACATATTGAGGTGCTGTTTGCACATTTATTAATTGGTCATCAGGTACCACAAGTTCCAAAATAATGACCATCGAGGTCAAAGGTCAAAATACTCAAAGCCTAATAACTCAAAAACGGAGCCACATATTGAGATGCTGTTTCCACATTTAGTAATCGGCCACCAGCTACTACAAGTTCCAAAATAATGATCATCGAGGTCAAAGGTCAACATACTAAAAAGCTAATAATTCGAAAACGGAGCCACATATTGAGGTAGTGTTTCCACATTTAGCAATTGGTCATTAACTACTACAAGTTCCAAAAATAATGACCATCGAGGTCAAAGGTCAAAATACTTAAAACCTATTAACTCGGAAACGGATCAACATATTGAGGTGGTGTTTCCACATTTAGTAATTCGTCATCAACTACTACAAGTTCCAAAATAATGACCATCGTGGTCAAAGGTCAAAATACTTAAAACCTAATGACTCGAAAATGGATTCACATATTGAGATGGTGTTTCCAAATCTAGTAATAGGTCATCAACTAGTACATGTTAAAAACGTACTGACTTTCGAGTTCAAAGGTCAAATATTTAAGCCTTAATAACTCGTAAACGGAGCCAGCAAGATATTTCTGTGACCTATTCAATTTTTTGTTCTAAGCAGAAAAAGTGAAGAATGAATAAATTTTAGTGACTTATTTGCTATTGTACTAACGAGAAAAAAATCAAAACAACGCCATTTTTAACTAGCTCATAATTTCTGTACATTTTTGGGTTATTCAAAATAAACGAAAAAATAATTTGGATGGACTAACGAAAAAGAAAGCAAAGATATGCCATTTTAGCTAGCTGAGAATTTAAAGAAACAAAGGGAACCTACTCAATTTTCTATCAACGAGAAATGCCATTTCAACTACTTCAGAATTTATGTGCCTTTTTGTGCTAAGGTCTGTTTTAACTCTTCTTGACTAATTAAATAAACGAAGGAATATTGTACCAATGAGAAATGCCATTTTTTCTAGACCATGTTATAATATTTAAACAAACGAACAGGTGAATTTGAGTGACCTATTCAATTTTGCACCAATGAAAAATAACGGCGTATTTTAAATCACTTTGTACTATTTAAACAAACAATCGGATAAATTTAACCGGCTCAGAAGTGTATTATTTAAACAAAGGAAGTCCTCTTGAGTGAGATTTCCAATTTTGTAGCAAGAAGGACTATTTTCTAACTAACTCAGAATTTCATTTCATTTTGTAATACTCAAATTTGGATGGAGTGTTTAGTTTTGTTCGAACCAGAAAAAATTGATTGGATTATTTCCTTATGTACCAACTGGAAAAATTGAAGGGCCATTAATCAAATAAATGAAGGAATAAATTTGGGGTAGAATATTTAGTTTTGTACCTAGCAAAATAAGAAAAAGAAGTGAAGAACAAATAAAATTTGGATGGACTTTTTTCTTATGTACCAACAAAAAAATGAAGCACCAGCGACAAAAAAGAAACCGAAGGAGGAATAAATTTGGGTGACCTATTCAGTTTGTACTAAGTAGAAAAAATGAAGAAGGATCAGCATTCTATACTTTTTTCTGCCATTTATTGGGGGTGTTCTATTTCTTTTTGTGCCAACGAGACCATTTTTAACCGACTTAGAATTTGTACCAAACAGAAAAGAGCTACACAAATAAACAAAGCAATCAATTTTTAACTAGCTCAGAATTTCTAGACCATGTTGTACTATTTAAACAAGTGAAGAACGAATAAAATTTGGATGGACTATTTTTTCATGTACCAACAAAAAATGGAGCACCAACGACAAAAAAGAAACCGAAGGAGGAATAAATTTGGGTGACCTATTCAGTTTGTACTAAGCAGAATCAGCATTCTATACTTTTTTTCTGCCACTTATTGGGGGTGTCCTATTTCTTTTTGTGCCAACGAGACCATTTTTAACCGACTTAGAATTTCTACCAAACAGAAAAGAGCTACACAAATAAACAAAGCAATCAATTTTTAACTAGCTTAGAATTTCTAGACCATGTTGTACTATTTAAACAAACGAAGAGATAAATGTGTGTGACCTATTCACTTTTGTACCAAGCAAAATAAGAAAAAGAAGTGAAGAACGAATAAAATTTGGATGGACTATTTTTTCATGTACCAACAAAAAAATGGAGCACCAACGACAAAAAAGAAACCGAAGGAGGAATAAATTTGGGTGACCTAATCAGTTTTGTACTAAGCAGAAAAAAGCGAAGAAGGTAAAATTTGAATAGCTCAGTATTTATGTACATTTTTGTACTACTAAAATAAACGAAGGAATAAATTTGGGTGTTCTACAGAAGAAAACGGGGAAGGGCCATTTTATATAATTTTGTAGTACTCAAAATATACAAAGATATAAATTTGTGTGACCCATTCAGTTTTGTACTAAGCGGAAAATTTGTTGGCTTTTTAGAAAGACCATTTTATATTTTTGTGCTCTACAAATAAACAGACGAAAAGCAAAGAGAGACCATTTTTAACTAGCTTAGAATTTATGTGCCTTTTGTAACTAAGAAACAAATTTGAAGGAGGTTCATTTTAACTAATCCTGCTGCGAGTAGATCAATTAGTACATAGTAAAAAAAAAATAAAACAATATGGCATTATTGCGACTTTCATTTTCGAATACATACGGATTAAGCCACTATGGCAAAAAAATATACTACTCTCTCCTTATGATTATTTGGAGCAGACTTAAGAGGACCAAACATTAGAAACCCGCTAGTAGGGCGTCGATTCAGTAAACTCGTTATGCTTTAGAAAACAAAATCCATATTGGAGTATACCTTTTATACAACAAACAAGCTTCTTAGCCCCACTCCAGCAATTAGAAAACAAATTCTTTCTTCTACGGTCTTCGGCATGCATTTTAGACCAAGGGCAGCAAGATTAATATTAAATAACACTTCTGCTGGATAGAAATTCGATTCTCTCGTTCTTCTGCTTTATCCGGCAACTCCAATAAACATCTGTAAATATTCTCTAATGTGTAAAATTAGTTCTAAACAGTCTTGTATTGGATCCACTCATCAGTATAGTAGTTAAAGATAATTGCTTCCCATCTCGTAATACCCTGTAAACGCTTGTGTGGACAATGAAGAAAATCAATTAGATAGTTGTAAATTTTAATGGAAGAATTACCTGTATTCTATCTAAGACAATCTACACCCACGGAATCATCGTTATTACAAATAGTGTTAATAGGCATGTTTTCCCACCCCAAAATTAAAATAGAAGTTCTGAAATTTTTCTATTGACACATCCTAGTACTTCTTAGTTATATATCCCAAATACTGTACATCTCTTGCCCATTTAATTTAGCCTTAAATCTGAGAAATTGGATCGTATAAATGTGTTCGCCACTAACTCTCTTAGAGATCATTATTGCTGGTAGACTACAATACACCTTTAAAACCTACTCTCATTCGAAAAATAAACTGCACTATTACAGACTATTATAAGTACAGTGCAATACCGCTATAAATTGGAAATTCTTACACAATGTATCGTTCTTGTTATTGAAGTCTACTCCAACTAAGCATAAGGAGAAAGTAGTATTTTTTGCCATAATGGATTATTCTGTATGTATAGCTTTATTGTGAGAAAAAACATTTGTTATTCATTTTCACCAAGTTTCCAAATACCGCAAGGTCCAACAGATAGGTATCAGGAGATACCGCAAAAAGGCCAGTTTTACCACATCATGTAAAGCAACCAAGTAAATCTGCAATCTGGATACTTGGCCTGAACTCGCACACATGATTCCAAAACTTTAATAACTCATCCAAAGTGTCCTGCGTTCCCCCATAGCGAAAGAAAGCTGTCACAGTATAACTATTACCCTTAGTTTTCATGGCAAAAAAGGTAGCTGATTGGAAAAGAGAACTGTGTGCGGTTAAACGAGTAACCAACGACAAAAAGTCTATCTTAATATCTACCTGCGATAAATGCTTAACAAATTCTATCATATACCATTTGTTATAGCGACTATTAAACAAATATCTATCCATCAAATAATTGTCTACCACATCGTTATAGTGGGCATTGTGCTCAACAAAACATGGCTTTATACCATTATCCAATCGAAAATATCTAACTGTAGACCTAGAATAAGCAGAGCAACCATTACGTTGTACCACAGGGAAATGAAAAACTTCGGCCATTGTAATGCACACAACCAAGTATGTGTTATGGTTTTAGTCGTTAATACAAACTAAAGAAGCCAACAAATTTCTGCTTGGTACAAAACCAAATATTCTACACCTTCTCGGTGGTACTAAATAGTACAAAAATACTTAAATTGATACAATGGTACAACACTAAATTCCCAGCTGGTACAAAATAAAATATTCAATTCAATTTTTTTTGCCCGGTACAAAACTAAATTCCGTACATATGCCACTCAAATTCATTTATTCTTCCTTTTGACCTCTAAAATAATAATAATAATGATTTAAAATTTAATTTTCCATTTTTATCACTCTCTCCTTATCTCTACTTAATTAAAAACTATCGTTTCTACTAATACTGTATTTACCCATATGGAACTGTCTCAAAATTATCTATTCGTTTTCTTTTACTTGATGTAACCTCATAAATTCTAAGATGTGGATAATTTCCAAGTAAATTTGCCGGATAAAGCAGAAGAACGAAAGAATCGAATTTCTATCCAGCAGAAGTGTTATTTAATATTAATCTTGCTGCCCTTGGTCTAAAATGCATGCCGAAGACCGTAGAAGAAAGAATTTGTTTTCTAATTTCTGTAGTGGGGCTAAGAAGTTTGTTTGTTGTATAAAAGGTATACTCCAATATGGATTTTGTTTTCTAAAGCATAACGAGTTTACTGAATCGACGCCCTACTAGCGGGTTTCTAATGTTTGGTCCTCTTAAGTCTGCTCCAAATAATCATAAGGAGAGAGTAGTATATTTTTTGCCATAGTGGCTTAATCCGTATGTATTCGAAAATGGAAGTCGCAATAATACCATATTGTTTTATTTTTTTTACTATGTACTAATTGATCTACTCGCAGCAGGATTAGTTAAAATGAACCTCCTTCAAATTTGTTTCTTAGTTACAAAAGGCACATAAATTCTAAGCTAGTTAAAAATTGTCTCTCTTTGCTTTTCCTCTGTTTATTTGTAGAGCACAAAAAGATAAAATGGTCTTTCTAAAAAACCAACAAATTTTCTGCTTAGTACAAAACTGAATGGGTCACACAAATTTATATCTTTGTATATTTTGAGTACTACAAAATTATATAAAATGGCCCTTCCCCGTTTTCTTCTGTAGAACACCCAAATTTATTCCTTCGTTTATTTTAGTAGTACAAAAATGTACATAAATACTGAGCTATTCAAATTTAACCTTCTTCGCTTTTTTCTGCTTAGTACAAAACTGATTAGGTCACGGTTTCTTTTTTGTCGTTGGTGCTCCATTTTTTTGTTGGTACATGAAAAAATAATCCATTCAAATTTTATTCGTTCTTCAATTCTTTTCCTTATTTTGCTTGGTACAAAAGTGAATAGGTCACACACATTTATCTCTTCGTTTGTTTAAATAGTACAACATGGTCTAGAAATTCTAAGCTAGTTAAAAATTGATTGCTTTGTTTATTTGTGTAGCTCTTTTCTGTTTGGTACAAATTCTAAGTCGGTTAAAAATGGTCTCGTTGGCACAAAAAGAAATAGGACACCCCCAATAAATGGCAGAAAAAAGTATAGAATGCTGATCCTTCATCATTTTTTTCTGCTTAGTACAAACTGAATAGGTCACCCAAATTTATTCCTCCTTCGGTTTCTTTTTTGTCGCTGGTGCTCCATTTTTTTTGTTGGTACATAAGAAAATAGTCCATCCAAATTTTATTCCTTCTTCACTTCTTTTTCTTATTTTGCTAGGTACAAAACTAAATATTCTACCCCAAATTTATTTCTTCATTTATTTGATTAATGGCCCTTCAATTTTTCCAGTTGGTACATAAGGAAATAATCCAATCAAATTTTTCTGGTTCGAACAAAACTAAACACTCAATCCAAATTTGAGTATTGCAAAATGAAATAAAATTCTGAGTTAGTTAGAAAATAGTTCTTCTTGCTACAAAATTGGAAATCTCACTCAAGAGACCTTCGTTTGTTTAAATAGTACACTTCTGAGCCGGTTAAATTTATCCGATTGTTTGTTTATTTAAATAGTACAAAGTGATTTAAAATACGACGTAATTTCTCATTGGTGCAAAATTGAATAGGTCACTCAAATTCACCCCTTCGTTTCTTTAAATATTAGAACATGATATAGGCATTTCTCATTGGTACAATATTCCTTAGTTTATTTAATTAGTCAAGAAGAGTTTAAACAGACCTTAGAACAAAAAGGCACATAAATTCTGAGGTAGATGAAATGGCATTTCTCGTTGATAGAAAATTGAGTAGGTTCCCTTTGTTTCTTTAAATTCTCAGCTAGCTAAAATGGCATATCTTTGCTTTCTTTTTCGTTAGTCCATCCAAATTATTTTTTTCGTTTATTTTGAATAACCCAAAAATGTACAGAAATTATGAGCTAGTTAAAAATGGCGTTGTTTTGATTTTTTTCTCGTTAGTACAATAGCAAATAAGTCACTAAGATTTATTCATTCTTCACTTTTTCTGCTTGGAACAAAAAATTGAATAGGTCACAGAAATCTCTTGCTGGCTCGGTTTACGAGTTATTAAGGCTTAAATATTTGACCTTTGAACTCGAAAGTCAGTACGTTTTTAACATGTACTAGTTGATGACCTATTACTAGATTTGGAAACACCATCTCAATATGTGAATCCATTTTCGAGTCATTAGGTTTTAAGTATTTTGACCTTTGACCACGATGGTCATTATTTTGGAACTTGTAGTAGTTGATGACCAATTACTAAATGCTGAAACAGCACCTCAATATGTGGCTTCGTTTTCGAGTTATTAGCTTTTAAGTATTTTGACCTTTGTCTTCGATGGTCATTATTTTGGAACTTGTGGTACCTGATGACCAATTACTAAATGTGCAAACAGCACCTGAGTATGTAGATCCATTTTCGAGTTATTAGGTTTTAAGTATGTTGACCTTTGAACTCGGTGGTCATTATTTTGGGACATGTGGTACCTGATGACCAATTACTAAATGTGAAAACACCACCTCAATATGTGGCTCCGTTTTCGAGTTATTAGCTCTTAAGTATGATGACCTTTGACCTTGATGATCATTATTTTGGAACTTGTAGTATTTGATGACCAATTACTAAATGTGGAAACAGCACCTCAATATGTGGATCCATTTTCGAGTTCTTAGGTTTTAAGTAAGTTGGCCTTTGACCTTCGATGGTCATTATTTTGGAACTTGTAGTACGTGATGACCAATTACTAGATTTGGAAACACCATCTCAATATGTAGATCCGTTTTCGAGTTTTTAGGTTTTAAGTATGTTGACCTTTGACCTCGATGGTCATTATTATGGAACTTGCAGTAGTTGATGGCCGATTACTAAATGTGGAAACAGCACCTCAATATTTTGCTCAGTTTTCGAGTTCTTAGGTTTTAAGTAAGTTGGCCTTTGACCTTCGATGGTCATTATTTTGGAACTTGTAGTACCTGATGACCAATTACTAGATTTGGAAACACCATCTCAATATGTAGATCCATTTTCGAGTTATTAGGTTCTAAGTATGTTGACCTTTGACCTCGATGGTCGTTATTTTGGAACTTGTAGTACCTGATGACCAATTACCAAATGTGGAAACACCACCTCAATATGTGGATCCGTTTTCGAGTTATTAGGTTTTAAGTATTTTGACCTTTGACCTCGATGATCATTATTTTTGGAACTTGTAGTAGTTGATGATCAATTACTAAATGTGGAAACAGCACCTTAATATGTGGCTCCGTTTTCGAGTTATCAGGTTTTAAGTACTTTGACCTTTGACCTCGATGGCCACTATTTTGGAACTTGTAGTAGTTGATGACGTCTTGCTAAATGTGGAAACAGAACCTCGATATGTTGTTTCGTTTACGAGTAATTGGGTTTTAAGTGTCATACAAAGGGCGTATCCCACATAAACTATAAGACTCAAGTAAAAATAAATATGATATTCGTAATCAGCATGTCCGAAAACCCCCATATGCCGAGTTTCATCCAAATCGGTTAAAATTGTCATAGAAAGGGCGTATCTCACATAAACTATAAGACCCAGGTAAAAAATAAGTATGATATTTGTAATCAGCATGTCCGAAAACCCCCATATACCGAGTTTCACCCAAATCGGTTAAAATTGTCATAGGAAGGGCGTATGCCACATAAACTATAGGACTCAGGTAAAAATAAGTATGATATTCGTACTCAGCATGGCCGAAAACCCTCATATACCGAGTTTCATCCAAATCGGTCAAAATTGTCATAGAAAGGGCGTATGCCACATAAACTATAGGACTCGGGTAAAAATAAGTATAATATTCGTACTCAGCATGGTCGAAAACCCCCATATGCCGAGTTTCATCCAAATCGGTTCAAAGAGCGTATCGAATCGCTATGTTACATAGGTATTCATTGTCTTAAAGTAGGGGTTGAAAAAAATCTTATGTAATTTCTGCTATGGTAAAATAGGGGTTGAAAAAGTAATCATAAAAGAGAACGAATACACCCCTTAAAATGTACTCATTGGTCTGCTGTGTGTTCGTAGTCTCAGTGTAATTTCTGCTTTGTTCAATTAGGGGTGGAGAAAATGAATACACCCTCTGTGCTATGTCCGCTATGTTTCGTAGTCTCTGTTATGGTAAAATAAGGGTTGGAAAATAAGCCGTATTAGATCTGCTATGTAATCTGTGCTATGTTATAATAGGGGGTTGGAAAATATGCTCATAAAAGGGAATGAATACACCCCTAAAATGGAGGTTGTTGTGTTTATTATCTGCTCTGCTCTGTGTTCGTAACTTGAAAACGAATACACCCTGCTATGTGTTCGTAGGGGTTGGAAAATATGTTCATAAAAGAGAACGAGTCCCCCCTAAAATGGAGGTTGTTGTGTGTTACGTAGTCTTATGCTCTGCTGTGTGTTCATAGTCTCAGTGTAATTTCTGCTATGTTAAACTAGGGGTTGGAAAATAAGCCATACTCTTGTATTAGCTCTTCTATGTGTTCGTAGTCTTATGTCATTTCTGCTATGTTAAAATAAGGGTTGAAAAATATGCTCATAAAAGAGAACGAGTACACCCTTGTTATGTTACGTACTCTTATGTGTTATCTGTTCTGCTGTGTGTTACGTAGTGTTATGTGTTATCTGCTCTTCTATGTGTTCGTAATCTTATGTGTTATCTCCTATGTTAAAATAGGTGTTGAAAAATATGCTCATAAAAGGCAACGAGTACACCCTTATTATGTTACGTATTTTTATCTGTTATCTGATCTGCTGTGTGTTACGTACTCTTATGTGTTATCTGCTCTTCTATGTGTTCGTAGGGGTTGGAAAAGTGATCATAAAAGAGAATGAATACACCCCCTAAAAAGTGCTCATAAAAGAGAATGAGTACACCCCCTAAAAAGTGCTCATAAAAGTTAACAAATTCACCCCTAACATGGAGGTCGTAAAAGATCATGGGTGGACGAGGCGTGGGTCATAGCGTATCGTGAGACAGTGGAAAATTGAGTCCTTGATCTCAGGAGACCCTGGAAAAAAAGCGATTTTTCAGCTACCGGGTGTCAAGTGCCGCCACCCTAGTCAGCACTCATTCATGAAGTCAGTACATCCTTTGTGATCTGAGACAGAACTTCGGACTCTACTACACCCTGTGTGAAGTGGAAGGCAATAGGCTGTCTCCATCCAATTCTCAGCCTCTTAATCATGAATAGAAGAGCATGATTGGCTATATGGTTTGTACGGCCTAAGTACCCAAGTCCTCATATCCAATGATTCTATTTGAAGATGAATCATATTGAATATGTTGTGTAATAGACATTTCGTCAACCATTAGAACACACATACGAACCAATTCGCACTTTTCTTTAAGAGGATGAAAAAGTGTATTGAAAACAGACTTGTTAATACCGGGATGAAAGGAGAAGGAGTTCAGTAGTTTAGTAAAAATTTTTCTTCTTCGGAGGGCAAATATGGAACCTAGAATGGTATACCTTTTGGGTGATATTTTATACAAGGAAAGGGTTAACAACTTTTCGTCAAAAGTCTGTCTTCGACTCTTTGCGCGCAACTTAGAACAACGAATGTGTCCTGCTTGAAAAGTTGCAGAAGCCAGGGACATCCACTTTGCAAGAGTTTGTACCACCTCCATTGATTCATTATCTGCATCCTGCAACTCTTTCAAAATTGATGTGCTTTTCCTGTACTTCCTTTTCATATGATATAAAGATTTCTTATTTTTCCTAATATTTTCGTAGAGTTTGTTTTGTTTGAGAGTTAACTGAGACTTCCTTGTCCCACCACTAGTAGCCAAAATTGATTTTCTTTTACTAGCAGGCATGGATAAAGCATTATCTCCTTCATGCGAATTAGTTAACACTTGACATTCCTTATAACGGTGATCCGAAATCGAAGACAAAGGTTGAAAATTGACATCTGAAGAAGTGGAAGGATCAGAAGGATGAAGTTCAATGGAGCATGTAGGTCGTTGGTGAAACAAAGAACTCTTGGACTTTGAGGTAACATGAGGACTAGACTGGAGTAAGGAATGAACACAGTAGTTGTGATCAAGAAAAACAACAGAAAAGTCTGCTTCTGAAGAACAACTAGACTGCTTTTCTACTTCTCACTTGATGGAAGGCTGTA